>NW_011494924.1:4744184-4759855 GCF_000754665.1 Bison bison bison
AAAAGCCACTAAGGAAGCCCCCGATAAAAATTAAGAGAGAAAATAAAACTAATTTGATGTAAGAAAAAAATTTTTAATGTAATTTAGTGAACATTGGAATGGATTCTCTGGCTGAGTGGTGAAGTGGGTTAGTCATGGAGGGAAATATCTTGATTTTTAAAAAAAAATCAGATACAAAGTGAAAATAAGATTTGTGGAATAATAAAGCTCCTAGGATGAGTAAGCAGTGACACTGACTCTAAAAAAACAAAAACACCTAAATGCCCAAATTTAAGGTTAGCTGTTACAACAAATACATCTTAAAGGTATAAGGACTCAAACTCATGGTATTTATTTCTTACTCATCTAGTAGCACTAGGTGGCTAAACAGGTTGGTAAGATGGTTCTTATCTAGACTGATGGACAATCTACCATTTACAACACACGGCTTACAACTTTCCTTAAAGATCACCTCTGTTCCAGCAGGCCAGAAGGGAAAAACCAGATGAAGACGATGGTATGGCCTAGACCTAGAATGTGTGCACATCACTTGTGCTCATATTACATTCAGTTCAGTTCAGTCGCTCAGTCGTGTCCAACTCTTTGTGACCCCATGAATTGCAGCACGCCAGGCCTCCCTGTCCATCACCAACTCCCAGAGTTCACCTAGACTCACGTCCATCGAGTCAGTGATGCCATCCAGCCATCTCATCCTCTGTTGTCCCCTTTTCTTCCTGCCCCCAATCCCTCCCAGCATCAGAGTCTTTTCCAATGAGTCAACTCTTCGCATGAGGTGGCCAAAGTACTGGAGTTTCAGCTTCAGCATCAGTCCTTCCAGTGAATATTCAGGACTGATCTCTTTTAGGATTGCCTGGTTGTATCTCCTTGCAGTCCAAGGGACTCTCAAGAGTCTTCTCCAACACCACAGTTCAAAAGCATCAATTCTTCGGCGCTCAGCTTTCTTCACAGTCCAACTCTCACATCTATACATGACCACTGGAAAAACCATAGCATTAGCCTGAACTTAATCACACGATCACAGCTAACTACAAGGGACTATTGTCTTTATACTCAAAGCAAATAAGACATAGATATGGTGAACAGTCTCTGCCACTGGACCTCACTCTCAAATTCCAGACTCATGTACCAAATGCTTACTCAACATTTTGGACACCTAATAGGTATTTCAAACTTAACATCCTTAAAACTGAATTCTTAATCTGAACCCTCCCCTTTCCCATGACACCTCTCTTTCTTGCACATCTCACCTTCAATCTATCAATAAATTCTGTTAGCTCTACTTTCAAAATGTCCAAACTCTGACCACTTCCCAAGACTTCTACTGCTACCAATCTAGTAAGCCACTGCCTTAGAGGACTGGAAGAGGCTCCTCCCTGGCTCCCTTGTGTCCATCCTTGCCCTTTACAACCTATTGCCCCCATAGCCATCAGAGCATTCCTATTTCCACATAAGTCAGATCATAGCACTCAGCTCTGGACTGCTACTTATTTCACTTAAAGTCAAACTCCTCACATGGCCTGTGGTCATGTTCCCACTGCTGCTTCAAGACCTCTTAGATTTCATCCTACTATTCACCTCCCTTCCTCAAGGCACTTCAGCAGCTCTCGCATCCTTACCGTTTTTTAAACAGGCAAGGTACATCCCTGGCTCAGAACCTTTGATCTTGGTTCTTCTGATACATTTTTCTCTGCCCTCCTAAAATCTTTGCTCAAATGTCACCCTTTTCAGACAAGGTCCTACCTACCTCTATTTTAAATTGCTACCTAATCCCCAAACTTTACCTGCTCTTTCATTTTTCCATAGTACTTACTACCTTCAAACATACTATAAAATTTTTTTTATGAGTGTGTGTGTGTGTCTCTCTCATACACACACACACCCCTACACCAGAATGTAAGCTAGATAAGGAGAGATATTTGCATTGTTTTGGTTTTAAATGCACTAAGCAGCTAGATTACTACCTGGCACAGTAGAAATTCAAATATTTATTGAATACATAAATACCTATTGTCCTGTAAAATGACTCAATACAAAATTTATCAATGTAGTTTTGGAAGGATGACAATGCAAATGGTGGACAATAGCTTTAAAAATGCCAAAACACAAGTCCTAATGCTTACCATTCTTCCTATAAAGCCATGATATACAGTCTTTCTACTCTCATACAGAGAAGTTACCTCACTCTTATGAAATGTTTACTGAAAATACCAATATGCTGGCACTTTAAATTTCTTTAATTCAACAGTGGTTTAAAGATAACGTTAATGGAATATTGGCAACACTGAAACAGTTCTACTAGGTCAATCATCAGTCCTACTTTAAGAACTAACCAGACGTTTTTGACAACTAGAGCCCTGTGCTAAAGTATGTCATTGGACATTCTTTAAAAATGCCATAAAGATATCTGAAAGCAAAATTTCGAATATATTTATCTTTGTCCCAAAAATTAGCATAAAAATAACACAACTATAATTCTGTGAAGGCTTGTATGTATTCTCACACCACCCTTGTTATCCACTTACAAGTTCAGTACATAGCATGAAGAAGGGCAGGATAGGGATCAAGAACTGCCAGTGAAAACCAAGCAGTGTATGAATGGCTATGACACCGAATAGTTATGACTTCAGGATTAAACTTTTGTCTCAAGTACCCATTCATGATAACCAATAGCTAAAAGTTTGATTCCTAAATACATATAGCAACTGAAGTGCCAAATTCAGTAGTAGAAAAATCATCTGCAATAAACCCACCAAACACTGCACTAAATCTTTATGCATAATGAAACTTTTAGATTGTGTAATTTACTCTTAAAGTGAGAAGACACGCAGAAAGAATATACGGGCAGAACATTTCACATTGTAGAAGCAAGCATGTAAAAACTAAGACGAAATGAACATTTTCAGTAGTTGCAGAATAGGAATGTAAGGACTATACTAAATCATAAAGTCTTCCCTATCTGAAGTTCTCTGACACCTGTTATTGTGCAGTCGCTCAATCATGTCCAACTCTTTGTGACCCCATGAACTGCAGAACGTCTGGATTCCCTGGCCCTCACTATCTCCCAGAGTTTGCTCAAACTTCTGACACTATTCCCACGGAAATTTAGTAATGTGATGTGTAAAAAATTAATTCTGAGTTATGTAGGAACAATTAACAATAGTTCTTCATCTTTTCATAGTAAAAAAAAAAATAGGAAGGCAGTAATTGTTTGGGACTCATGGAAAAGGTAGGATTTTTTTTCTAAATAATAAATGGAAATTAAATTACCTTCATACATGACCAGAAATTATGCTACGAAGAACTCTTTAAAAACAAAACTCAAATTAGTAACTGTTGGGGTTTTTTTCCCTCTATACTTCGGAGAGATTTCTAGGTAGAGAGTACAAACTTTAAAATGGACAAAATGGGATTAGACCCAACGTGGGAAAAAAATAAAATAGAAGTTCTAATAACTATTTACAATATCACTGCTGGAGCTAGTAAACTCCTTTAATAAAGCTCATCTATAAATACAAACAGAAATTTACTTTGCAAAATAAGTACTGTAATGCAGCAAATACAGTATAAAAATCTTAGGTCAACAAAGGAATAACCCCCAAGCAATATTTTAAACTGTTTCAAATACTCAAAGGTAAGTGACTAATTTCAAAGCATCCTAAAATTTAATTTAAGCCATTCTGGAAATAAAGTCAAATTTTTCTGGTGTTATTACTTTAAAGGTTATATATTTAGTAAAAGAAAAATATAAAACAAAAGTAGAGTATTTCTCAATTTAAACACAAGGCATTTTTTTTTACAGTAAGGAGACACATACTTTTTTAAAACACATTGATTTTGGAACAACAGTTCAAAATAGTCTCCAAAAATGTTGTGGTTCTCTCTCCCTGTAAGTGCCATTTCAAAATTTGCAAAGTAGCCAGATACTACTACTAAAGAGCCTCTTGATGAAAAGTGAAAGAGGAGAGTGAAAAAGTTGGCTTAAAGCTCAACATTCAGAAAACGAAGATCATGGCATCTGGTCCCATCACTTCATGGGAAACAGATGGGGAAACAGTGGAAAACAGTGTCAGACTTTATTTTTTTGGGCTCCAAATCACTGCAGATGGTGATTGCAGCCATGAAATTAAAAGACACTTACTCCTTGGAAGGAAAGTTATGACCAACCTAGAAAGCATATTCAAAAGCAGAGACATTACTTTGCCAACAAAGGTCTGTCTAGTCAAGGCTATGGTTTTTCCAGTAGTCATGTATGGGTGTGAGAGTTGGACTGTGAAGAAAGCTGAGCGCCAAAGAATCGATGCTTTTGAACTGTGGTGTTGGAGAAGACTTTTGAGAGTCCCTTGGACTGCAGGGAGATCCAACCCGTCCATTCTAAAGGAGATCAGTCCTGGGTGTTCATTGGAAGGACTGATGTTGAAGCTGAAACTCCAATATTTTGGCCACCTGATGCAAAGAGCTGACTCATTTGAAAAGACCCTGATGTTGGGAAAGACTGAAGGCAGGAGGAGGAGGAATCGACAGAGGATGAGATGGCTGGATGGCATCACTGACTCAATGGATGTGAGTTTGGGTAAACTCTGGGAGTTGGTAATGGACAGGGAGGCCTTGTGTGCTGCAATTCATGGGGTCACAAAAAGTTGGACATGACTGAGCGACTGAACTGAACTGAACCTACAACATGAACAGAAGCCTGAATAGTCTACCCTCCCAACTGTCACAAGACCCTGTACTAAGTCAGGTATTTCAAGACTTTCACTGATGATTAAGTCTTAAGTTTTCCTTCCTTCACAAGGAAACTAAGAAAAAAAAAATCAGGTAATGTATTCATAATTCTTAAGTGAAAATAATGACTACAACTATCATTTTACATTGCAGGGAAGCCCTTCAGGCTATGGAACAAAAAGCTACCACCATTGTAATTTCAAACAAGGTAATAGGTCCTATGGGTCCCAATGAAAAAGGAAGAAATATGACCAACCATCACTATATGCTTATCCTGAGTAGAAACAATTTAATGATGACTCTAAGAGTAATAAAGGTGCTAATTCTGGAACATCATAGAACATGACATAGATTTCAAATGGAAAAACTCACAGTGAAGATGGAGAATAACACAGCTAGTATTATAAACTAGTAACTCCAAACACCTGATTGACATTTTCCATAACTTTTTTGGTGAAAAAACAACTTAACATATTCACTTTCACCTATACATATCTTGATTATAGAGTTAATATTTTTGAAATGTAGGTCAAAAAAAAAAAAAAGGACACTGTTGACCTTCTGGTGCCACCTACTAAGATATTTTCTTCATTTCTTATGAAGTTAATTTTGGATGAAACACGTTTTCTGTATCTGCCACTTTTCACAACCTCTCCACCAAATAAATCAAGGAAGGGATGTGTTAACTATATACTACAGTGAGTTTAAACTTTTCTTGGATAGAAGACACCTTTGAGAACTGGGAAAAAATTATGAATCCTGTCCTGTCAAAAAATACAATAGCACAAAATAACTTTAAAAGTCAAATTTTAAAGTTCTAAAAATCCTACAAACTGGATCTACCTAATTTTAAGACTGAACTATAAAGCTAGAGTAATCAGGGACTTCCCTGGTGGTCCAGTGGCTAAGACACCACGCCCTCAATGCAGGAGGCCAGAGTTCGATCCCTGGTCAGGGAACTAGATCCACATGCTGCAACCAGGAAGTTGCATGCCACAACTCAAGAACCTGCATCCACAGTGAAGACCTGCTGTAGTCAAATAAATAAATAAACTTTAAAAAAAAAGCTAGAGTAATCAAGACAGTGTGGTACCAGGCAAAGAAGAGACATATAGGTCAATAAAGCATAAAACTCAAATACAATCAACTGATTTAAATAGAGGTGCCAAGGTAATTCAACAGAAAAAGGTTAGTCTCTTCAAGGAAGGTGAAAAACTGGATATCCATATGAAAAAGAATGACCAAACTTTAACCCTTACTTCACAGTATATAGAAAAATTAACTCCAAAAGGATCACAGACCGAAATGTAAAAGCCAGAACTGTAAAATTTATAGAAGAAAACATGGGAGAAAATTTTACAGACTTAAGTTGAGCAAATATATACTGGGTAGGACACAGAATGCATGAAGCATAAAATAAAAAATTGATAAATTTTATTTCATCAAAAACAAAATTTCTACTCTTCAAAGAACATTTAGGAAAATGAAAAGACAAGCCATAGACTGGGAGGCATGTACAAAACACATGTCTGAAACAAAGAACTTGTATCCAGGTTATGTATACAACATTCTTACAACTCCATAAAAAGAAGGTAAAAACTACATAAAAAGATCTGAATGGCTACTTTACCAAAGAAAATATATGAGCAAGTCAATGAGAAAGAGATTTAAGGGACTAGATGTGATAGACACAGTGCCTGATGAACTATGGTTGGAGGTTTGTGACATTGTACAGAAGAAAGGGATCAAGACATCCCCAAGAAAAAGCAATGCAAAAAAGCAAAATGGCTGTCTGGGGAGGCCTTACAAATAGCTGTGAAAAGAAGAGAAGTGAAAAGCAAAGGAGAAAAGGAAAGATCCATTTGAATGCAGAGTTCCAAAGAATAACAAGGAGAGATAAGAAAGTCTTCCTCAGTGATCAGTGCAAAGAAACAGAGAAAAATAATAGAATGGGAAAGACTAGAGATCTCTTCAAGAAAATTCGAGATACTAAGGGAACATCTCATGCAAAGATGGGCTCAATAAAGGACAAAAATGGTATGGACCTAACAGAAGCAGAAGATATTAAGAAGAGGTGGCAAGAATACACAGAAGAACTGTACAAAAAAGATCTTCATGACCCAAGATAATCACGATGGTGTGATCACTGACCTAGAGCCAGACATCCTGGAATGTGAAGTCAAGTGGGCCTTAGGAAGCTTCACTACGAACAAAGCTAGTGGAGGTGATGGAATTCCAGTTGAGCTATTTCAAATCCTAAAAGATGAAGCTCTGAAAGTGCTGCACTCAAATATGCCAGCAAATTTGGAAAACTCAGCAGTGGCCACAGGACTGGAAAAGGTCAGTTTTCATTCCAATCCCAAAGAAAGGCAATGCCAAAGAATGCTCAAATTGCACTCATCTCACACGCTAGTAAAGTAATGCTCAAAATTCTCCAAGCCAGGCTTTAACTGTGAACTTCCAGATGTTCAAACTGGATTTAGAAAAGGCAGAGGAACCAGAGATCAAATTGCCAACATCCGTCGTATCACAGAAAAAGCAAAAGAGTTCCAGAAAAACATCTATTTCTGCTTTATTGACTATGCCAAAGCCTTTGACTGTATGAATCACAATACACTGCGGAAAATTCTGAAAGAAATGGGAATACCAGACCACCTGAGCTGCCTCTTGAGAAATCTGTATGCAGGTCAGGAACCAAGTTAGAACTGGACATGGAACAACAGACTAGTTCCAAATAGGAAAAAGATTACGTCAAGGCTGTATATGGTCGCCCTGCTTATTTAACTCATATGCAGAGTACATCATGAGAAACGCTAGGCTGGATGAAGCACAAGCTGGAATCAAGATTGGTGGGAGAAATATCAATAACCTCAGATATGCAGATGATACGACCCTTATGGCAGAAAGCGAAGAACTAAAGAGCCGCTTGATAAAAGTGAAAGAAGAGAGTGAAAAGTTGGTTTAAAGCTCAATATTCAGAAACTAAAATCATGGCATCCAGTCCCATCACTTCATGGGAAACAGATGGGGAAACAGTGGAAACAGTGGCTGACTTTATTTTGGGGGGCTCCAAAAGCACTGCAGATGGTGACTGCAATCATGAAATTAAAAGATGCTTACTCCTTGGAAGAAAAGTTATGACCACCCAGACAGCATATTAAAAAGCAGAGATATTACTTTGCCAACAAAGGTCCATCCAGTCAAGGCTATGGTTTTTCCAGTAGTCATGTTCGGATGTGAGACTTGAACTATAAAGAAAGCTGAGTGCCAAAGAATTGATGCTTTTGAACTGTAGTGTTGGAGAAGACTCTTGAGAGTCCCTTGGACTGCAAGGAGATCCAACCAGTCCATCCTAAAGGAGATCAGTCCTGGGTGTTCTTTGGAAGGACTCATGTTGAAGCTGAAACTCTAATACTTTGATCACCTGATACGAAGAGCTGACTCATCTGAAAAGACCCTGATGCTGGGAAAGATTGAGGGCAGGAAGAGAACGGAATGACTGAGGATGAGATGGTTGTATGGCGTCACTGACTCAATGGACATGGGTTTGGGTAAACTCCGGGAGTTGGTGATGGACAGGGAGGCCTGGCGTAATGCAGTCCATGGGGTCACAAAGAGTCGGACACAACTGAGCGATTGAACTGAATGGAACTAAGCATATAAACAGATGTCAAATATCATTAATCATTAAGAAAATGCAAATTAAAACCACAACGAGCTACTACTGCATACATATTAGAACTGCTAAAACTAACAAGACTGATAATCCAAGGGTTGACAAGGATAAAGTTTGGAACTCTCATTCATTGTGAGTGGCAATGCAAAATGGTATTACTGCTTTAGAAAAGTTTGACAGTTTCCTATAAAATTAAATATACACCTACCATATGATCCATTAATCCAAGTTCTAGCTCCTTACTAGAGAAATAAAAAACCCAGCGTCCACACATAAACCTGAACCCAACATTTCTGGCAACCTTATTTATAACTGCTAAAAACTAGAAAGAACCCTGCTACCCATCAACTGGTAAATGCGCGACATCCATACGCTGCTGCTAAGCAATAAACAGAAACCAATTACTGATACATGCCAAAAACATGAGTGAATCTCAAAAATACCAAACTAGGGACTTCCCTGGTGGTCCAATGGTTAAGAATTCACTTCGTAATGCAGGGGCCATGGGTTCAATCCCTGGTCCACAGCCACTCAGCCCATGCACTGCAGCTGCTGAGCACGCAGCACTCTAGAGCTCGCACACCAGCACTAGAAAGCCCGCACTGCGACGAAGATCCTGCATGCCACACCTAAGACCTGAAGCGGTCAAAAACATAAATAAATACATAAAATAAAACATAAAAACAAAAGACTTAAAACTTCTAAGTGGCTTAAGTTAGAGGAAAAAAAACTTCAACTTAAAAAAGAAATCAAACTAAATGAAAGACACCAAATACATGGTAACACATACTGTATGATTCCCCATTTATGACTTTGGAAAAGGCAAAGCTAGAAGTCAGCTCAGTGTTTGTCAAGACTGGCAGTAGTGTAGCTGGGAAAATGAATGAAAAGAGGAATTAGGGAACTTTTGATGGAAATGTTCTTTACCTTGATTGTGGCAGTAGTTACATGACTATACACATTTGTCAAAACTTATCAAGTTGTGTGTTTAAAATGGTACATTATAGTATGTGTGAATTATAACCCAATAAACCTGACTTTTAAAAACTTACAGAACTCTAAATCACACCTTAACTTCAGAACCTCAAATATGATCTACTCAGTCTCCATTAGACTAAGTAGAAAACTTTGGCCCATGAACTAAATCTGCCCCCACCCTAGCTGTTTTTTGTACAGCTCACAAGTCAAGAATGTTTTTACATTTTTCAATGAAAAAAAAAGAAAATAATATTTCATGACACAGTCAAATTTCAGTGTCCATAAATAAGCTTCACTGGAACACAGTCACACTTATTCATTTACACAGTCTATTAGCTGATTTTATGCTACAATACAATCATTGAGTGTTCAGTCTTTGTAACAGAGACAGAGCAGTTAGAAACACAGTACCTAAAATATTTATCACTTGACCCTTTACACAGAAGTCAGCTGATTGCTGCCTTAAACACAAGTTGCCGAAAATCTTCTACACAGATTACTACACTTGGGAAGATTCATGTCAGCACAAATCTCTCTTCCATGAACAGTAGCTCTAAAATTTTTACAGCCATCAACTCCTTTTCTTTCAAGGAGATCAATGCCTAATGCAGATAAATGAAGAATTTCAACAGTTAAAGTATAGTGGGACTAAAGCCTTGAGGTAAGCTCTGTAGAAGGTCCCTAATACCCTCAAAACAAATTGTTCCAACCATGTGGTTGTCAATCTAATAAACTGATTTTATGAGTAGCATTAAAAAAAGAGAAATGAATGGTACAGAAAATCCAAGTGCACCATACCTAACAGGGTTTCATTCACCAATTCTTTAAAAAAATCTTCTTTTAACTGAGGTATAGTTGATTTACACTATTATATTAGTTTCAGGTGTACAACACAATAATGCAAAAAATTTATAGATTGTACTCCATTTAAAGTTACTATAAGATACTGGCTTATATTCCCTGTTTTGTACACATTAACCAATTCTTTCACTAAATATCTGAGTACCTATGTGCCAGATGAGGATAAAAAAATGTACAAAAGAGTCAAAAACTGCTTCATGTATATGGATATTAGAGCAACTCAAAAATCTACATTTCTTACAGCGCTAATGTGTTTTTAAAAACAGTACTAGAGCTCTATAGTAATTGGAAAACCACAATCTTATGGCACATTTGTCCCCAAAGTGCTGTCAATAATTGCAGCTATATTACAAGAATAAAAATGATGTTTCATTTCACGTTACAGAGCTTCCAGAAGATATAAAGTTAACTGAGTTCAGAGCAATTTTTATATTCTTTATCAAGGGCATTCCCAGAACCCAGAAAGAAATGTAATGTTATTGAGCATCTCTTTGCCTCTATAAGCACAGTCCTGATATGGGGGGAAACAAGAATAACAGTTTTTTAAACCCAAGAGAAATCATGGAAACCAAAATAATCTCAGAGGATAGAGGGGAGAAAAAAATAATTGCTTAATGTTAGAGTAGAGGCTGTATTAAAGTTTCTTCTGACTACCGTGCTAATTATGCGACAGTAAATTAGATTGGTGGACAAAAGAAAACTGAAAAATAAAAACCACTTCCCAGAATATGTCAATGCCGCCACCAAATATTTAAGGAAGGAACAGAAGAAATAAGGCTAGATTTTTGGTTCTTATCTATAACGTTATGACCATGTAAGCATTGTTTACAAAACAGAAAAGCTCCTCAACAGGCTCATCCATTTTGAATCCAGAAGCTGTATAGCTATTGCCAATCCTGACTTTACAGGATAACCAATTCAGACGAACTAGACAAAGAATGAGTAAAAGGACTCAAAACAATTCAACTTCTGAGGAAGAAAAATTCAGTAAAAGCCACTGACTCTAAAGGTTTATCTGAATGACAATTTGAGGCAGAAATTTAGGAAGGGAACATACTGAATTTCATAAAAGAGGAAGATGACACAAAATGTTCACTAAGTACCAGCTAAATTAATATCAAGATGTCAAGGGGGAAAATGCACTTTTGCATTTCTAAAGGAGAAAAAGAGCTTTATGGCTGGAGAAAAAAAGAACACTAAAATAAATGCTTCATTCTTCAACAAGGTAAGCATCAGGTCTTAGAAAACGCTAACAAAGCAGTATACAAATGCTAACAAAGCTCCCTCCCTTTCTTCCCTAGCACTCCTAGAGCGTAGGTTTCCATTTGTTATGACCCGATCGCTCCCTCAACAGTAAAGCCAGAAATAGGGAATCAAAATAAATCAGACTTCTTTAGCCTATAGTCTTAATATAATTTTTCTAGCCTATTATCTAAATACAATTAAATCAAGTTGCTTTTAGGTTTTACTACATTCAAGGATTTGAGTACTCAGTTCCAAAGTTTCTTTCTTGTCCATTTACTATCAATTCCTTTAATAGTCAGCATACATAAGTGACAGATGTCAGAAAATTTCTAAATAAAAGAAGAGGTGAGTGGCGCCGAAAGGAAGGAGTTCATTAAACGGTAAGAAAGACTACAGAAAGGGAATGCTAAAAACACCAAAGACACAGTTATTTTATGGTTTTAACAAACAGGCATGTTTTGTCTACTTTGAAATGTATCTTAACAAGTTCATACAGCAATAGTCAGAACTGTAGAAACACAAAGTTTAGCGGGCCTAACACTTTTTAAAAGTATGATGCAATTCAACCTGGTTTGGCATAATTCATAAAAATGTATTTTAACACACTGAACCTCATTATAAAGGACATACTATCCCAGAATACTACTTAGTCAATGTATTATTATAATTACACAGTTTAACCAAGGTTAGTGATAACAGATCTTGAAAACAATACAATTTTAATTGTCATGTGATTGTAAGAGGCTCCTTTCTACAAAAATACACTGTAAGAGGAATGGTTAATAAATATCATACCCTGGCATAACACATTAAAAAAAAAACAAAACATTTTTATACCATATTGTCAAAATGTCCCATACTATACCATATGGTCATAGAAAGAAAGTAACATCAGGGAACTATAAATGGTTAGAAGTAAATGTTTAATGCCAAAAGTAAAAGCACATTTATTTGATAAATATTTAATAAGCTCCTGTCATTTATCAGAATATTCTATTTTGAGCTTCTACAAAGTAATACAAATACAGGACATGGAATTTGTTCACTTACCAACATAATTTAAAAAACTAAATCTACATTCTATGTTCAAGATGTCTGACAGCAAAATTTTTTAAATTAAAAACATAAAAATTGTTAAAATCACACTATATGTTAAATCTTTTAAGATGCTGTTTAAAAATATTACAAAACCACATATATTATATTATGCAAGCATTAAAAAAGAGTGTCTGTATATACACTAAAATGTTTTATAGTAATTATATCTTAGTGGCAAGATTACAGATAATTTTCCAAAATTTTTTGCACTTATATTTTTCTAATTTTTCAATAATAAATGTGTTTTTCCTGAGAAACTTTTAAAAATCTGTATTTTACTGTCAAGTAAGGTAATTCTTTAGACACTTTCTTTCATTTCGTTCTATGCACTTGACAATCATAACATTATCTCCTTAAGTGCATATAAGGAAGACAGTTTAAAAGATGACAGTAAGCCAACTTCAAATTTAAAATTATTTTTTGGAGGAATTTATTCTATCATCTATAACACTGATATTTATATTGAAAAGAGATTTGTTTTTAACCCTTTACTCTCCCCTCCCCCAGTCAAATACATTTATTATAAGCTCTTACAGGAAAATATGGAGGAAAAACTACTATTCATCATTAGCCATAAAAACTTCGGTGGAGGAGGCAGGGGGAAACACTTCTACTGAAAATTAGTTAAGAGTATACTTATGGTTTCAAGAGATACTAATATCTTTTCCAATTATTACCAATTTAAACTTGAATTCATCTAGCCTAGAAGTTCTCAAGTACTGGCACATGAGAACTGCCCAGGAAATATGCCAAATACAGAAGCTCATGGCCCTAGCTCTCACCTACTGAGTCAGAATCTTCAGAGTAGAGCTCAAACAATCTGGCCCTTTCAAATAAAATAGCAGACAATGTACTTAACAAAAAATTTCTCTGTATCACTGCAAACTGTTCTAATAATTTTGAAACAAAGTTCTCAATGAAAATAATGTTACAATCAGAAATACAATTTCATAGAAAGAGAAAGTGTCAGTCGCTCAGGCCAGTCTGACTCTGTGACCTCATGGATTGTAGCCTGCCAGGTTCTATCCATGGGATTCTCCAGGCAAGAACACCGGAGTGGGTGGCCATTCCCTTCTCCAGGGGACCTTCCCGACCCAAGGATTGAACCCAGGTCTCCTGCACTGCATGCAGATTCTTTAACATCTGAGCCACCAGGGAAGCCCCATTAATCTTACCATTCTTCAGGATGCAATTCAACAAAACCACACAAGCGCTACAAAGTAAAGCAAGCCTAGAGGCACCTGTGAGGAGTAAGACAAAGGCATATCCGATTCATGGAAAAAATAGACAGCAGATGTGACCCCAAGTATTTATCCATTAAAAACAATGTATTCTAAAAATAAATTTCCATGTCAACGGAACAAAGTTGTTTATAAATAAGAAGGAACGTGGAGGTGTGGGGAAGACAAGAGGAAGCTTCAGCAAGTTAAGTACCAAAAGCCAGGAAACAAAGCAGAATGAATGGCAACTGGGGACAAGGAAAATGGAATGAACTAGGAAATGGAAGACGGGATGACCACTGTCCTTAAAATCCAAGAAACTAGAGGAAATGAACAGATATTAGATGAAACTGATCTGAGCAGAAATGCAAACAGAAAAGTAAATGGGAAGTGGTGTAAAGGATACACACACACACATATATATACATACACACATCACATATATCTATATAGAGATATTTATATAATTCGGAAACAAAGTTCTCAACAAAAACAATGTTAAAATTAGAAAATTACAATTCATAACCCATGCCCAGTATTTTTTATAATATATATTTATAGCTATATACAAATGAGAATTTTAAGATGAGATCAAATGGTAGTACAGAACGCATCTTGGGCACAGATGCAAGTGGTGTAAGAGAATCAAAAACAGTATTGTGAACAAACTGATACTGAACAGAGTAAAAGCATATGGGATGAATCTCAAAGTAAAGATGATGAAGCAGGAAAAAGAGAACTGCATAGACAGAAGAAAGAATGAGACGTTATGAGAATTGGGAAATAAAATGTAAGTGCTGTAGTACGAAGGAAAGAACTTTGAGCAAAGTCAATGGCGTTAAATCACATTATCTAATCAATAATTATAAAGCACAGTTATCATACCACACATTATCTCATTATTTGGAAAGGATAATACAGTGTATTATTTTATGTAATACATTTTACATAATAAAACCCCAAATGTAAAGAAAGTAATCTGACAAGGTGATAAGAGGCTAAAATAAACAGTGGCTGAGACATGGAAGGACTAAAGAAGTAAAAGAAGAAAAAAAAAATGGGACAGAAAGAAATCAATCACACCTATTTAAAAACCACAGGTAGGAATAAACAAAGAGGTGTGGATGCACAACGGATGACGGACTAAAAGGTGCCAGGAAAGCAAGTGAAATCTGACGGAATCTTGACAGCTTCAGGATTCAGAAAGTAAGTAGTTCCAAAGTGTCCTGAAGGATTTGTGACCGTAACATGTTACGGAGCGGGGGAATGAAGTAGAGGGCCTCAACAAGACTAAGACAAGAAGGCTGCAAAAATCGTCTTAAGTAGAAACTGAGGTTAGGAGCAGGCAGGTCCGACCACTGGCAAAGGAGCGGGGAGGCAGGTGGAATTGGGATGGGGGTTACCAGCTGGCGACACTGCAAACATTAGGAACCGGGGGTCTGAGGTCGGGATGGAAGAAAGAACGGAAACACTGGCACTTAGGACTGAAAAAGTAGAGGCTAGATCAAAACCATTAGCTGGTTAAAACAGGTGACGAGAAATCCTCCCCTCCGCCCTAACAAGTAGAGAAGCGGCGGGAGGGCAGCGGCCTGAAAAGGGGCAGAGTCGGGGAGAGTTAAAGAGAGAATGATGCGCCCATCTTCACCGTGACCATGTAATAATTACACACAACGTTAACTTGGGCTGGGGTCCCGGCCCCGGCTACTAACCCAGGTATTTCACCAGGATGCCGGCCCCAGGTTCCCCTCCATCACCACCACCAAAAATAAAGAAAACATCCAGGAGATGCGAGGCTGGCTACCTTCAGCCAGCCGTGACCTTCTCGGACCAACCCCGAGTCTCGCCCCCTATAGATAGCCTCCTGCTCCACC
>NW_011494924.1:4759955-4774189 GCF_000754665.1 Bison bison bison
CCCCAAGCCCAGAGCGCGGACCAGGGAAACCCCCCCTGGGCCATTGTGTGTGTTTACGTAGCGAGCTCCTGCCTGGCGGGGAGGGACAGGTGGGGAAAGCCAGTGTCTCAGCCCGCAGAGCCCCGAGAAGGTGGCTGAGGGCAACCGGAGCCCCCACCGCCACCTCTTTCCCCCAAAATAAACACCAGTCAGCCGAGCCCCGAGACCGGAGGGGTGCAGGGTGCGCCGCCACTCACCTCCTCGGGAAGGGCGGGGTCCGCAGCCGAAGAGGCCGCGGCGCCGGCCTCGGGCTCCATGTCCCCGTTGAACAGAGCCTGGCCCTGCTCCGCGCCACCGCCGCCGCCGCCGCCGCCGCCGCCGCCGCCGCCACTCAGCGCCGCCATCTTATAACCGAGAGCCGGGCCCGAGCGACCGCTGCTGGGCGGGGAGGGGGAAGGGAGGCTGAGGGCGGGGGGAGGCGGAGGCGGAGGACGGGGGGCAGCGGGGAGGGACGGCCCGGGCGGCCCGGGCGGCGTCGGCGGTGGGACGGCGCCTGGGCCACCTCGGGAACCGGCCTGCGGCCCCCGGCGCAGCTGAGCCTGAGGGGATTGGGGGAAGGACGCTAGGCCGGGGGGGAGGGCGGGGGCAGGGGGCGGAGACGACTGGAAGTCGCCGCGGCAACGGCGTCACCCGCGTGTCACGGTCGTGACGTCATCTGAGGTGCGTGACGTGATCCTCGGAGCGCCCTCGCGCAGTCGTCAGGGGAGGGTGTCTACCCCTCCTGCCCACCCTCCTCTCCCACGTTCCCTCCGCTCCGCCGTTTCCATGGCTCCAATTAATTCTCTTCTCCTCAGTCTTAAACCTGCTCTGTGTTGTCGGATTTACTCGAGGAGATTGGAGAAGTTGAGATCCTAGAGGGAGGAAGGCGGAAAGCCCTACTGTGTTATTTCTATTATCATTACAACGAACGTCTCCGAGTCATAAAAATAAGACTTGAAACCCCGAGGTTGTAACAGCCAAGCAGAATTTGATAGAAATATATTTAGGAAAAGCCAGGTTACCAGAATGATGCTTGGATCCTTTTCATTAAAGGATTTGGTCTGTCAAAGCAGATCTAAATGGAAGTCTAAAAGCTTTTTTTTTTTTTTCTTTACCATCGTTTAGGAATGAAATGTTTTAGTCTGTTTTTCGTTTTCCAGATTCGTTCGTTTAACAAATTAAAGTGGATCACTTTCCATGCACTAAGGCCTGCACAAGGCATGGAGCATTCTAGACATCTGAAGCATCCAAACTTGAATCATTTAATTTTCAAGAAAATCATTCATAATATTTTAAATACTTTTGCGCAGTTCATAAACAGAATATAGCCCAAGGCATTCTCTATGCAAAATATGCGTGAAAACGTGAGGAGAGGTAAATTACCTTTGAGAGGCCCAATTACAGAATGGAATTCGTTAAATCTGACTTATTATTGAAAAATACATTTATGTGACAAGAAGGGGAAATATGCTGGGGAAAAAACTTAAAAGGGAAAAGTCAGAGTGAGAAGCGGTGAGAATTACTGTGAACTCCTGATGGGGTACAGGTAATCACAAAATAACCTAAGCATCAAGTCATGGTATGCTGTAAGTGGACTACCCATGAGGGGAAGTCACCAGTGACCTTCTTGTATTCACCATGATTCAAGAGATAGAAGACTGTTCTACTGACATGTTAAGCAGGATGTCTGTGTATGGATAGAGTCAATATGAGTCCAGGAGCTGATCATTACTCCCAAGGCAAGGAGTTCTGTGTGAGGCTTCTTGTTTAATCAGAATGCTAATATTCCCCTACATTGAAAAATAGGGGACAATAGGGGGAAATTAGAATACTGCCTATTGGATGAGCTTAGTATTCTCTGTACTTTTCTTCTAAGTAGAGAAGTCTCTTGGAGACACTAAATTTAAATCAAAAGATGGCTTGACAAAAGTAGTGTAAATGAAGATGATGATAGAGGATGATGGTAAAGGATAATGTCATTGAACTATACATGTCTAAAGTGCCCTTCTTTACTATAAGGAATTCTAAGCAGAGGAACATGGAACCAGCAGCCAATCGTAGCACCTTTCCCCCTCGATACCATCAGAAGAGTTTTTATTCTCTAATATTCCTGTCCTATTTCATTTTTTAAAAAATCAGCCCCTAGAAATATTACATCATCTCACTTCTTCATAGCATTAAAACGCCAAGATTTTTTTTCCATTGGTTGCATTTTATAACCTTTATCTGCCACAATATGTAGATCATCTCTTATTTTTTCTCCACAGAATGGGGGATCTCATCCATTTAATATTTATTCTTGTTAGCTTTTGTTTATTCAGTATTTTCTGACTTCATCATCAAATTCTGGATATATTTTCTTTGATTTCCCTAAGCTGTTCTAAAGACCCACAGAATCCAGATGGAAAAATATAGTGGAAAGCATAAACTTTGGAATCCAAAGATTAATACTTTAGTGTCGGCATGCCACATCTTTGCTATATAATCTCAAGGCTAATAAGCACAAATCCCCATTTGCTGTTCTTCCAGTCTCTAAATTGAGGGTAATGATAATGCCAGTCCTGTCTATCTGTATCATTGTGAGGATTAAACTTAATAGGTTTGCCCTTTATAAAATATAGTCAGCCTCTCAGTCGGAATTCAAGCAAGGCATAGCAGATGTGGCTTATTTCTGCCCCATGATGTTTGTGACCTCAACTGGGAAGACTGACTGCCTGGAGGTGTCTCGGTGATGGGGAACTGGAATCATCGGGAAGCTGATTTCCTCCTATCTCTGATGGTTGAAGCTGGGACCATAAGCCAGAATTCCTCTCTTCAGGTGGCCTGAGCTTCCTCCTAGCATGGCTGCCTCAGGGTAGTGAGACTTCTAACAAGGTGACTGAGGGCTCCATACCCTCGGGTTCCTGAAAGCAAGGTAGAAGCTGTATTGCATTTTATGACCTAGCTTCCAAAGTCACACAGCATCACTTCTACTACGTTTTATTGGATACGGGTAAGTCACGAAATCCTTCCCAAATTCAACGAAAGAGATGCCAAAGAATTTACAGACATATTTCATTTCAGATAGATCATCTTTAGAATAATGAACTAGCTACTCTGTAGAAACGGCTACGTACCCTCACCTTCTCCAGAGGGGATTCTACACTTACACTCTCCCCCCTTTAATTACAGAGAATTGCCAAGACATATCTCAGTATGGTCATGAAGAAGCCTTTACCTTCTTTCTTTAGATTTGGAGGCCTCCACTGTTTGCAAAAATAAATGCAGGTCCTTGGCCTTTGGACACAGCCTAAGTCTCTCATCTTGG
The DNA here is from genome assembly GCF_000754665.1 of Bison bison bison. Taxonomy (NCBI): domain Eukaryota; kingdom Metazoa; phylum Chordata; class Mammalia; order Artiodactyla; family Bovidae; genus Bison; species Bison bison. Next base: position 4,763,281 of record NW_011494924.1, read on the forward strand.
ACATCCCCCCCTAAATCTCAGTGCTGACATAGACAGTGTTGATGTGCTGCAACCCTCTACACAAAACAGTGACACTGTGTTCTCGGAGCCTGTAATGAGCCAAGCCAGTTTGTGTTGAGCAGAAACAGAAATAACACCTCCCTTTTGTGTTATAGCATGCCATATGGGCATCAAAGCAGTATTATCTTGCGTTCTAAAGTCTTGCAGACATTTTAGTCAACACAGTTCTTTTAGCTTTTGCTCACCATCCCCTTGGGGTCACAAAGAGTTGAACATGACTGAGCACACATGCTCATCCCCTTTCCCCCTATGACATTTATGTTTTCACAGAATGCTGGAAAACAGCCTAGGTGAGAACATTGCTCCAGTGGATGACTGAGACAGTGTTACAAAGCCTTGCTGCAATGTCTGACCCTCTCTTCCCTGACTATATGTTTATTTTCAACTGGTGATTCTATCCTGAAACCTGCATTTCAGTAGACACTGAATAGTCCCATCCATCAGCCAGACTTGACCACCCAGGTCTCATCCCTCATGAATGTTGTCAACTACTGAAATCTGGTAAAAGGCTTCTAGGAAGCTTAGAAACTCCAACCATGTTCAATGCTGTATAGCTAATCACAGTTTAATATTTTCTTTATTAATCAAGGTCATCATTACAAATAATACTTCCTGTGTTGTTTAATAGTAGATTACTCTCATAAGTATTTAGGTGCACACAGAAAATAGAATCAGAATTGATTTAGCACAGCCTCCCTACTGAGAGACACTTGGAATCTCATCTGTAGAATTCTAGAATCTACTCAGATACTTTAGTGAGGGAGACCTCACTAATACAGTACTCTATTCAACTGTAACTTGAAATCCTCCTCTTTGTGACATCTATATTCTGATCTAAGTTTTGCCTTATAGAAGAACACAGGATGAATCTGTTTCTTATTCTGTGTAACTGCTTTCAAATATGTGAAGGAAGTTCTCTGAAAGCATTTTTCTCTTCTTTCTGTGTACTCTTTTCAATGTTCCTCTTAAAACGTGGTCCTGTGAATTAGACACTGTTCCAGATTTGGTCCAACTAACAAAGAATAGACTCTCTCATTGCAATAATCTAGGAACCATGTATTTGTTAATATTATAAAAAAATCATATAAGCAACCCCACCCCATTATTCTTACATAGGAAGGTTATAGTCAACAAAAAGACCTTTGTTGTTTTTAAAATAAAATGCTATTACATCAAGTCTAGGTTTTCAGTCATTTTAGCATTGGTCATCTCTTCCACTGAAAGTCTATTTCTCAGACTTTAACTCTTGAAGGAAGATCTTGCTTTTTAATTCATAAAATTTGTTAAATATTATATTTCTAACATTTAACAGAGGGTATTTATATAAATATGTTATTTAATCTTATAACATCTTGCTTATACTATCCTTGGTCTTGTTAATTAGAGTTCTTTGGAACATTCTTTGTGAATTTGGTAATATGGGGTGCTGAATTTTTAAAGTTTGCTTTTATTTCAAGGTGTAGGTGTAGCTTTCCATATAAAATATGGTAAACTATATCTATATATTGAAAATAGTACCTGATAAGAGATGGGTCATAGCAGGGTGGAGGAGGTATGATGGGAGCAAGACTTCCCTGAGTTACCTGAGTATACCTTTTAATTTGGTTTTACTTTATGAGTGTAAATAAATGAAAAAGTACAATCTAAAAAACTAAATCTAATTTCACATCAAATTAATAACATAACTATATGGAGAAAGGGCTTTCGTGGTGGCTCAGATGGTAAAGAATCTGCCTGCAATGTAGGAGACCTGGGTTCAATCCCTGGATCAGGAAGATTCCCCTTGAGAAAGGAAAGGCAACCCACTCCAGTATGCTTGCCTGGAGAATTCCATGGACAGAAGAGCCTGGAGGGCTATACTCCATGAGGCTGCAAGGAGTTGGACACAACTGAACAACTAACACACATACAGATAAAATGATTAATTCATTTCCTGACTGGAGACTATGGTGGATTTACTGTGTTAAATTATCTCCACTGGACCTATTTCCCAGAATCCTCTTACATCCTTTAAGACCTGCTGACCATCTCCTTAAGTATATCCCATTGTTGTTGATCAGTCACTAAATCATGTCCAAGTCTTTGGACTGCAGCATGCCAGCCTCCTCTGTCCTCCACTGGTTTCCAGTTTGATCAAATTCATGTCCATTGAGTCAGTGATGCTATCTAACCATGCCAACTTCTGCTGGCCCCTTCTTCTTTTGCCTTCAATCTTTCCCAGCATCAGGGTCTTTTCCAATGAGTTGATTCTTCATGTCAGTGGCCAAAGTGTTGGAGCTTCAGCATCAGTCCTTCCAATGAATATTCAGGGTTGATTTCCTTTAGAATTGACTGGTTTGATCTCCTTGCTGTCCAAGGGACTCTCAAGAGTCTTCTCCAGCACCACAGTTTTGAAAGCATCAATTCCCTAATGCCCAGCCTTTTTCATGGTCCAACTTTCATATCTGTACATGACTACTGGAAAACCATAGCTTTGACTATACAGACCTTTGTTCGCAAAGTGATGTCTCTGCTTTTTAATATGGTGTCTAGGTTTGTCATAGCTTTTCTTCCAAGGAGTAAGCGTCTTTTAATTTCATGGCTGTAGTCAACATCCACAGTGATTTTGGAGCCCCAGAAAATAAAATCTGTCACTGCTTCCACTTTTTCTCCTTCTGTTTGCCATGAAGTGATGGGACAGGATGCCATGATCTTAGATTTTTCAATGTTGAGTTTTAAGCCAGCCTTTTCACTCTCCTCTTTCACCCTCATCAAGAGGCTCCTTAGTTCCTTTTCACTTTCTGCTATTAGAGTGATTTCTAAGGTTGTTGACATCTCTCCCGTTAGTCTGGATTCCAGCTTTCAATTTATCCAGCCTGATATTTTGCATGATGTGCTCTACATATAAATTAAATAGGCAGAGTGACACCATTCAGTCTTGTCATATTCCTTTCCCAATTTGGAACCAATCCATTGTTCCATGTCCAGTTCTAACTGTTGCTTCTTGACACCCATGCAGATCTCTCAGGAGGCAGGTAAGATGGTCTGGTATTCCCATCTCTTTAAGAATTTTCCACAGTTTTTTTGTAATCCACATGGTCAAGGAAGGACTTTAGCTTAGTCAATGAAGCAGAAGTAGATGTTTTTTGTAATTCCCTTGCTTTCTTCATAATACAATGGATGTTGGCAATTTGATCTCTGGTTCCTCTGCCTCTTCAAAATTCAAGTTGTACATCTGGAAGTTCTCAGTTCACATATTACTGAAGTCTAGCTTGAAGGATTTTGAGAATAACCTTGCTAGCATGTGAAATGAGCGCAATTGTGTGGTAATTTGAACAGTCGTCGGCATTGCTTTTCTTTGGGATTGGAATGAAAACTGAACTTTTTCAATCCTGTAGCCCCACTGAGTTGTCTAAATTTGGTGACATATGGAGTGCAGCACTTTAGCAGCAGCATCTTTTAGGATTTGAAAAAGCTCAGCTGGACTTCTGTCATCTTCACTAGCTTTGTTCATAGTAATGCTTTCTAAAGCCCACTTGACTTCACACTCCAGGATGTCCAGCTCTAGGTGAGTGACCACACCATCATGGTTATCTGAGTCATTAGGACCTTTTTTGTACAGTGGTATTCTTGTCACCACTGTATTCTTGTCACTGCTTCTTGATCTGTTCTGCTTCTGTTAGGTCCTTATAGCTTCTGCCATTTATAGTGCCCATTCTTGCATAAAATGTTCACTTGAGTCTCCAGTTTTCTTGAAGAGATCTCTAGCGTTTCTGATTCTAATTTTTTCCTCTATTTCTTTGCATTGTTCACTTTAGAAGGTCTTCATATTTCTCCTTGCTCTTCCCTGGAACTCTATATTCAGTTAGATATATCTTTCCTTTTCTCTCTTGCCTTTCACTTCTCTTCTTTCCTCAGTTATTTGTAAAATCTCCTCAGATAACCACTTTTCCTTCTTGCATTTATTTTTCTTTGGGATGGTTTTGATCACTGCCTCCTGCACAGCATTACAAACTTCCATCCACAGTTCTTCAGGCACTCTTATCTACCAGATCTAGTCCCTTGAATCTATTTGTCACTTCCACCATATAATCATTAGAGATTTGATTTAGGTCATATCTGAATGGCCTAGTGGTTTTCCCTACTTTCTTCAATTTGAGCCTGGATTTTGCAATAAGGAGCTGATCATCTGAGCCAGAGTCAGTTAGCTCTAGGTCTTGTTTTTGCTGACTGCATAGAGCTTCTCCATCTTCGACTGCAAAGAACATAATCAGTCTGATTTGAGTATTGACCATCTGGTGATGTCCATGTGTAGAGTCATGTCTTGGGTTGTTGGAAAAGGGTGTTTTCTATGACCAGTGTGTTCTCTTGGCAAAACTCTGTTAGTCTTTACCCTGCATCATTTTGTACACCATCGCCAAACTTACATGTTATTCCAGGTACCTCTTGAGTCCCTACTTTTGCATTCCAATCCCCCATGATGGAAAGGACCTCTTTTTTGTGTTAGTTCTAGAAGGTCTTATAGAACTGGTCAACTTCAGCTTCTTCAGTATCTGTGGTTGGAGCATGTGCTTGGATTACTGTGATATTGAATGGTTGGCCTTGGAAATAACCAAGATCATTCTGTCACTTTTGAGACTGCATCCAAGTACTGCGTTTCGGACTCTTTTGTTGACTATGAGGGCTACTCCATTTCTTTTATGGGATTCTTGCCCACTGCTGCTAAGTCACTTCAGTCGTGTCCGACTCTGTGCGACCCCATAGATGGCAGCCCACCAGGCTCCCCCATCCCTGGGATTCTCCAGGCAAGAACACTGGAGTGGGTTGCCATTTCCTTCTCCAATGCATGAAAGTGAAAAGTGAAAGTGAAGTCGCTCAGTCGTGTCCGACCTTCAGCAACCCCATGGACTGCAGCCTTCCAGGCTTCTCCATCCATGGGATTTTCCAGGCAAGAGTACTGGAGTGGGGTGCCATTGCCTTCTCTGTTCTTGCCCACTGTAGTAGATATAATGGTCATCTGAATTAAGTTTGCCCTTTCCCATCCATTTTAGTTCACTGATTCCTAATGTGGTGATGTTCTGCTTGACCATGATCAATTTACTTTGATTCATGGACTTACATAAGAGGGTACATCTATCCTGTGAGAGGGTCCAAAGTCTCTTCACCAAAGATGTAAGAAATGAATTTGTGAGGGTAACTTTTAGAGCTCTTTGGTGGCTCTCTTTCATAAGCCAGAAATGCCAATAACTGCTACCATTTCTATGGAGTGCACTTTTAACTGTGGTGGAGAGCACTGTGTTCTCCTACAGGATGTCCATCATGGGAGTTGTCATGAGAGCCCTGAGTGGTGAGAGTTTGCAGTCCCTCCTCATGGTTTCCATCAGTAGACCCAGAAACACTGGTCTCACATAGACTGTCTACCCAGATCCACAGTTGCATAATATCAAATCCCTAATGTAAATAAATTATTTACATTTCCTAGTGCTTCTGCTTTGGATTAAGTACTTACTGGAAAAGAGTCTAAACACAAAATTAATTGCAAGTAAATCTTTATTTACATTTATTATTGGTAGTAATCTTGGTTTTGTAATTCTGAAACAGTTTGTAGTTATTGCAGCATAGAGCAAATGAGTACATATATTGCTATTGGGAATCTGGGTTCATACTGTGGAAAAAGTAGAAACACACATGGAATAGGGGAATTTGAAGAAGAATGCTGTGGTGTTGCATTTAATTGGAATGTAGTAGTACTAACATAAGATTTAGTGGGGAAAATACACACACACACACACACACACATATATACATACACACATACACATTATATAATTTTTAAAAGAATATATGTTAGTTAATATACAGAGAAGAAATGATACAATTAGAAAAATATATGTTAATAAGCATATCAGTTGTGTAAAAACTTGCTACTATATAAGTGTTGTTGTTGTTGTTCAGTTGCTCAGTCGTGTCCTACTCTTTGCAACCTCATGGACTGCAGCATGCCAGGATTCCCTGTCCTTCATCATCTCCCAGAGCTTGCCCAAACTCATGTCCTTTGAGTTGGTGATGCCATCCAGTCATCTCATGCTCTGTTGTCCCCTTCTTCTCCTGCCTTCAATCTTTCCCAGCATCAGGGTCTTTTCCAATGAGTCACCTCCTCGAATCAGGTGACCCAAAGTATTGGAGCTTCAGCTTCAGTCCTTCCAATGAATATTCAGGATTGATTTCCCTTAGGATTGACTGGTTTGATCTCCTTGCAGTCAAAGAGACTCTCAAGAGTCTTCTCCAACACCACAGTTCAAAAGCATCAGTTCTTTGGTGCTGTTTTTTTTAATGGTCCACCTCTAACATCCATACATGACTGCTGGAAAAACCATAGCTTTGATTGTATGGACCTTTGTTGGCAAAGATTGTCCCTGCTTTTTAATATGCTGTCTAGGTTTGTCATAGCTTTTCTTCCAAGGAACAAGTGTCTTTTAATTTCATGGCTGCAGTCACCATCTGCAGTGATTTTGGAGCCCGCCAAAATAAAGTCTTTCACTGTTCCCATTGTTTCCCCATCTATTTGCCATGAAATGATGTGACTGGATGCTGTGATCTTTGTTTTTTGAATGTTTTGTTTTAAACCCATCTTTTTCACGCTCCTCTTTCACCTTCATCAAGAGGCTTTTTAATTCCTCTTCGCTTTCTGCCGTAAGGGTGATATCATCTGCATATCTGAGGTTATTGATATTTCTCCCAGCAATCCTGATTCCAGCTTGTACTTCATCCAGCCTGGCATTTCCCATGATGTACTCTGTGTAGAAGTTAAATAAGCAGGGTGACAATATACAGCCTTGACATACTCTTTTCCCAATTTTGAACCAGTCCATTGTTCCATGCTGGTTCTAACTGTTGTTTCTTGACTGCATACAGGCTTCTCAGGAGACAGGTAAGGTGGTCTGGTATTCCCTTCTCTTTCAGAATTTTTCACAGTTTGTTGTGCTCTGCACAGTCAAAGACTTTAGCATAGTCAATGAAGCAGACGTAGATATTTTTCTGGACTTCTCTTGCTTTTTCAATGATCCAACAGATGTTGGCAATTTGATCTCTGGTTCCTCTGCCTTTTCTAAATCAAACTTGAACATCTGGAAGCTCTGGGTTCACATACTGTTGAAGCCAAGCTTGGAGAATTTTGAGAATTACTTTGCAAATATATGAAATGAGTGCAATTGTGCAGTAGTGTGAATATTCTTTGGCACTGCCTTTCTTTGGGATTGGAATGAAAACTGACCTTTTCCAGTCCTGTGGCCACTGCTGAGTTTTCCAAATTTGCTCGCATATGGAGTGCAGCACTTTCACAGCATCATCTTTTAGGACTTGAAATAGGCCAGCTGGAATTCCATCACCTCCACTAGCTTTGTTCGTAGTGATGCTTCCTAAGGTCTACTTGACTTGGGACTCCAAGATGTCTGGCTCTAGGTGAGTGATCACACCATCATGGTTATCTGGGTCTTTAAGATCTTTTTTGTATAGCTCTTCTGTGTATTCTTGCCACCTTTTCTTAGTATCTTCTGCTTCTGTGAAGTCCATACGGTTTCTGTCCTTTATTGTGCCCATCTTTGCATGAAATGTTCCCTTGGTATCTCTAATTTTCTTGAAGAGATCTCTAGTCTTTCCCATTCTGTTGTTTTCCTTTATTTCTTTGCATTGTTCCCTTAGGAAGGCTTTCTTATCTCTTCTTGCTATTCTTTGGGACTCTGTATTCAGATGGGTATATCTTTCCTTTTCTCCTTTGCCTTTCACTTCTCTTCTTTTCTCAGCTATTTGTAAGGCCTCCTCAGACAATCATTTTGCCTTTTTGGATTTCTTTTTCTTGGGGATTGTTTTGATCGCCACCTCTTGTACAATATTTCAAATCTCCATCCATAGTTCTTCAGGCACTCTATCAGATCTAATCCCTTGAATCTGTTTTCCACTTCCACTGTATACTTGTAAAGGATTTGATTTAGGTCACACCTGAATGGTCTAGTGGTTTTCCCTACTTTCTTCAATTTAAGTCTGAATGTGTCAATAAGGAGTTCATGATCTGAGCTACAGTCAGCTCCTGGTCTTGTTTTTGCTGACTATATAAGCTTCTCCATCTTCAGCTGCAAAGAATATAATCAATCTGATTTCGGTATTGACCATCTGGTGATGTCCAAGTGTAAACTCATCTCTTGTGTTGTTGGAAGAGGGTGTTTGCTTTGACCAGTGCGTTCTCTTGGCAAAACTCTGTTAGCCTTTGGCCTGATTCATTTTGTACTCCAAGGCCAAATGCTATATAATTGTGTACAGCTGCCCCTTGAATAACACGGATTGTAGCTGCATAGGTTCACCTATCTATAGGTCTTTTTTAAGAGTAAATACTGTTGTACTACATGACCCAAGGTTGGTTGAATCCACAAATGCAGAAAAGCAAATATAGAGGAACTGTGTATACAGAGGGCCGACTCTAACTTATACATGGATTTTCAAGGGCAAGGAGGGTCAGTGCCCCCAACCCCTGCATTGTTCAAGAGGTCAACGTATATCTTTATATGTACTTATAATCTATATATCTTTATTTATTTATGAAGATAAATATATATCTTTATTTATTTATAAAGATTTATATATATATTTATCTATCTATGCCTATATAGAGTATATATGCCTACTATATAACTACTTTTGTGTGTGTGCGTGTATACGTATGTATATATATGCATATATATGCTCAGTCGTGTCTGACTCTTTGCCATTCCCTTCACTACAGCCCCCTAAGCTCCTCTGTCCATTGCATTTCTCAGGCAAGAATACTGGAGTGGGTAGCCATTTCTTCCTCCAGGATATCTTCCCAACCCACGGATCAAACCCAAGTTTCCTGTGTCTCCTGCATTGGCAGGCAGATTCTTTACCACTGAACCACCTGGGAAGTCCTGTATATATGTAAGTGCTTATGTGTATATATATATTACTATAGAAGTATATAAATACTTATGTGTATATATATTGCGTATAGAAGTATATAGGTACTTATGTATATGTGTATTCTGTATTGATATAGATGTAGATTCATAGATTGGTATAGATACAGTTCATAGCTTGTTAGCTCTGCCCACTGAAAGAAGTGCCTAGGAATAGTAGTATGCATATCTGGTACCTGGATCTTGATTTTGAAATGCCATTCTCCATTAAATGTAGCATTCAGTTCAGTCACGCAGTCGTGTCTGACTCTTTGTGACCCCAAAAGTAGCATGAACTTCTTTAAAAAATGGTTCATCCCTCTGGGACAGTAAATGTATAAAGTGAGTTTGCACAGGATGTACCATGTATATGCAAGAGCAAGGATATGATAGAATTAGAAGAATCACCATTTTGCAACCACCAGTGTGGTAATTAGTCTAGGTCAGGACCATGAAGAGTTGCTGAAATTATTATTGGGTAAAAAACTGCTGGGGAACAGGACAGTCTTATGGTTTCATAATACCACCGCACGGACTCTTGTTAATTATAAAGGGGAAGTGTATATTTACAATGGAGAGAACTGGGAGCCACTATATTAACCAAGTAATAAAGCTTAGCATCACCAATACGGGGACAGTTCCCTATTATATAAGTCCTAATGCAGTGCATCGTCTGTGTTGTGTTTGGGTCCAAAAGTGTTCAACCTGAACATAATCATGAGGAAACAATCAGAGCCAGAATGTGGGACATTATAAATATACGACAACCAGCTCTCTAACTCTTTAAAAATTCACTATTGTGAAAAACAAAAGAAGTCACGGGCAGAGGACTATTCTAGTTTAAAACAGAATGAAGAGCTATAACAACCAAATGTAATACATGAAACTTAACTGAATCCTGGATAAGAAAATAAACTATAAGAGATAGGTTAGGAACAGTTGGGAAAATTGAAATATGGGCTATATATTAAATGGCAACTTTTAATTAATGTTAATTAATTTAATTAATGTTAATAATCTTATTTCTATGAGATGAGTGGTGAAGTGTTTAGGGCTGAAATGTCATATCTGCAACATATTTTAAAATGGCTGAGAAACAAATGGAGAAAGAGATAAAGAAAAGGTGCAAATATTAACAATTGGGGAATCTAGACAGAAAATGTGTTTGTAATACTATTCTTTCAGCTCTTCTGTATGTCTGTGTTGGAATAAACAGTTTTTATTATATAAAAGTAATACATTAAGTTTTACCTTCTTCTTACATGACCTGCCTAGGATCTACTTTTGATAAATTTTGTTTGAAAATACCTTTAATTTTCTGACACACGGGAATTAAACCATTTTGTGTCATGATTTATAGACAATAAGAATCATGAAACAAAATTTTGCTGTATCTCACTCAGGTTTTTTAAGACCCTATAATGCATCTCTCTACCTATCAAGTGAGAATTTTCTCACATCTTAAATGTTGTTAATATAAGTGTGTGTTTGGAGTACATATTCTTTAATTTCAAATATTTGCAACAAGGCCTGTCCTAGCATCTTCTCGTTCTTAAGATATTTTTATGCTGTCTCATAGTTCATGTCTTCATTTCTTCATTCATTCCACAAATACTTACTGCATACCTACTGGGTGCTAGACACGGTACTAGGCTTTCATGTGATCTGAACAATAATGAGAATATTAGATTTTGGTTTGTTTGCTTCAACACTTACTGTCACTCTTAAAGAGCCTTGTTTATATATAGTTGTTTTTCAGTCACTCAGTCCTGTCCGACTCTTTGCGACCCCCTGCAGTGCAGCATTGGAGAAGGCAATGGCACCCACTCTAGTACTTTTGCCTAGAAAATCCCATGGACGGAGGAGCCTGGTGGGCTGCAGTCCATGGGGTCGCTAGAGTCAGA
>NW_011494924.1:4774539-4778932 GCF_000754665.1 Bison bison bison
CAATGAGACGGCTCTTTGCATTAGGTGACCAAAGTATTGGAGTTTCACCCTCAGCGTCAGTCCTTCTGATGAACATTCAGGGTTGATTTCCTCTAGGATAGACTGGTTGGATCTCCTTGTTGTTCAAGGGACATACACACATACAGTAGATTAAAAAGCAAATCGCTAATAGTACCCAACATTAGAGACATCAGAACTTCTGTTACTGTTGTGTGTGTGTGTGTGTTTAATGTCTCTAATGTTGGTTTCTAAATCTGTGTTTTGCTTGTCTTTGATTCTTAGGTATATATAGAAACCTGTCTGTAGAATCTTGCTTCCTATTTCATGGAAGAAATAGAGGCTTTACGGCATTAACTCCAGTTTCCAGCTCCCCTAAGTAGGAACTTCTATGCATTTTTATTCATTCTTACCTCCTTCCCTACCTCATAGTATGAAGTGTCACTCATTATGCATTTGATACTGTTAGCTGTCTCCTTTTTCTCAAAAATCTCTATTGCCTTAGATTTTATGACTCTACACATTCCTGATACTCCTCATAAGAGATCAATTCTTTCTTGGTTTCCTTTTGAGGGTTAACTTTCACCATTTGCAATTTTACCATAGATATAACCTGGGCTTTCATCTTCTGCCAACTTTTTTTTCTCATGGAACTCCTTTTATCCTCTTATCAATTCCATTGTTTTTATTTGCAATGATGGCTTCTACATCCACATCACCGTCTAAGTATCTCCACCTTGACCTCAGCTTTCAGTATCCAACTACCAACTAGATGCTTTCACTTGAATATGTCACAAATAGTGCTGACTCCACAAGTACCAAACCGAGCTCTACAATCTGCACTTTCTGCTTTAACAGCTGGTCATCTTTAATATCTTTAAAAATTGATGGTACCACCTTTTGACTTTTTAAGTATAAATACTAATTATATACTTCATTCTCTGCTGTAGATATAACAAAAATCTTTAAGTTGATTTCTGTAATCTTTTTTTAGTAACTGAATTAAGCTACTTTTTAAGTTTTTAAACAGTAAATAGGCAAATGTATGTCTCTTCACCTTCACATCTTTTCCATTTTAGGTGTCCTCTGAAAAATCTGGATTCTTCTTTTAAAATTATTTTATTTATTACTTCAAAAAGTTTTCAGCTATCTTTTTTGTTCTTGGTTTCTGGTTTCAGCATCTGCCATGATCACTTCTTTTCACTTTCATTTTCATGACTCAATACTGGATAATTTAAGTCAAATTTAACACTATTGCTTTGGGAAACAAATATCCTAAATTATTCTGACCCTTTCACACTGTTCAGAATTAGTGATGGTTTGAAGGTAGCACTTTTCAAATAAGAATTTTTCTTACATGAATATAAATATATCTTCCATGATTTTGCACAGGACATTAATTCACTCTTTAGCAAATGTTATTAATTGCTAAAATAATGATAGAAGTTAGATGTTAGAAACTTGAGGTACCAAGAACTCTGTTACTTTAATAAGAAGACTGAATATTTTATCGTATTTGTATTTCCTGCTATTTGATGCCTTTCAAACATACTGTAAGTGTAGTTGATTGTTCTGGATGAGACTAGGCCCAAAGATTTTTGAAACACTGAGGAGAATATACAGTTAAAACTGCCCTAAAACTTACAAGCAGGAGACTGTCAGTGAGAGCAAGGCTAGAGTGGTGGCAGACAGCTAGGTTGGACTCAACCAGAAGCTGAATTTTACTGCTGTTAGTTTACAAGATACTGATAAATGCAGACAGCAACTTCATACTATTACTGTACCTTTCAGTTCAGTTCAGTTCAGTCACTCAGTCATGTCTGACTCTTTGTGACCCCATAGACTGCAGCACTCCAGGCCTCCCTGTCCATCACCAACTCCCAGAGCTCACCCAAAGTCATGTGCATCAAGTAGGTGATGCCATCCAGCCATCTCATCCTCTGTCGTCCGTTTCTCCTCCTGCCCCCAATCCCTCTAGCATCAGAGTCTTTACCAGTGAGTCAACTCTTCACATGAGGTGGCCAAAGTATTGGAGTTTCAGCTTTAACATCAGTCCTTCCAATGAACACCCAGGACTGATCTCCTTTAGAATGGACTGGTTGAATCTCCTTCCAGTCCAAGGGACTCTCAAGAGTCTTCTCCAACACCACAGTTCAAAAGCATCAATTCTTCAGCGCTCAGCTTTCTTCACAGTCCAACTCTCACATCCATACATTACCACTGGAAAAACCATAGCCTTGACTAGACAGACCTTTGTTGGCAATGTAATGTCTCTGCTTTTGAATATGCTATCTAAGTTGGTCATAATTTTCCTTCCAAGGAGTAAGTGTCTTTTAACTTCATGGCTGCAATCACCATCTACAGTGATTTTGGAGTTCAAAAAAATAAAGTCTGACACTGTTTCCACTGTTTCCCCATCTATTTCCCATGAAGTGATGGGACTGGATGCCATGATCTTAGTTTTCTGAATGTTGAGCTTTAAGCCAACTTTTTCACTCTCCTCTTTCACTTTCATCAAGAGGCCTTTTAGTTCCTCTTCACTTTCTGCCATCAGGGTGGTATCACCTGCATATCTGAGGTTATTGATATTTCTCCCGGCAATCTTGATTCCAGCTTGTGCTTCTTCCAGCCCAGCGTTTCTCATGATGTACTCTGCATATAAGTTAAATAAGCAGGGTGACAACATACAGCCTTGACTTACTCCTTTTCCTATTTGGAACCAGTCTGTTGTTCCATGTCCAGTTCTAACTGTTGCTTCCTGACCTGCATACAGGTTTCTCAAGAGGCAGGTCAGGTGGTCTAGTATTCCCATCTTTTTCAGAATTGTCCACAGTTTATTGTGATCCACACAGTCAAAGGCTTTGGCATAGTCAATAAAGCAGAAATAGATGTTTTTCTGGAACTCTTTTGCTTTTTTGATGATTCAGCGGATGTTGGCAATTTGATCTCTGGTTCCTCTGCCTTTTCTAAAACCAGCTTGAACATCAAGAAGTTCACGGTTCACGTATTGCTGAAGCCTGGCTTGGAGAATTTTGAGCATTACTTTACTAGCGTGTGAGATGAGTGCAATTGTGCAGTAGTTTGAGCATTCTTTGGCATTGCCTTTCTTTGGGATTGGAATGAAAACTGACCTTTTCCAGTGCTGGGGCCACTGCTGAGTTTTCCAAATTTGCTGGCATATTTGAGTGCAGCACTTTCAGAGCTTCATCTTTTAGGATTTGAAATAGCTCAACTGGAATTCCATCACCTCCACTAGCTTTGTTCGTAGTGAAGCTTTCTAAGGCCCACTTGACTTCACATTCCAGGATGTCTGGCTGTAGGTGAGTGATCACACCATTGTGATTATCTTGGTCATGAAGATTTTTCTTTGTACGGTTCTTCTGTGTATTCTTGCCACCTCTTCTTAATATCTTCTGCTTCTGTTAGGTCCCTACCATTTCTGTCCTTTATCGATCCCATCTTTTCATAAAATGTTCCCTTGGTATCTCTAATTTTCTTGAAGAGATCTCTAGTCTTTCCCATTCTGTTGTTTTCCTCTATTTCTTTGGATTGGTTGCTGATGAAGGCTTTCTTATCTCTCCTTGCTATTCTTTGGAACTCTGCATTCAGATGCTTATATTTTTCCTTTTCTCCTTTGCTTTTCACTTCTCTTCTTTTCATAGCTATTTGTAAGGCCTCCCCAGACAGCCATTTTGCTTTTTTGCATTTCTTTTCCATGGGGATGGTCTTGATCCCTGTCTCCTGTACAATGTCACAAACCTTCATCCATAGTTCACCAGGCACTCTATCAGATCTAGTCCCTTAAATCTATTTCTCACTTCCACTGTAATAATCATAAGGGATTTGATTTAGGTCATACCTGAATGGTCTAGTGGTTTTCCCTACTTTCTTCAATTTCAGTCTGAATTTGGCAATAAGGAGTTCATGATCTGAGCCACAGTCAGCTCCCGGTCTTATTTTTGCTGACTGTATAGAGCTTCTCCATCTTTGGCTGCAAAGAATATAATCAATCTGATTTCGGTGTTGACCATCTGGTGATGTCCTTGTGTAGAGTCTTCTCTTGTGTTGTTGGAAGAGGGTGTTTGCTATGACCAGTGCATTCTCTTGGCAAAACTGTATTAGCCTTTGCCCTGCTTCATTTCATATTTCAAGGCCAAATTTGCCTTTTACCCCAGGTGTTTCTTGACTTCCTACTTTTGCATTCCAGTCCCCTATAATGAAAAGGACCTTTTTTGGGTGTTAGTTCTAAAAGGTCTTGTAGGTCTTCATAGAACCATTCAACTTCAGCTTCTTCAGCATTACTGGTTGGGGCATAGACTTGGATTACTGTGATATTGAATGGTTTGCCTTAGAAATGAACAGAGATCATTCTGTCGTTTTTGAGATTGCATCCAAG
>NW_011494924.1:4779032-4846606 GCF_000754665.1 Bison bison bison
TCCCCACAGTAGTAGATATAATGGTCATCTGAGTTAAAAATTCACCCATTCCAGTCCATTTCAATTCGCTGATTCTTAGAATGTCGACGTTCACTCTTGCCATCTCCTGTTTGACCACTTCCAATTTGCCTTGATTCATGGACCTAGTATTCTAGGTTCCTATGCAATATTGCTCTTCACAGCATCGGACCTTGCTTCTATCACCAGTCACATCCACAGCTGGGTATTGTTTTTGCTTTGGCTCCATCCCTTCATTCTTTCTGGAGTTATTTCTCCACTGATCTCCAGTAGCATATTGGGCACCTACCGACCTGGGGAGTTCCTCTTTCAGTATCCTATCATTTTGCCTTTTCATACTGTTCATAGGGTTCTCAAGGCAATAATACTGAAGTGGTTTGCCATTCCCTTTTCCAGTGGACCACATTCTGTCAGACCTCTCCACCATGACCCACCTGTCTTGGGTGGCCCCACACGGCATGGCTTAGTTTCATTGAGTTAGACAAGGCTGTGGTCCATGTGATTAGATTGACTAGTTTTCTGTGATTATGGCTTGTGTGTCTGCCCTCTGATGTCTCTTGCAACACCTACCGTCTTACTTGGGTTTCTCTTACCCTGGACGTGGGGTCTCTCTTCACGGCTGCTCCAGCAAAGCGCAGCCGCTGCTCCTTACTTTGGACGAGGGGTATCTCCTCACAGCCGCCCCTCCTGACCTTGAACGTTTAGTAGCTCCTCTAGGCCCTCCTGCCCTTTAGAAGTTTTTTAATATCTTTTTTTATATATATAATATAAAAAATATAAATAATAATTTAAGATCAAGTTTGAAACTCCTCACCCCATATGGAAGGATGCTAAGAGAGGTCTCAAGCTAAAAATGAACAAGTTAAAGGCAAAATTAACACACTGAAGAAATATTAAAGCCTCTTTCTAAAAAAATTGACATGGCTAATTACTGCAGTATCCAAGGTGAGGGTCATCCGTCTTCTTAACTAGCTTATTTTTACTAAGTCTGAAGGTGTCTGTTTATTCCTTCTGTGTTGAATTGACATTCTAGTTGTAAGGTATTTGTAAACAATAAGTAATATTACAGTTTTCTTGATAATATGGAACAGGAACTATTTCTTCAAGGCCATCATAGCTTTCCTCAAGACACTTGGCCTTGTAATTCGACCTTGCAGCATGTTGGAAACTTGAAGTTATGGAAGGTATAAAACCAGTTTTCCTTTCTCTGTCCCTGAAGACTTATTTCATTGTCAAGTTTTCCACATACAGTTAATTACACATCTTTGGATGTGGTTTATTTAATTATTACCTGTGGGAAAATAAATCATAGGAAGATAGTTTGGAAATGTTAAATGTGTTCAGTAAATTAAAGATTTTTAAAAGTTACGAAGTTTCATTTCTTGAATGGGTCTAGATATAAAGCAAGTACCCAATCTTTTTTTCCTCAAAATATATACGTACAAACACCATTGAATAGTGGAGGACAGAGGAGCCTGGCATGCTGCAGTCCATGTGGTCACAAAGGGTCAGACACAACTTAGCAACTGAACGACAACAACAACCACTGAATAACCACAAATTCTAGGTGTTCTGATTTAGATATATGCTTCCTTGTCCTTTTGGATGGAGGTTGGAGAAGGCATATGGAGATGTTTGTATTATGCATTGAGGCAGGTTACCCAAAACCAGTTGCTTATTTTCGTAGCTAAGGCAGACTCTTGGCAGAGGATGATGTTGAGAGTTGTTTGCAGGAGATGAAGAATGAATGCAGACGGGAAGCTGACGGGTCACTTTAGTGAAAGACTGTGAGGTCTGGGCTTAAGTGCCTGAGAAGCAAAGTGCCATGGCTGTAGGGAGTAGGCCTTTCTCTGAATATCTGCACAAAACCCAAGCCTGATCTGAAATGGGCAAACAATGGAGCTAGGACTGTTAAGGGACTGCATCCTTGGCATGAGTAATGGGGAGCTGCCATGGGCATCCTCAACATTAGTATCAGTGGTTCAATCCTTTAGACAATGTCAAGGACAACAGTGGCTGGGGCACCTGAAGCAGGGGAGGAAGAACATAGTAGATCCTGAATGGGAACTGGTCTGTGAACACCTTAAAGGTGCAGGGTCAGTGCTGCGCCATTGCAAGGACACCATTCACATTTTACTTACTGTGAATCTCAGCTGTGCTCCGGCAAGTGACGTTCACCCAGGACAGTATCAATTGTACCCCGTGGAATTGGGCTATGTGGCTGTCTGATCCTGGGAAGCATGGCTTTCGCAGGTTCCCAGAAATAATTACAGGCTCCCTTAAATAGGCTGCTGAGGTTCACACTATCAAACACCGGGTAGGAACCCAAGTCACTGTGATTTTGAGTTTTGAGTTAATATATCCTCATTTTATTCATTTATTCTGATAACATCTGGGAATTTGGATTGCTTAGTTTTGTACACTCCTGCCAGATATTGTTATGTTCTCTCACATAGAGCAGGGATCCAGTGAGATTCTCAGCAGTGTTCCAGATTCAAGCGTATGTGGAGGACTGATGAGACAGGCTTTCCAGCAGCCCATTTACAGGAGAGATTGGAGTGACTTGTAGGTGGATCAAGGACTGTGAACCAGTGTTGAATAGAGTGATTCTCATAATAGTATATCATCGCTTACTTAAATTATTTAAAATTTTCTCCATTTCTACAGCTCTCACTCATACCGGAGTTTTGAGGTGAATTTGTTAAAAAGATGAATCTGTTCAGTACAGAGTTCAGTATGCAGCAAGCTCTGCTGGGAGAGTTACACTGTGCTGACCTTCTGGAGTGAGGATATGCCATCTGAAGAAGAGAATTACACACCTTTGAGAAACATTTCCTGGTGTATTACTGGGCCCTCATAGAGACAGACTATCAGACCTGCCCAGTTATGTCAGATGGCCCTGCAGCCATTCATCAAAAGACTAACATCAAGGAAGACCAGAGGGCAGAAAGGGCACCTAGACCCCCATGCACAGGTACCCTCTTCCTCACTCATACTTCTGTCTTGTCAGGGGAGGTCCTATAAAACCAGCTAAAGGAGGAGGTTCACAGAGGTGTAGGCTGTTGTTAGTTCTTCAGTTGCTAATTCGTGTCTGACTCTTTGCCACCTCATGGACTGCAGCACACCAGGCTTCCCTGTCCTTTACTATCTTCTGGAGTTTGCTCAAAGTCATGTCCATTGAGTCGGTGATGCCATCCAACCATCTTATCCTCTGTCGCCTCCTTCTCCTTGTGCCCTGAATCCTTTCCAGCATAAGGGTCTTTTCCAGTGAGTCAGCTCTGTGCATCAGATGGCCAAAGTATAGGAGCTTCAGCCTCAGCATCAGTCTTTCCAACAAATATTCAGGGTTGATTTCCTTTAGGATTAATTGGTTTGATCTCCTTGTTGTCCAAGGAACTCTCAAGAGTCTTCTCCAGAACTACAGCTTGAAAGCATCAATTCCTTAGTGCTCAGCCTTCTTTATGGTCCAACTCTCATGTCCTTACATGACTATTGGAAAAACCATAGCTTTGACTATACAGACCTTTGTCGGCAAAGTGATGTCTCTGGTACATGGGTGAAAACTGAATATGGTTATGGCAGCATTATATCCACTTTTAGGGGTGACCTTGAACAGTAGTAGGCAGGGAAGATCTTCCCAACAGGCAGAGTCATGAATGGTACCACTGGTCATGCACTTTGTAGGAGGAGAAGTGGGCCAAGAGGGCAGTGTATGCAGATCCTTCAGCCATGGTCAATGATCAGGATCCTAGAAAGAAGAGACTGACAGATCTGTACAAAGGACATCTAAAGAAAGGCCTTGTAAGTAGACCTGTGAGAGTTGACACCAGTGAGCACATCTTTATATCAAATGTTACCATCTACCAGAGAGCATCCACACATGGATAAGGCATTAAACAACCAGAGACAAAATGGTTAGGCCAGTTGATGTCAGCTAGCCTATGTCATAAGACGTCCCAGTACTGGCACAATAGGCACATGAGCAAATTGGCTGTGGGAGCAGAGACTGAGGTTACTCGTGGACCCAACATTCTGGCCTCCTACTTGCCAAGGTAGCTGTAGCTACTGGTGCCAACCTGCTAGCCAGAGACACCAATGCTGTCCTTGATATATTGCACCATCTGTTGAGGAGAACTGTTGGTCACTCGGTGACAAGTTGACCACACTAGACATCTTACTTTTCTTAATATTACCAAAAATATCTGATAATCCCTCAAAGTCAACAGCCATGGCCTGGGTTCAATCCCTGGTTGGGGAACTGAAATCCCCACAAGTTGTGCCGTGAGGCCAAAAAAAAAAAGCAGGTATGACGTTGTTTGAAAAAGGTATGTGCTCCGTCTCTTCCGTCATGTCTGACTCTTTGTGACCCTCTGGACTATAGCCCACCAGGCTCCTCTGTCCATGGGATTCTCCAGGCAAGAATGCTGGAGCGGGTTGCCATTTGAATACATAACTGTCAATTATTTTACAAAAAGTCTCTAATACTTCCTGTTTCCACCGACAATACATGAGGATCCCCTCCCCACATTCTCGGTAGTACTGGCCATTATCACTTTAAAAATTTTTTGACATAGATTTAAAGTGATATCTCATAGTTTATATTTCCCTGATCATAGTATTTTTATGTGTTTATCAGTTGTTAACTTTTTTTCTTCTGTGAATTGTCTGTTCATGTCTTTTGCCCACTTTTCTACTAGTTTCTTATTCTCTTGTGCCTTAGGCTTGTAAGAGTTCATTATTTCTCATAGTTGTTGAATATCTTCTTCTGTTACATAAATATTTTTTCTGAATCTGTTGTCTCTTAAATTATGATATCTCTTCCATATTTATTCATACCAAAGTTTAAAAATTTTTAGATTCATATGTATCTTTTTCTTTCTTTTGTACCTTCTGGCCTTCCAATGCCATCTACCTATTGATTAAATATATATTTTCCTAGATTTTATTTCCTCAAAGATTTTGTTTGATTAATATTTTACAGATTTTATCTATCTGTATATTTTTAATATATGGCTCAATAGCTAGCACCATTTATTATATAATTCTTCTTTCCCACAGTGATTCCACCCACATTTATCCCATATTACTTTTCACATGTATGCTGAAATATTTCTGAATTCTTATTCCCTTACATTAATATGTTTGTCTAATTTAGAGCTCTGTAATCATTTGATAACAGTGAATTTTCAGTGTGTTCTAATATCTGCTAAGTCCTCCTTTATTGTTTATTTTGCTATATGTAATCATTTATTTTAGTGTATAAACTTTACAGATATTTTATCTAATTCCAACCTGTATCCATACCCTAGAGTATTAATTGAAATTTTATTAAATTTATGTATTGTTTTGAGAAAATTGACTTTCTAGTGTTAATGTCCTCATCTAAGAACATGAATGCTTTTCCTTTTGTTCAGCACTTGCTTCATGTTCTGAAATAAGATGTTATTATTATCTATCTCTATTTGCTGTGCTTTTCTTGTCAAATTTATCTCTAAGTAATATATATGTTTTTTTCCTATTGTGAGTAGCATTTTTAACATCATTTCCTTTTCTAAATGTTTATTAAAATGAGTAGAGAAAAATCAGTAATTCCTATACATTGATCTTGTCTTCAATTCTGTTATTAATTCTTGCAGTGTTTCTTTAATCTGTACCTCTTGAGTTTTATCTCCTTTTCTCATAATATTTGTACCATTTTTCCTGTCTCACTGAATGTACTGGATTGTTCAAGACAATGTTTAATAATACTGACATAGCATCCTGACTACTTATTGGTTTTAATGAAATAGTTTTGGTATTTTGCTATTTAGGCTATTTTTTGTTGGGCTTTGGTAAATAATACATTGTATGAAGGGTTTCCTTCTATTTTATGTAGAATTTTTATTAGGAATTGCTGCTGGATTTATCAAAAATCTTTTTAACATCTATTAACGTGATTATACACCCACTCCAGTGTTCTTGCCTGGAGAGTCCCAGGGACGGGGGAGCCTGGTGGGCTGCCGTCCATTGGGTCGCACAGAGTCGGACATGACTGAAGCGACTTAGCAGCAGCAGCAGCAACATGATTATATAGTTTTTCTCTTTAAAATTTGTTGACAAAATGGATTATATTGATGGAATTCTTATTATTACCTACCTCAAAAACATTTGATTACAATACTGGATTAAATGTAAATTGTTTGGAACCACGCATCTGTACTTATAAACTTGGAATTATGTGTCTATACTCATGAATGAGACTGGTCTACATTTTTCCTTTTTTGCATTTTCTTCATCAAGTTTATATTTAAAATTTGCTAACTTTATAAAATGAACTACTGGACTTTCTATCTTTTCATTAATAGCCAAGAATAGTTTGCTGCTGCTGCTGCTAAGTCGCTTCAGTCGTGTCCGACTCTGTGTGCCCCTGTAGACGGCAGCCCACCAGGCTCCCCCGTCCCTGGGATTCTCCAGGCAAGAACACTGGAGTGGGTTGCCATTTCCTTCTCCAATGCATGAAAGTGAAAAGTGAAAGTGAAGTCACTCAGTCGTGTCCGACTCTTCTCGACCCCATGGACTGAAGCCTACCAGGCTCCTCCTTCCATGGGATTCTCCAGGCAAGAGTACTGGAGTGGGTTGCCCTTGCCTTCCCCACAAGAATAGTTTAAATCTCATTAAATATTATGTTCTTTAAAGAATAAATTAAAATCTGCTAGGAACCTATTTGGTTCTGGCACAGTTTACAATGGGTGAATTTAACACTTTCAACTCCATCTATAGTAATTCTTCTATTCATATTTGCCATCTTTCTTGGATAGGTTTTATTTATATAGGAAATCATCTATCTCCAGCTCTCGAATGTATTGACATAAAGGTGTATGTGGTATTCTCTTAGAATTCTTTTAATCACTCCATCTCTGGTATATCTCCTATCTCATTCCTAATCGTGTATATTTTTATTCCCTTTATTTGTCCCTAATTAGACTCATAAAGCCAATGGCACCCCACTCCAGTACGCTTGCCTGGAAAATCCCATGGATGGAGGAGCCTGGTAGGCTGCAGTCCATGGGGTTGCTAAGAGTCGGACACAACTGAGCGACTTCACTTTCACTTTTCACTTTCGTGCATTGGAGAAGGAAATGGCAACCCACTCTAGTGTTCTTGCCTGGAGAATCCCAGGGACAGAGAAGCCTGGTGGGCTGCCGTCTATGGGGTCGCACAGAGTTGGACACGACTGAAGCGACTTGCAGCAGCAGCAGCAGACTCATAAAGGTTTATTAATATTTTCACTTATTAAAGATATGTTCTATATTATTAAAAGAGAGTAACTGAAGTCATAAAGCATCATACATCTTCCAGCTGTCTTTGATGATGAAGAGGGACAGTGTTTTTCCCCAGAAGAAATCTCAAAGAAGCTTTTTGTAAAAATCCCTGGTGGTCCAGTGGCTAAGACTCGGTGCTTCCATTCCAGGGGGCATGGGTTTGATTCCTGGTCAGGGAACTGAGATCCTGCATGCTGTACAGTGTGGCCAAAACTAAAAATGTAAAATAAGAAATCAATTTGCAAAATAAGCAATTATACAGCAGACAAAAACTAATGGAGAGAAACATGAGAAATGCATATAAGTTTAGTGTAATTATCTTCATTGTCATTTATGAACCCAGAGTAAAACTTTTAAAATAAATGTTCATGCTTTTAACAAATCAGTATGTTCACTTATGTGTTCACTGTTGCTATACTCAGTAATTTATTTCTCTATATAACCTTTACAAGCTTTTATCTAATTCCAACCTTTTATCTAATTCCTTGTTAAGAGTATTCTTTGTGCTTGTGTTCAGTCGTGTCCAGCTCTTTGTGACCCCATGGACTGTAGCCCGCCAGGCTCCTCTGTCTATGGAATTTTCCCAGCAGGCATACTGGAGTGGGCTGCCATTTCCTCCTCCAGGGGATCTTCCCAACCCAGGGATTGAATCTGAGTCTTCTGTGTCTTCTGCATTGCAGGTGGATTCTTTACCACTGAATCACTGGGGAAAGCAAGAATACTCTTTACCTTGAGTAAAAAGTGCAATCAAATTTATACTGAGAAAGAAAATGTTTTCACAGTTATCAAGGTGTTTTGTCTTAGAGTATTGTGGGTAGTAGTGTTTGGTTTTTCTTATTTTGTTGTCAAAGGATCTTTTTAAATTAAAATCTTAATCAGCAGATAAGTAGGTCGAATTTGGTAACACCTTTGTTCTAAGCCAAATAACAAATCTATAAATTTTCTGATAAGGTTACCGTGAAAGTGAAAGAAAGTGAAGTCACTCAGTCATGTCCGACTCTTTGCAATCCCATGGACTGTAGCTTACTAGGCTTCTCCGTCCATGGGATTTTTTTCAGGCAAGAGTACTGGAGTGGGTTGCCATTTCCTTCTCCAGGAGATCTTCTCAACCCAGGGATTGAACCCGGGTCTCCCACATTGCAGGCAGATGCTTTACCCTCTGAACCACTAGGAAACCATGACCTAGCAATTCCACTTTTAGGTTTATACCCAAGATAATTGAAACCATATGTTCACATGAAAACTTGTACATGGATGCCCATAGCAGTATTATTTATAGTAGCCAAAAAGCAATCCAAATGTTCATAAACTGATGAATGGATAAACAAAATGTTTATCCATTACAATGGAGTATTATTCAGACATTTAAAGGAATGAAGTACTGACACATGCTTCAACACGGATGAACCAAGAAAACATTATTCTAAATGAGAGAAGTCAGACAGGAAAGGTTGCATGTTGTATGATTCCATTTATATAAGATGTCCAGAATAGGCAAATATGTAGAGACAAACAAATTAATGGTTTGCAGGTGGCTGAGGGGAGGAAGAATGAGGAGTGACTACTAATGGGCACAGGGTATCTTTTGGAGGTGAAAAAAATGTTCTGGGGTTAGACAATGGTGATGATTGCATAAATTCGTGAATATGCTAAAAAAAAAAGCCTTGTATGCTTTAAAATGGTGAATGTTACATTATGTAAATTTTACCGAAAAACCTGTGGAATAAAAAATGCCTAGGGAAAATGTTAAGAATTAGTATGTATGCAAGTCAGGGAAGAGGTCATACTAGAGATACAAATTTAGGAAGATTTCTTTATTGATGGGATATAAAGTGTTGAAGCTATGGTTTTTCCCAATAGTCATGTAAGGATGTGAGAGTTGGACTATAAGGAGCTGAGTGCCAAAGAATTGATGCTTTTGAACTGTGGTGTTGGAGAAGACTCTTAAAAGTCCCTTGAACAGCAAAGAGATCCAACCAGTCCATCTTAAAGGAAATCAGTCCTGAATATTCATTGAAAAGACTGATGCTGAAGCTGAAACTCCAATACTTTGGCCATCAGATGCGAAGAACTGACTCATTTGAAAAGACCCTGATGCTGGGAAAGATTGAAGGTGGGAGGAGAAAGGGATGACAGAGGATGAGATGGTTGGATGTCCGACTCTGTGTGACCCCATAGATGGCAGCCCACCAGGCTCCTCTGTCCCTGGGATTCTTTAGGCAAGAACACTGGAGTAGGTTGCCATTTCCTTCTCCAATGCGTGAAAGTGAAAATGAAAGGGAAGTCGTTCAGTTGTGTCTGACTCTTCACGACCCCATGGACTACAGCCAACAGGCTCCTCCGTCCCTGGGATTTTCCAGGCAAGAGTACTGGAGGGGATGTATTCCAGTACATTGCCTTCTCCGTTAGATGTCATCACTGGCTCCCAACTCTGGGAGTTGGTGATGGACAGGGAGGCCTGGAGTGCTGCAGTCTATGGGGTCGCAAAGAGTCAGACGTGACTGAACGACTGAACTGAGCCGAACTGAACTGAACTGAAAGTGTTGGGTCTGAGTCTCTGTTTGCAGATAATATGATTTAAAATATGAGGAAAATCCTATGGATTCCACAAAGCAACCACCACAACTAATATGTGAATTTAACAAGGTCCCAGGAGATGAGTTCTATCCCTGGGTTGGGAAGATCCCTTCGAGAAGGAAAAGGCTACCCACTCCAGTATTCTGGCCTGGAGAATTCCATGGACTGTATAGTCCATGGGTTTGCAAAGAGTTGGACTCAACTGAGCAACTTTCACTTTCAGGATACAAGGTTATAAAAAATCAGTTGTATATCAGTTCACTTCAGTTGCTCAGTCGTGTCTGACTCATTGCAACCCCATGAATCGCAGCACGCCAGGCCTCCCTGTCCATCACCAACTCCCGGAGTTCACTCAGACTCACATCTATCGAGTCAGTGATGCCATCCAGCCATCTCATCCTCTGTCGTCCCCTTTTCCTCCTGCCCCCAATTCCTCCCAGGATCAGAGTCTTTTCCAATGAGTCAACTCTTCGCATGAGGTGGCCAAAGTACTGGAGTTTCAGCTTTAGCATCATTCCTTCCAAAGAACACCCAGGCTGATCTCTATCATAGTAAAAATAATTGGAAAATGAAATACTATAAAAACTCCATTTATAATAATTATAGAAAGCTAAAATGCTTAGAAATAAATTTAACAAAAGATGTGTAACTACACTAAAATTATTAAACATTGTTGAGAATAATTAAAGAAAATCTAAATAAATGATGAATTAGCCATATTCATAGTGTGAAATAATAACAAACACATATATTGGTGTCTATCCTTGGTTCCTAACACAGACGTCCTGAATTCCTTATTAATAAGGATGCTGGGAGAACCTTCTGTTTTTACATTTCATCTCTGACCCAAGTTCCTGGCACGGAGATTCTGAAAGTCTTGTAATTTCCAAATGATAAGAGCACTGGGAGCATCTTTTGTTCTAATGTTTGACCCTAGTTTTTGACACAGGGCTTCTGAATTCCTTAGAATTTCCTGGGTGATAGGAGTGTTTTTTGTTTTAATGAGGCAATTCTGGATGGACTGCTGGCTGATTCCTGGGTCAGAGCTGGTCACCAGAAAGACCAAGCCTTGGTTAGAAGCTTGGAATTTTCAGCCCCACACCCTCATTCTCTAGGAGAGGAGAGAAGTGCTGAAAATGGAATTAGTAATGATCATGTCTATGTGATGAAGGCTCCATTAAAACCCCAATAGTATGGGGTTTGTAAAGCTTCTACATAGGTGAACATATCCATATTCTGGGAAGGTGACAGATTGCGGTTCTGCAGGACCCTCACAAACCCTTGCCCTGTCTATCTCTTCATTTGGATGTTCATCTGTGTCCTTTATGTTATCCTTTATTATACACTGAACAGGTAGGGAGGAGATCATGGGAGCCCTTGAACTGTAGCCAAGTTAGCCAGAAGTTGTGGCTCACCTGGGGACCTACTAGCAACTGACATCTGGAGTGGGGGCAGTCTCACAGTAATGAGCCCTTAACTTGTGGGATCTGTTGCCATCCCCAGGTGGGTAGTATCTGAACTGAGTTAAATTGTAGGACTCCCAACTGCTGTGAGAGAGAATTGTTTGGGATGAGAAAACCCCCATATATCTAGCGTCAGAAGTGTTGCAAGCATGGTAGTAGTGTGAGTTTAAAGGAGGGACACTCAGGAGGAGGACTGGGTTTCCCTGACCATGTGGATTGGCTGATTCACTATTGTTAATGCATCTATCCTTTTAGGCTTCCCAGGCGGTTCAGTGGTAAAGAATCTGCGTGCCAATGCGGGAGACACAGGAGACTTGGGTTCTATCCCTGGGTCAGGAAGGTCCCCTGGAGGAGGGCATGGCAACTCACTCCAGTATTCTTGCCTGAAAAATTCCATGGACAGAGGCGCCTGATGGGCTACAGTCCATGGGGCTGCCAAGAGTCAGACACGACTGAGAGACAGCAACAGTGCAGGTTGAATTCAGTTTCAATCATAATTCCACTAGCCTTTTTTTTTTGGTTGAAAGCTCATTCTAAAATCTGAAGCAGTCTTACGAAATAAGAAAAAGTTGGAGGACCAACATTGCTTGACTTCAGTTTTTACTATAAATCTAAAATAATCAAGGCAGCTTAGTACTGGTATAGGGATCAACTAATAGATAAGTAAAACTGAAGAAAAATCCCAGAAACACACACACACACACATATAATATTTCATTTTCAGCAAAGATATTAAAGCAATCTAATGAAGAAAGAAAAATATTTTTTAACAAATTATGCTAGAACTGGATATCAGTATGCTGCTGCTGCTGCTAAGTCACTTCAGTCGTATCTGACTCTGTGCGACCCCATAGACGGCGGCCCACCAGGCTCCCCTGTCCCTGGGATTCTCCAGGCAAGAACACTGGAGTGGGTTGCCATTTCCTTCTCCAATGCATGAAAGTATAGAAAGTCCTTAACTATCTCACATCATGTATGAAAATTAATTCTGAGGAAATTTTCAACTATAATCTCTTCAAAAATTTCCTCATACCCTTTCTTTTTCTGTTCTTCTTCTGGGACCCCTATAATTAGAATGTTGGTGCATTTGATATTGTCCCAGAGGTCTCTGAGACTATCCTCAGTTCTTTTCATTCTTTTTACTTTATTCTGCTCTTCAGAAGTTATTTCCACCATTTTATCTTCCAGCTCACTGATTCATTCTTGTGCTTCAGATATTCTGTTATTGAATCCTTCTAGAGTATTTTTAATTTCAGAAATTGTGTTGCTTGTCTCTGTAGGTTTATTCTTTAATTCTTCTAGGTCTTTGTAAATTGATTCTTACATTTTCTCCATTTTGTTTTCAAGGTTTTTGATCATCTTTACTGTCATTATTCTGAATTCTTTTTCAGGTAGTTTGTCTATTTCCTCTTCATTTATTTGGACTTCTGTGTTTCTAGTTTGTTCCTTCATTTGTGTAGTGTTTCTCTGCCTTTTCATTCTTTTTTTTTTAAACTTATTGTGTTTGAGGTCTCCTTTTCCCAGGCTTCAGCGTTGAATTCTTTCTTCCTTTTGATTTTTGCCCTCCTAAGGTTGGTTCAGTGGTTTGTATAAGCTTCATATAGGGTGACATTTGTGCTGAGTTTTTGTTTGTTTTTGCTCTGATGGGCAAGGCTGAGTGAGGTGGTAGTCCTGTCTGCTGATGGATTGGGTTTGTATTTTTGTTTTGTTTGTTGTTTAGATGAGGCATCCTGCACGGGGTGCTACTGGTGGTTGGGTGATGTTGGGTCTTGTATTCAAGTGGTTTCCTTTGTGTGAGTTCTCATTATTTGATACTCCCTAGGGTTAGTTCTCTGGTGGTCTGGGAGTCAGAACTCCCACTCCAAAGGCTCAAGACTTGATCTCAAGTTTTGTGTGGTTCTATATATTCCTTTCCTCTGGTCAGGTACTCCTGTCCACTCTTGGCTGGTGTTCTCATCCACTTCTGTGTCTGAAGGTGTATTCCTGATGTATCCAGGGAGAGAGATGTACTCCACGTCTACCTACTCCTCTGCCATCCTCAAAAATCTAAAAATTATTTCTGAATTTATCATAAACCTAAACATAAAAGCTTAAACTATAAAACATCTAAAAGAAAAGATAGTAAAATATTTTTGTGCCTTCTGGTTAAACAAAGTCTTTAGAACACAGACTTCTCTAGCCATGGAAGAATAGGTTGAAAAGGGGGAGATAGTGATCAAAAAGTACAAACTTTTAGTTATAAGGTGAATAAGTTCTGGATACCTAATATAAACTATAGTTAACAATAATGTATAAGTGGCAATTCTGGAGATGAAAAGTACACTGACTGAGATGAAAATTTAGCTTGAAGAGCTCAACAGAAGATTTGAACATACAGAAGAAAGAATCAGTGAACTTTAAAGTTAGTTAAATTGAAGTTGTCCTATGTGAAGAACAAAAAGAAAGAAAAAAAAATGAAGAGAGCCCTAGAGAGAATAGGCCATCATTAAGTGTACCAACATATGCCTTATGGTAGCCCCAGAAGAAAAGTCAGACAAAGGGCAGAAAGAGGATTTGAAAAAAAAAAAATAACCCCAAACTTCCCAAATTTAATGTCAGACATTACTATACACATCAAATTCAGCAAACTCCAACTAGAATAAACAAGAAGACAGTCAGAGCTCGGCACATCATAATCAAACTATCAAAAGTCAGACAAAGAGACCCTTGAAAGCAACAAGAGTTAAGTGACCCATCATATTACAAGGGATCTTCAATAAGATTATCATTTGATTTCTTATAGAAGCTATGGAGGCCAGAAGGCCTTGGGGTCACATACTCAAAATGCTGAAAGAAAATGCTGTCAGTTAAGAATTCTATATCCAAACAAACAGCAACAGCAAACTATCTTTCAAAGATAAAGTAGAAATATGGCTTTCTTAGATAAGCAAAAAATGGAAAGAATGTATTGCTAGCAGACCTGCCCTATAAGAAACACTAAAGGGAATCCTTCAGGCTGAAATAAAAAGATACTATAGGGACTTCCCTGGTGGTCCAGTGGCTAAGACTCCGTGTTCCCATTGCAAGGGGCCTGGGTTGGATCCCTGGTCAGGAAGCTAGATCCCACATGCTGTGACTGAAGATCCTTCATGCCACAACTAAGTAAGACCTGGCACAGTCAAATATAATAAATATTTTTTTAAGAAAAATATTAGATAGTAACTGGAATTCTCATGAAATAAAGCACACTTGTAAAGGTATTGCAAAGGTAAATATTAAAAGCAATATGACTGTATCTTTTGTTTGTAATTCTTTATTTTTCTTGATTTAAAAGACTGATACATAAAACAATAATTATAGATCTGTGTTGATGCACATACAATGTGTATTGTGTGACAGTAAAGGACAAAGGGGCAGGAAGGGAATGGAGCTTATAGGAGGAAAGTTTTTTGCATACAATTGAAATCAAGCTGATATTAATATGAACTAGATTGTTATACATTAATATGCTAGTTACGGTACTAGATAAGATCTGTCTTGTCTGTTACTAGTTTTCCCCTCCTCCTTCTTACCTTAACCATGGAGGGGCACAAACCACATCTAGTTGAGTAGAGAGCAAAGTAGGACAAAGTGGAAAAACAGGTGTCACCTAGGGTTACCTTTTTGCATAGCAATCATCTACCTGTGGGAAACAGCATAAACAGGCGTGAAAGAGTTAAGCAATCTTTGTAAACACTGATAGCTAGACTTGTCCTTCACAAAGCTCAGCAAAGCTAATTACTCTCTGACTTCATGTGAACCGCATTTTGCACCTGGCATTCTTCTACCCCTACACTCTCTTGGAGCATTCTTCATTTCAAAGAGGACATGGGTGATAACTTCAGGGACACCAGACCGGATGCTAAGTTGACTGATGCCAGCAAACTTTGCAAAAGAGGAAAAAAAAAAAAAGAAACTTTGCAAAAGAAGAAGCATGACCTTCATGAGGATATAAAACCTCTCCCTGTTCCTGAGAGAGAGGAGGGCACAATTGTTGAGG
The DNA here is from genome assembly GCF_000754665.1 of Bison bison bison. Classification (NCBI taxonomy): domain Eukaryota; kingdom Metazoa; phylum Chordata; class Mammalia; order Artiodactyla; family Bovidae; genus Bison; species Bison bison. The sequence continues at coordinate 4,794,410 of NW_011494924.1, forward strand.
TGCTAGCCTACTGCATTTCCCCTTGGCCTGGCAAAGACTAAAACTACTCTTCTCTATTTCCTCCAATCTCTGTCTTCATATTTTTATTCAGCATCAGTGGACAGGGAGCCAAGACTTACGCAACATTAATGACAAGTTGCTAGTGTCCAGGATACCTGATATACAGTGGTGAGAAGACCAGGATAACGGCAATAAAACTCCCACTCAGAGAAAGGGGGAAATGGGAAATTATAGCAGTTACCAACCTTTAGAAATTATCAAATCCTGCTGGACAATTACTGAATCCTACTAGACAGGAACAGTGAGGATTCCCAACCCTGATAGAGAAATAAGTTCCTTGATGAGCCAGCCAGTCTGGCAGCCCCTAATCTTTTCCCTGGGGTAAACCTGTGTTCCCTCCATCTCTGGAGATAGTACCCTTCTCTTCCACCTAGCTCTGTTTGGGATCCCAGAGATTGCTTAAATTCAGTAGCCACAGGCTGTTACCACGTTCTGTTTGTCTTATTTTTGTTTGTTTTTTAATCTACACAGATCTATTAAACCTAGTAGGTTTTTGGAGTATCTGTTTCTAATTAGTTCTATGTGCAGGTAACCACAGTCAAGATTTTTTTCTATTAATAGATAGTCTTTGAGTCTGAGAATTTGGGGCTCTTAGGCCAGTCTTCAGAGAAGGCAATGGCACCCCACTCCAGTCCTCTTGCCTGGAAAATCCCATGGACGGAGGAGCCTGGTAGGCTGCAGTCCATGGGGTCGCTAAGAGTCAGAGACGACTGAGCAACTTCACTTTCACTTTTCACTTTCATGCATTGGGAAAGGAAATGGCAACCCCCTCCAGTATTCTTGCCTGGAGAATCCCAGGGACCGGGGAGCCTGTGGGCTGCCGTCTATGGGGTCGCACAGAGTCGGACACGACTGAAGCGACTTGGCAGCAGCAGCAGCAGGCCAGCCTTAATACTTCAGTGGACATGAATCCGAGCAAATTCTGGGAGATAGTGAAGGACCAGGGTAGCCTGGCATGCTGTAGTTCATGGTATCGCAAAGAATTGAACACGATTTCTTCACTGAACAATAACAACAGCCTTGCAGCGCTTTTAAAGCAAAAGCAGGAGGACAACACGCTTAATCCCATCTACTTCCACTGACATTCCTTCTTTGTCAGGCAAAGAATTCTTAACAGTGAAGGTACTGGTTAAAGTTCTGGGCTTCCAGTCTTCTGCCCTGCTGGCCTGTTGCTTCGCAGCCTGGCTTGCTTGGACCTCAGGGTAAGGTATTGAAGCAGTTGACTTTTTCAGTTTCACAAGGATCCCAATTCCAAGACAGTTGGCTTCTTCAGACAGAGCCCCTCTTAGCCCTGAGGTTTTCCACATTCCCTTCCCTCTCTGTTTGCATCTGGCTAACTTGAGTCTCAGTTTGCTCCTTTTTGGAGACCGTTTGCTGGAAGTGGCAAGATATTTTGTTGCAGGAAAGCAGACCCCTTCCAGGGCCTGAGAGTGGGCTCTTGTCTAACACTCGGATATGAGTAAAATAACTCATGCAGATGGTTACTGTGGTGCCTGCCCAGGGTGGGCAGTTTGATCAGTGGTTCCCTAACAATTTGGCTTCCTACCACAGTCAGAGTCCTTACAGTGGCCCAAAGGCCTTCCATGCTCTCACTCTCCTCCCCCACCACACTCCCCTCTACATCAGTTTTTATTATCCTCCTTTTTAGATTCCTGTTCTTCCATAAACATTCCAAGGAAGCTCCTCCTGCACCCACTGCTTGGACAGCGTCATCCAGGCTGCCTCACAGCTCTCCCTCTCTCACTTCCCTCAGGTCCCTGCCTACTTTTCACATTATCTCAGTTTTCTTTCTGACCACTTCACATAAAAAGCAACTCCTGTTCATAAAACTCCCTCGTCACCTCTACTTTGCTATTTCTTTCCCATAGATCTTTATAGACTGCACATTATATGGCAAGATATGATAGATGATATTCTGCTCAGGGGACGACAGAGGATGAGATGGCTGGATGGCATCACTGACTCGATGGACGTGAGTTGGAGTGAACGCCGGGAGTTGGTGATGGACAGGGAGGCCTGGCGTGCTGCAGTTCATGGGGTCGCAAAGAGTTGGACATGACTGAGCGACTGAACTGAACTGATTCTGCCCAGATATTTCATATCAAATTTCACCACCTTCTCAGCCTGAAATGATTGATTCTTGGTATTCTCTGACCAATTCCACAATATTGTTTTCTTATTCTTGTGGTTTCTCATATCAAAAAAAAAAATAGTCAAAATTGGTCAGGAATACATTCACTTCCAAGAAACCAAAAACTTCCATGGGGCTATAACTAGATGGAGGAGTATTTGTCTCACACTACAAAAAATTGGGGGATAGGTAGGTAGTCTAGGTCTAGTACAAAGAAGTCTCTGAGTCCAGGCTTCTTGTATTAATATCTTTCCACACTTTCAGTGTTTTGGCCTGTGTTCTTTTGCTGGTTGCCTATTATGCGCAATATAGCTGCTGCATCTCCATGCTTTGAACACACATTTGTGCAAGAAGAAAGAAGAAAAGGCATTAGCTGTATCAATAATGAAAAACTTCTCCAGAAATCCTCAGCACTTTCTTTTTTGTTTCCATGGTCGGGACTATATAGTCCTGGATGGCCTCTTCGATAGAGGCCATACAATATAGTCCTGACCATGGAAACAAAAAGGAAGGTGCTGAAGATTTCTGGAGAAGTTTTTCACTATTGATACAGCTAATGCAAGAAAATTCTAGAATGTGAATATTTTTAGCTGGAAACATTGCCACCTGGAACAAAATCTGGCTTCTGTTAATAAGAAAGAAGAGGTGAATGGCTGTTGGGTAAACAGAAAAGTCTGTCAGTGTTTTTCTCTTCTGTGAAGTGCTATTTATACATTTTGCCTAGTCCTTCTATTGGGTTATCACCACCTTATTAATTTTTAGTGGCCCATTGTATAATTGGGATGTTAGTTCTTTGTTGATTTTAAGGATTACAAATACTTTCTACCATTCATTCATTCATTCATTTATCACAAGTTGTAATAAACTACACATCAAATTTACCATCTTGAGTATTTTTCAGTGTACAGTTCAGTGGGATGAAGTGCGTCCACACTGTTGTGCAGCCATCACCAGAACTTTTTCATCTGTCCCAATTTCAACTCTATACCCATTAAATGCTAACTTCCCCACCCCCAACCCCTGGCAACCCCCTTTCTACTTTCTATCTCTATGAATTCGGCTACTTTAGGGTTTCCCATAAGTGGAATCATACAGTATTTGTCCTTTTGTGACTGGTTTATCTCACTTAGCATACTGTCCTCACAGTTCATCTATGTTGTAGCATATGACAAGATGTCCTTTTTTTTTTACTGAGCTACAGCATGTGGATCTAGGGATCAAACCCGCGCTCCCTGCAGTAGAAGCACACAGTCTTCACCACTGGACCACCAGGGAAGTCCCAGTCCTTCATTTTTAAGGCTGAATAATATTCTCTCTGGGGATTGTTCCTGGTAGTCCATTGGTTAAGGCTTTGCCTTCCCATGCAGGTGGTGCAGCTTCAACCCTTGGTCGAGGAGCTAAGACCCCACATGCCTAGCGGCCAAAACAATCAAAACATAAACTGGAAGCAATATGATAACAGATTCAACAAAAGACCTAATAAAATTCCACTTGTGTATATATATGCTACATGTTGTTTATCCATTCATCCATCAGTGGTGAATGGACATTTGGGTTGCTTCTACCTTTCAGATACTGTGAATAGTGCTGCTTTGAACTTGGACGTACAGTGTCTCTTTAAGACCATGCTTTCAGTTCTTTGGGGTATATATCCTGAAGTGGAATTGCTGGATCATGTGGTTATTTATTTATTTTTGAGGATTTATTTTTATTTGGGACTTCCCAGGTGGCACCGGTAGTAAAGAATCCGCCTGCCAATGCAGGAGACATAGGAGACACAAGTTTGATCCCTAGGTCAGGAAAATCTCCTGGAGGAGGAAATGGCATGCCACTCCAGTATTCATGCCTGGAAAATTCCATGGGCAGAGGAACCCGGCAGGCCACAGCCCATGGGGTTGCAAAGAGTCAGACGCGACTGAGCACACATTCCATTCAATGACTAGTGACGCTGAGCATCTTTTCTTGTGCTTTTTGGTATTTGCATAACTTTTTTTTTTTTAAGAAACATCTATTTAAATCCTTTGCCTGTCTTTTTATTATGTTCCTTGGGGATTTTTGTTATTGTTGAATTGTAGGAGTTCTTTATATATTCTGAATATTTACTACTAATCAGATATATGGTTTGTAACTGTTTTCTCCCATTCAGTGGGTTGCCTTTTTACTCTGTTATTCAGGTTTTTAAAAATTTATTTATTTTTATTTTTGGATGCACTGGGTCTTTGCTGCTGCGCTTGGGCTTTCTCCAGTTGTGGAGAGTGGGGACTACTCTCTAGTTGCCGGGCACAGGCTTCCCGTCGTGTTGGCTTCTCTTGTTGGCAGAGCACAGGCTCTAGGCAGACAGGCTGCATAGCTGCAGCTCATGGGCTTAGTTGCTCTGCGGGAAGTGGAATCTTCCCGGATCAGGGATGAAACCCGTGTCCCCTGTGTAGGCAGGTGGATTCTTACCCACCGAACCACCAAGGAAGTCCTGCTTGTGTCCTCTGATTCACCGAAATTGTAAATCCTGATGTAGTCCAGTGGATCTGTTTTTCACTTTAGTGGTCTGTGCCTGTGTCATTCTAAGCAATCATTGTCAAATTAAATGCAATTAAATGCAAGATGCATTTCTTCTAAAAGTTTTATGGTTTTTACTTTTATGTTTAGGTCTTTAATCCATTCTGAGTTAATTAAAAAAAAATTTATTTGGCTGTACCACGGGACATGTGGGATCTTAGTTCCCCAACCAGGGATCAACCCATGCCCCCTGCAGTGGAAGCACGGAGTCCTAACCACTGGACTGCCAGGGCACTCCCCTAAGTAAACTTTTATATACAGTGTAAGGTGAGGGTCCAACTGCACTGTTCTACATGTGGCTATCCAGTCTTCCCTATATCGTTTGTTGAAAAGACTGTCCTTCCCCCATTGGATGGTCTTGGTATCCTTGTCAAAAATCACTTGAACACATATGCCAGGATTTATTTCTGGCTTATCTATTTTATTCTATTGAATAACCTCAGATATGCAGGTGACCCCACCCTTATGGAAGAAAGCAAAGAAGAACTAAAGAGCCTCTTGATGAAAGTGAAAGAAGAGAGTGAAAAAGTTAGCTTAAAGCTCAACATTCAGAAAATGAAGATCATGGCATCCGGTCCCATCACTTCATGGCAAATAGATGGGGAAATAGTGGAAGCAGGGACAGATTTTATTTTGGGAGGCTCCAAAATCACTGCAGATGGTGACTGCAGCCATGAAATTAAAAGATGCTTGCTCCTTGAAGAAAAGCTATGACCAACCTAGACAGCATATTAAAAAGCAGAGATATTACTTTGCCAACAAAGGTCCATCTAGTCTAAGCTGTGGTTTTTCTAGTAGTCATGTATGGATGTGAGAGTTGGACTATAAAGAAAGCTGAGTGCTAAAGAATTGATGGTTTTGGAGAAGACTTCTCCAACTGTGGTGTTGGAGAAGACTCTTGAGAGTCCCTTGGACTGCAAGGAGATCCAACCAGTCCATCCTAAAGGAAATCAGTCCTGAGTGTTCATTGGAAGGACTGATGTTGAAGCTGAAACTCCAATACTTTGGCCACCTGATGCTATGAGCTGACTCATTTGAAAAGACCCTGATGCTGGGAAAGATTGAGGGCAGGAGGAGAAGGGGATGACAGAGAATGAGGTAGTTGGATGGCATCACCAACTCAATGGACATGAGTTTGGGTAAACTCTGTGAATTGGTTATGGACAGGGAGGCCTGGCGTGCTGCGGTTCATGGCGTCACAAAGAGTTGGACACGACTGAGTGACTAAACTAACTAAACTTACCAACTTTTTAAAAAATCAGTTTTTTTTAATCAACTTGGGGTTTTCTGTTATTTATTGATTCTATGATTTTCCCTAAGGTTCCTCCTTCTTTTGCTGAAGGACCTTTGTACTGATTTTTAAGTTATTGTCTTTTAGCTCCAAATCCACTCTTCTCTGCCCTGTGATGCTGGGCCTGGGTCTTTGGAAACTACACATCTTTGTTAGCTTTGTTTCCTATCTATAGGTTTCCTGTCTACTTGTAGGCTTGCCTACAAGTAGATAGGAAACCTGGAGAAAAGAAAAGTGACTTGCTTCTTTTAATTTACATGTTATTTCTGTTAACATTGTCCCAGAATCTTTACACATCCTACTCATCCCTTTCGATCTGAGGTCCAAAAAAACTACTCTTTTTTTTAAGGCAGATTGGTGGATGAAGATTCATAATCTTACTACACCGGTACATTTTTTTTTTTTTTGTATGCAAGTGCTTTTGAAAAAGGGACTTCCCAGGTGGCACAGTGGTTAAGAACCTGCCTGCTAAATAGATGTGAGTTTGATCACTGGGTTGGGAAGATCCCCTGGAGTAGGAAATGACAACCCACTCTAGTATTCTTGCCTGGAAAATTCCATGGGCAGTGGAGCCTCGTGGGCTACAGTCCATGGGGTCACAAAGAGTTGGACACGACTGAACAACTGAGCACTTTTGAAAAAAATGGAACAACAGCTTTACTGAGATATAACTCCATTCCATAGAATTCACCCATTTAAATGTGCAATTCAGTGATTGGTAGTATATTCAGAGAAAGATGACCACAATATCTAATTTTAGAAAATTTTCATCATCTTCCAAAGTAACCCCATTATCAGCCTAATACAGCCATTTTGGGGACATCCCTGGTGGCTCAGTGGGAAAGAATCTGAATTGTTTTCATCTAAGGCAAGGTTCCACAATTCTGGTCCAGAAATTGTTTTCTCCTGGGCCCTGTCTTTTATTTCTGGACAATTGCATTTGGTGAGTAAGAGATCAGATGAAGAAACAATGCCAAACATTCCAGACCCTCTGCCCTCTGTGTTGGCTGCCACTCCGACAGGCCGCACTCACATGCTGTGGCAGCCTGCTTTACAGGCCTTGTATAAATCACGTAGACCGTGGTCAGGATGGACAGGTTCTGTCTGCTTAGCATAAGCAATGTTCACGGGAGGAAGTCTGAGCCAAAGGCTTCCTGTTAATTAGTGTTTCTCACTTGTTGGTATTACCTGTCTTTTCATCACCTTCCACCTCCATGCCAGAGGCAGCTTGGACCCGGAGGATCCTGAGGTCCACTGCTTAGATTTTATAAATTTTTTGCTGGAAAGATCAAAGATCCAAGAGGACAATAAGATTTTACTCCTAAGGGATATAAGCCTGTATATTTTACCATGTTCTTAAATACACAGGAAGCCTTTAAGACTTTATCCTTGAATTAAAATCTTGGCAAGACCAATTCCAGGCACCGCCGTTCACAAAACCTACAGCATGTGAAAGGCACACCCTAGAGTATGGAGTGTAACCAGCACCAATATCCTTAGCCTGATTCTTGGCCAGCAGATATATAGTAACAACAGGATAGAAGTAATGAGGAGGATAATTAGCATTCTATGGCACCTTCTGTGTGTGAGATTTAACTAGAATGTCTCACAAATGTGTACATAGAACCAGTGATGTTACTATGGCTCTCCCTTCGTATTCCCCCAACCCCATCTTTACTGAAGAATAATTGACCAATAAAAATTGTGTGTATTTAGGGTGTACAGCTTGCTGCTTGCTGTATGTATACATTATGAAATAATTGCCACAATCAAGCTAATTAACATATATTAATAAAGGAAGCAAATTGTGGAAAAAGGAGAAGAATTCGTAGCAAAATTGACTGGTGGAAAATTGTTCTGTGATTCTGTCTCCCACCTGCTCAGGGGAGTAGGGGGTAATTCTCCCTTTATATCAGATAAGGAAAGAAGACACACAGCGAACTGGTGCCTGACTCCTATCTGGAAAATCTGCAAGCTAGAGAAGGGCTAACTTCAGATCCAGATGCAAAGAAGGATAGTGAGAGTATAGGAGAGTGGCTGCTCGGAGTGGTCCTGCTCCTAGAACCTGCTCCCAGAGTCTCAGAGCAGGGGATGCTTGAGTATTCTGAACACCCACTGTGGCCTCTCGGTAGAGAGCACAGCTGGACCCACACTGGTTGTTGTTGTTTAGTCACTTGGTCGTGGTCCGACTCTGTGACCACATGGGTTGTAACCCGCCAGGCTTCTCTGTCCGTGGGACTTCCCAGGCAAGACTGCTGGAGTGGGTTGCCATTTCCTTCTCCAGGGGATCTTCCCGACCCAGGAATCAAACCCATGTCTCCTGCACTGCAGGCAGATTCTTTACCACTGAGCCACCTGGGAGCCATATTGGACCCAGCCCCAAAGGACCACACGAAGGAAGGAGGGACTGCAGAGGACAAGAGTCTCCATGGAGCAAACCTCTGAAAAACCAGAGAGAAAACTGGCCAACCTGCAGAAGACACTTGTCTCACACCACAGGAAATGCAGCCCAGAGTTCCCAGGGACTGCCTCCAAGGAACCCAAGAAGAGTTCCGTGAGAGAAAATGTCAGCTAGAGACATCTGCCAGGCCCAGTGCTGTAAAGTCACCTTCTAAGTCTACCAGGCAGATAAGAACTTTCCTTCAGTGCTGTGCCAGTCTGCACCCCTATGTAGACTTATCAAATGCTCATCCATATGTTGAACCAAGTGGAAATGTTAATAAAGATTTCACGATCTAAAAACAGGATGGCACATGAAGTCCTGGGTTGCCCAGTCTCTTCTCTCTCCATTGTAAACCCTCACAAACATACTCATCGGGGGACATGATGACCCGGTAGCCCTTGAACTACAGGCTGATGATTTGAAACACTGTTCCCATTGCACAATAACTCAAGGTCGTAAGATAAACAAAACTCGACAGTCCACCTTTATTTACATTTTTGGCGTGTTGTTCATCCTGGACTTTTTGCGTTTGATTTCTTAAGAAGACTTTGCATGATTTATCTTGATTACTGATGCCTTTTAAATTTTGTACCTGAAGCAAGCACCTTCCTTCCAACCCTGTTTTCCAGCTCTTTTTTTCTTTCTTTTTCACCCCTTCAACCTAAAAGAACCCAGAAATCTGGGTTATTTAGCAAGAGGGAGGGGAGGGCTGAAGCATGAAGTGAAGAAAGCTTCCCATCTACAGATGGTCTGAGCTGGAGGAGAGGAACAGTGGGAGGCAAAAGTAAAGATGTGCTCTCTGATTACATTCCCTGAAGATGTGCTTATTCAAGGTATTGGTCACATGAAGTTGCATACCAGCTTCAAAACAAAATCACAGATGCTTGAAAGTTGGGACTTGAATTGAGGATAGACAGAGAAACCTCCAGCATGATATGGTGAAAGAACTTAGGGTTTGAGGTCAGAGGTCATGGTTCCTCGATACATAATCTTGGGAAAATACTCTGTTAGCCTCACTCCACCATCCATTAATTCAGTGAATGTTGTTGAAAACTTCCAATATGCTTACATCTTTGGGGAAGACAGAGGCAAACAGCTGATGGCTGGCTGTTCAATAAACCTTACGGTAGAGCTATCTTCAGGCTGTGTTCTGGCAATGGAGTCCAGGGGCAGAGCAGCCTTCCCACCTGGGGAGCTTAGGAAGGTGAGAGCAGAGCTCAGTAGGGCAGAAATCAGAGAGATGGGTCACATGATGCTGCAGGAAAGGAATGCCTTAGCCAGAGGGAACTGTATACACAAAAGCATGGAGGATTCTGCGTATGTGCATTAATGCATGATATTTGTTTTTCTCTTTCTGATTTACTTCTCTGTATATGACAGACTCTAGGTCCATTCACATCTCTACAAATGATCCACTGTTGTTCCTTTTCAATAGCCTCAGATATGCAGATGACACCCCCCTTATGGAAGAAAGTGAAGAGGAACTAAAAAGCCTCGATGAAAGTGAAAGAGGAGAGTGACAAAGTGGGCTTAAAGCTCAACATTCAGAAAACGAAGATCATGGCATCTGGTCCCATCACTTCATGGGAAATAGATGGGGAAACAGTGGAAACAGTGTTGGACTTAATTTTTTTGGGCTCCAGAATCACTGCAGATGGTGACTGCAGCCATGAAATTAAAGACGCTTACTCCTTGGAAGGAAAGTTATGACCAACCTAGATAGCATATTCAAAAGCAGAGATATTACTTTGCCAACAAAGGTTCGTCTAGTCAAGGCTATGGTTTTTCCTGTGGTCATGTATGGATTTGAGAGTTGAACTGTGAAGAAAGCTGAGCGCCGAAGAATTAATGCTTTTGAACTGTGGTGTTGGAGAAGACTCTTGAGAGTCCCTTGGACTGCAAGGAGATCCAACCAGTCCATCCTAAAGGAGACCAGTCCTGAGTGTTCATTGGAAGGACTGATGCTGAGGCTGAAACTGCAGTACTTTGACCACCTCATGCAAAGAGTTGACTCATTTGAAAAGACCCTGATGCTGGGAGGGATTGGGGGCAGGAGGAGAAGGGGACGACAGAGGATGAGATGGCTAGATGGCATCACCGACTCGATGCACCTGAGTTTGGGTGAACTTCGGGAGTTGGTGATGGACAGGGAGGCCTGGCATACTGTGATTCATGGGGTTGCAAAGAGTCAGACACGACTGAGCAACTGAACTGAACTGAACTGAATATACCATTGTATACATGTTCCGCATCTTCTTTATCCATTCATCTGGTGATGGACATTTAGGTTGCTTCCACATCCTGGCTAAGAGGGGAAATCTTAAGTGTTCTCACCAAAAAAAAAAAAAAAAGGCAAGCAAATGATAATAACCATATGAGGTGACTGATCAAGGGGAAAGGGTTTCTAAGAGCCATGGTACTGATTTTTTAGATGTCTACTGAAAAATTCCTACAAGGTAGTCTGTCTTGAAAATTCCTTTGGGACTTCTCTGGTGGTCCAGTGGCCAAGACTCTGTGTTCCCAATTCTGGGGGTCTGGATTCCATCCCTGGTCAGGGAACTTGATCCCACATTCCACCAGTAAGACACAGCACAGTCAAATAAATAAATATTTTTTAAAGAAAAGAAAATTCCTTTGGTTTCAAATAGCTAGAGCCTTGGTGACTCAGCTGAAAAGTCCATTTTAACATGCTGCTGCTCTTATATTGAAGAGGTATTTTTCCTCAAGATCTGGACATGGTGAGAGAAAAGAAGTGATGAGTTAAGATTCCTCAGCTCTACGGGATTCCCTGGTGGTCCAGTGGTTAAGACTCTGTGTTTGTACTGCAGCAGTGAGGGTTTAATTCCTGGTCTTGGAACTAAGGTCCCACATGCAATGTGACATGGCCACAAAATAAGAAGAAGAAGAAGAAGAAGAAGAAGATTCCTCAGCTCTAAGCTCTGTTCTTAAAGGCAGAAGTCTACATTTTAATAAAAATGTAACATTTCAGATTGGTGCTTGAGGACTGCTTGTGTGTGATGATGGAGTCAGTGCCTGAAACATCACCTGTGGCATTCTTACCTGAATCCTGGCCGAAGTACTCATTTCAGATAGAACAGTGATTCATCAAACTTCAGATGCTTTACTGCATCCTACTGAGAGTGGCTAAGACTCACAGGTAAAGATCCAAAAGGTGGAAGTAGCTATAGTCTCATTATGAGACCATATGTTATGTATGAGAGATAGAAACTTTGAAGAGGTTTATAGAGGTTGTTATTATTAGTTTTCTCCGGAAGTCTGATTCTCTGTGTGCAGTGTCAAAGTATAGGTGAGCCAATTTCTGAGTAATTCATAGATTCAAAATTAGCAGAATTCAATTAAGTAAGGTTTGGCCATGACTATCTTTATTCTAATATAGGAATATAATGTCTATCTTTTTAGATTTAGGGGTTACTGGTAACCAGCCTCAGGCCAATTTGTCTGTGCTGTCTCTGTTAGCACTCTATAAAATTTAGCTTATCCCTTAATCCTAATAAATATTTCTCCTTGAGTCTATTTTAAACTGAAGTAGGACAATACTGCAAGATAGGAAATTATTTATGTCAGGCTGATCTGACATTCATCCATCATGTTAAATATAATTTCTTTAGAGACACTTTTGGGAGTGTTACGAAGGCAGGGACGTGTATAACTCACCCACTGCTGTGTCTTCAGGAGCTTGCCCAGTGCTAGCACAAAATACATGCTCTGTCATCATCTTCTTGATGAATGGATTCATTTACTCATTAACCTGTGACAGACCTATTGTTCGGTGTGTGCATGCAAGTGTGCTAAGTTGCTTCAGTCACGTCTGACCCTTTGTGACCCCACAGACTGTAGCCTGCCAGGCTCCTCTGTCCTTGGTCTCCAGGCAAGAATACTGGAGTGGATTGCCATGCCCTTCTCCAAGGGATCTTACTAATCCAGGGATCAAACATGTGTCTCTTATATCCCCTGCATTGGCAGGCGGGTTCTTTTCCACTAGCCCCACCTGGGAAGCCCCTAGTGTTTGGTGACAGTGAAAGTGTGAGTCGCTCAATCATGTGCAACTCTCTGTGACCCCATGGACTGTTGTCCACCAAGCCAGGTAAGAATACTGAGTGGGTTGCCATTTCCTTCTAGTGTTGGGCACTGGGATATAAAGAGGAAAGATGGGGTCCCTGTCCTTGAGTAGCTGATGGTCCCTTTAGCTGAGACTGACAATTGCCATGCAGTGTGAAAATCACTTTGGTAGAGCACTCTGTCTGAGTTGTGTGGGAACACAGAGGAAGGGTGTGTAACACTGTTTGGGTGAGAGTGGGAGGAATGGGGGAGAGACTCAGAGAAGGCAGGGTTGCTTGAACTGTGTGTGTGTGTGTGTATATATGTGTGTGCACGCATGCGTGCTCAGTCACTTCAGTGGTGTCCGACTCTTTGCCATCCCATGGACTGTAGCCCATCTGGCTCCTTTGTCCATGGATTTTCCTGGTAGTAATAGTCAAGTGGGTTGCCATGACTTCTTCCAGGGGATCTTCCCGGCCCAGGGATTGAACCCTGCATCTCCTGCTTTGTAGGTAGATTCTTTACCACTGAGCCATAGGGGAAGCCTCTGAACTGTTTAAGGACAGGTAAAAGTTAGCCACATCAGAGCAGTAAAGGAGAAGAAATTGCAGGTTCAAAAGGAAAGGGGACCGGGACTTCCCTCGTGATCCAGTGGCTAGGACTCTGCTCCCCCAATGCAAGGGACCCACGGTTCAATCCCTGGGCAGGGAACTAGATCCCATGTGCCTCAGTTAAAGGTCCTGCATGCTGCAACAAAGATCAAAAATCTTGTGTGCTGCAACTGTTAGCTGGCACAGCCAAATAAATAAATAATTTTAAAAATAAATAAATTAATAAACTTTTAAAAAGAGAGTACAAAAAGTGTGTCTGTATATCAGCACTGCCCTAAGGCAGAGTCTAAGAGGTATGTGAGTGTGTGTGTGTGTGTTTGCGTGTGGCTGTGATGAAAGAGGCCCACTTGTGAGTTCCTCTGAAGACCCACGACCCTATTTCCAAACAATGCATGGAGCTGAAACAGACTCTTTTTCCTTCTGCCTGTTCTTTGCCTTGCATCCACTCCCATCCTTCTCCCTCAAATCACCTGTTGGTCCCTGATGCCTGGCTACCTGGCCAGGGTACCTTTTCTTTCCTGTCCCCGTATGGGTGTAATCTCCTCATTTGTACGCCCAGCAGTCCTTGGTGTGGGGGGCTGTCACCGAGTCACTCCCAACTGTAGTGCAGTGAGACTCCTTCATATCCTAAATGGCAATTCTTTCCCTGCTATGGAATTATTTGATTGATTGTCTTAATCTTTTATTTTCTTTCCATTCAAAGACACAATCTGAAATTCATATGTTAGTTTTTCCTATGAGAAAAGCAACCAAGGATACCAAACTGCTCAGGCAGTGAAACAGTAACAATGGAATCAAGCTCAGAGAACCAAGTTTCACTAAAACCAGGACCACTGATTAGCTGTATAACCTTGGAAAAGTTGTTTTCTTATGTTTAAAACAATAGCCGGACCAGTACAAGGTGCTCGCTAAAGTATCCTCCAACTCGGATTCTTGTCAAGGGAGAAGAAATATTTAGCCTTAGGAGGAAGAGACAAAGTAATGTTGATACTGAGCAGAAACAGTAGTAATTGCCTGCTCATCTCTCTGTTTATCCCTCTCTCTGTTTCTCTCTCTGTCTCTCACATACACACACAAACACACACACTCCATGGGAATATTTCAGCTAAAGGAAATCAGCTTAACAGAAACTCAGCAGTGGGTGTAAGGTTAGCCTTCTCCATAAATGTTTTGATAATTGTGCAGTTGTAATTAAGTTCTGCTTGAGAAAATTGGTTCTCACGGTGCAGCTTGAGAACCTCCTTCATTGCTTATTCAACTCCAAAGCTCAGTGGATCTTTGCTTCCTACTAGTCACCAGTTTAGCTTGTTGTCCTAAGGTCCAGAGAGCACTATGATACCACCGAGACACGGTATCATTTGCCTGACTTCTGACCAATATGTGGTGGAAGCTAATAATCTGTATGTTTTTGAAACAAACAAACAAACAAACCAAAATCTGTTTGTATTTAGATTTGGTAGACTATCTTTCCATCCAAAAGGAGAGCTGATTACACTGTTTTTCTTTAAGGGGCTAAGTTGGTTCTGAGTCTGGTATTGTGTGTGTGTGGCTATGTGTGTTTACCTGTCTCAAAGTAACAATTCCAGTTTGGCAACCCCCTAATTGCAGGGATTGCTAAAAAGATTATTATATGTGTTATTGCAGAGAACTCAGCACCCTATAAAGTCATGTGGCAGGAACTAGGGTATTTCTCAACTTACCACATAACATTGCAATATACCAACTCCTCTTTGTAAACAGCAGGCCAGGAGTACCTGGAGGGTGGGCTTGCAGGGTCTTCTGAAAACTTTTGTTGTTGTTGAGGGAGGGTGGAGAAATCACAGTCATTTTGTTAATTCTTTTGTTGTTCTTTGGCTTTTCTCCTTCTTTTATATCTTTTTTCTAATTAGAAAAGAAATACATATTGGATGCAGAAAATTTGTAAAATGCACAAAAATATAAAAAAGCAATAAAATTAACTGAGATCCCATCTCCTAGTTACAACCATCAACCTTTAGAAATACTCCTTACTCTCTTTACTCATGCATAAAAAATATTTATGCTCTGTTTTTAACACAATATTATAAGACAGGCATTTTTCTTATTTAAAAAGTTGTTTATAACTATGATTTCAAGTGGCTACCTAGTGTTTTATTTATAAATTTCCCTAAACAGACTTCTATCATTAGATGTTAAAATTAAGTCAATGTCAGTTTTTCACCTGAATATAAAGTTTTACATCGTTCATCTTGATGTCAAAATATTTGTGCATATTTTGGGTAACTGCTTTAGCATAGGTTACTAAGAATGGAATTTCAAGGTCAGAGTGTAGAACATTTTAAAGCCTCTTTAAACACATTGTGAAATTGCTGTCTGAAAAGTTGTGTTAATTTTTATTCCTGCCACCAACAATATACAAAAGGACCCATTTCACTACACTTCCATCAGTCGAGACAGTCACATTATAACACATCTTTGCTCAACTTGTCGGTGGGCAAACTATCTTGTATTTACAGTTTTATTTCTTGGTTATTTGATTTTAGTGAAGTTAATCATTTAACCAAATGTCTATCATCCAATTGCATGTGCATTGTCTATTCATATTGTTTGTCCATTGTCTATTGAGAATTTAGAGAGGTTTTTTGAACTCATTTGTATGAGCTCATTTAACTCTTGGGCCATAATATTTGTTTTAGTAAATATTTCTCTCAAGTGATTGCTTGTATTGCTTCTGTATCTTTTTGATGTATAAAAGTTTAAATATTTGATACAGCTCAAATTTTAATCTCTTATTTTCTTTTATTTTTTAAACTTAGAAAGTTATCTCCAGTCCAGAGATTAATAAAGTTTTCCTTCTCTTTTCTTTCATTGTATATCCATAAGCTATTTTAAATGCAAAGCACATACCCCCAAAATCTGAGGATATACCCATCAGTTCAAAGAAAGCAAAAGTAATGATTCATTAAGAAGGCAAAGCTGGTATCTGTTAGGAACGACTTGGACTGCAAACTTTGATGAGTATTTGAAAGAAACACGTGACTGTCAGTGAGCTGCTGATCATGAAGTGTGGAGGTGACTGGGAGGGGATGGTTAGAGAGTCTGGAGAGATGGATTTTCATGCTGGTTTTGAGGCCTCTTCATGTTTTCCATTCTTTTCTTAGAATTTCTGAGTTTCTACAATAAATTTGTAGTAGCCATGGATTCAAGGAATGATGACTTAAGACCTTTTCCTAAGATTGACAGATAGCTATGGGTTGCAGAACACACAGTTCCTCATTTTCAAAAGACACAGAGAAATAGAAAAGTTAGGGAACTCGGGCAAAACTAACTGGGAGTCTCTCGGTGTTACCCCATAATAAACAGAAACAGTAGAGAAATGTAAGAGTTGAGTGTCAGGGCACAGGTGAGCTACATGGAGATGTGGAGCCTAAGTGAGAGGTAATGGTTCCTCTTTTGAAATGAAATAAGGAGAATCCGAATTAGATGAAGCATTCATACAATTTGAAATTCAGTGTAAGAAGGGCAGATATTTGTAGTTTCATATGTTTTATTTATACTTTAACTCTACTTATTTTTATTTCATCATTGTGGATTATTTAAATATTTGTATTGGTTATCAGGGAGAAGGCAATGGCAGCCCACTCCAGTACTCTTGCTTGGAAAATCCCATGGATGGAGGAGCCTGGTAGGCTGCATGCCATGGGGTCGCTAAGAGTCGGACACGACTGAGCGACTTCACTTTCACTTTTCACTTTCGTGCATTGGAGAAGGAAATGGCAACCCACTCCAGTGTTCTTGCCTGGAGAATCCCAGGGATGGTAGAGCCTGGTGGGCTGCCGTCTATGGGGTCACACATAGTCGGGCACGACTGAAGTGAGTTAGCATAGTATAGCATAGCATTGGTTATTAATTTTGCTAACATATTTAATTTTTAGTTGAAATTATAATGTAAGTCTACATGATTATTTCTACTTGGACAAAACCTCAGTGGCTGGTCTAGCATCTACTAAGGAGAATTTATCTTTTAACTTACCTGAACTATAAACACAGTGACTAAGAGGAACTGCTTGGTTTGTAAAGCACTGGCTTGGTAAACCCAGCCGTATAAAGTGACCACAGATTACACAAAATGACATTTGTGCCCTGTTTGAGGACATTTGCCAAGAGTCCTTCCGTAACCTGGGATCTAGTTCTGCATTTTCAGGGGCCCTTGGGCAAAACATCTGGCTCAAGACATGCTAATTTCTTCAACTGTTACATGGGGGGCTTTGACTAAATCTCTAAGGTTGCTTCCAGCTCTAAAAGTTGGACTTTTTTTTTTTTAAATCCTGCAACTAGGAGAAACCTAACAAGGAAGTTTTTTGCTATTTTTCTTTAGCCATATGAAAAATACATTTCAGGACAGTCACAGGAAGCAGGCTGGAGCTTTATAATTGATTAGGAGTACTAGAAAGGCAAACTAATATAATTCCTTTAAGTTACTCTGGTTGCCTAGGCTCTAACTTTTCTTGAGTAACTTTTTGTTGTTGTTAAATCTCTTGTTTTCTGTTTTCTTTATGTTGGTATGTAAGAAATAGCTACCATATTCAATTAAGTTCAAAGATTTTCGTAAAGAATTAGAACAGAGCAAAGAATAAAACCATGTATATTTCAATGTATTAGAACACCTTCCTATAGTAAAAGTCCTGATTGGTCAAATAACTCAGCCATGACTGAGGCACTACTGCCACCTGCTGGCACATTGCCTAATTACAGGAAAAATATCAAAACAGCTTGTGAGACTAAAATGACAACAGATTATTATAGGTCTTGTTTGTTTGTTTGTTTATGGCCGCACCTCGTGGCATGTGGGATCTTGGTTCCCCAACCAGGAATTTAACTCAGACCCTCTTCAATGGAAGCGCAGAGTCTTAAGCACTGGACCACCAGGAAATTCCCAAATGTTATAGTTTCAAACAAGCCTCTGAAATGTATATTTAACAACGCAATCACTATGTAGATAAAAGTATTACAATCTAGTAGTGCCCAGGCTGGTGCCACTGAACCTATAGTCAGACAACATTGCTTATTTTTGCTTCCATGCTCTTGGGAAGAAAAAAATCCACTTTTTTCCACCCCACTTGCATTTATTTAAAAATTTTAATTAAGCAAGTCATGGATGCCTTTCTGGAAAAGTTAGAAAACTGAAAGAAGCAAGAAGTTTATAAAAGCCATTTACAATGGTATCACCCAAGAGTAAACACTCGTTAACTTTTGGGCATATTTCCAATATCATATCATAAGTTTTTCTGCATCATTTTAATGATGGGATAAGGGATTTAGTACACAGGCAACAATATTAATAATAACAAGTACCACTGACATTGTACTTACTATATGCCAGGCACCGTTCCGAGTGCTTTACATAAACATGATCTTCATGGCTAGCCTATGAAGAAAGTAATATTATCTTCATGTTACACACAGGAAATTGAAGCATGTAGAAAAGAAGTAGCTGACTAGATGTCGCACATATAATAATCGGTAGGGCTGGGATTCAAACTTAGTCTGCTTGGGTTTAGGATCTATTCTTACTGCCTCTCTGCATTGTGTTATATTGGTATAATTTAGCCACTAAATTACCCTCGTTGGACATTGAGGTAATTTCTGAAGTTACTGTCCTTATAAACAGTGATATGGTGGTCATCGTTTTTGTTAATTTTTGCAAACACACTTCATTATACTTTTTGGCTAAATTCCAAGAGGTAAAATGAAAGTCAGATTAACTCCACATTTTTTAATGTTCATTGTCTAATTGCCTTGTGTCAGACAGTAAGAATGTGCTCAAAGAAAGAAGGGTGTGGTGAGGGAAATCTAAAGGGAGTCAGTGGTATTGGATTGGAATTGAAGGCGTGGGTATGAACTTACAGTATTTAGAAACATATTTAGATAGCTAAGTATAGAAATAGATTGAGATATGTGTGTATTGAGAGGATATACATTCATACATGATATGTTTAACAGCTCTGTCTGCTGAGAGGGCCCCAAAACAATGACACCCAGTAGCAGTGAGCACACCTAACATTCATGTCTTGGTTTTTAAGTGCCATCCTTCATTAAAAGGAGCCACATCTTCCTTGGAGAAATGGCTGATTCCAAGGCTGGGGCTGGGAAAGTGCAAGATGAAGGTGCAACATTCTGGTGTCAGAAAGTAAGGCAGTGACCAAAGAAAGAGGGACTATATCAGAAGAACGTAGGATTCAGGTAAAAGGGACTCCCACTGACCAAATCTGGGACAATTTAAGCATCAAAATAAATAATGATAGTAAAGACTTCATGAGTTTAAACCAGTATATAAGTGTATGAAACAAAGAACAAATGATGAATAAACAGGAAAGGGAAAATTTTCCTTAATAGTAACATTCTAACTAATTAATGTTAGTTAATTAGCTACTTAGGGTTTCCCAAGTAGCTCAGATAGTAAAGAATCTGCCTGCAATGCAGGAGACCCAGGTTTGATCCCTGGGTTGGGAAGATCCTTTGGAGAAGGGCATGGCAACTCACTCCGGTATTCTTGCCTGGAGAATCCCAGACAGAGAAGCCTAGCAGGCTACAGTCCATGGGGTCGCAAAGAGTTGGGCACGACTGAGTGACTAACACACAACAACTAATTAATGTAGAAGGAATGACGGAATTAAAAAGTCACTATTACAAAGGAAAAACGAGTAAATTAACAGTGGAGAAACCTGGCAGACGTCACCTTCACCAAGTGTTCGAAGCTTCACAGCACCTGTGATGGTTCATTATGTGCCTCCTGATATGGGGACGAACACATCACACCTGTGATATTGCCATCCCAAATGATAACCTGAATTGTGAGGAAACATCAGACAATTCCAAACTGAGGCACATTCTTCAAAATACCTGGACTTTATTCATCAGAAACATCAGGATCATGAAACACAGAGAAAGAACTTCCCTGGTGGTACAGTGGATGGGAATCCATCTGCCAATGCAGGGGATGCGGGTTCGATCCCTGGTCCAGGAGTAACCCACATGCCTTGGAGCAACTGAGCCCAAGGGCCGCAACTACTGAACCTGTGCCTAGAGCCTGTGGGCTGCGACTACTAAGCAGCTATGCTGCAACTACTGAGGCCCACATGCCTAGAGCCTGTATTCTGCAACAAGAGAAGCTGCTGCAAGGAGAAACCCAAGCACCGCAACCAAGAATAGCCCCACTCGCGCAACTAGGGAAAAGCCCATGCACGTGGCAAGGAAGACCAGCATCATCAAAAGTTTTTTAAAAAAACAAAACAACAGAAAGATTGAGGCGCTGTTTCTGGTAAAAGAAGACTAAAGAAACATGACAGCTGAATGCAATCCATTATCTGAGATTTTCTTTTCTTACAAAAGTCATTATTGGGATAATAGTTGAAGATATGATTTATAGATTCGCTAATAGCTTTTTATCAAAGTTAATTTCTTGATTTTCCTGATTTTGGTAATTGTACAGTGATTATGTAATAGAGTGCTTTGCTTTAGTAAATAGCTGTATTTAGAGGTACAGGGGAATCATGTCTGCAACTTTCTCTCAGTTTAAAAATTCACATATACACCCAGAAAGAGGAGAGAGAGGAAGAAAGAGAGGAAGTGGGGGAAGGGAGAGGGAGAGAGAAAACAAATGTGACATTTGGGGAATCTGTGTGGACGTTATAAAGTAATTCTTTGCACTATTTTTGCAATGTAGTGTAAAACTGAAATTTTGCCAAAATCAAAAGTTAAAAAAAAAAAAACAAATGTATGTGTTTTCCTGGTGTGTCTGTGGTAAAGAATCTGCCTTCTAATGCAGGAAACACAGGTTCGATCCCTGGATCAGGAAGATCCCCTGGAGGAGGGCATGGCAACCCACTCCGGTATTCTTGCCTGGAGAATCCCATGGACAGAGCAGCCTGGTCCATGGGGTCACAAAGAGTCGGACACAAGTTAGTGACCAAACAACAACAGTAAGAAATGTATATGCTATAAAAGGGAAAGTGATTTCTTACTCTTTTTTTTGATCCTTTTCCTCAGATATAATCACAGTAAGCAGTTTGGTGGGTAGGCTTACAAACATCTGCTATGCATATATAAATAGATGTGTCTGTGTCTGTGTATGTGTTCTTACACATTATTTTTAAGTAGGTTCATAGTATAATAGAATATTCTGCTACTTGAGTTTTTAAAGCGTATCATTGACATTTTCCCATGTCAGAAAATATACATATATCTCTTTTTAAGAACTTGTTTAACATCCAAGGTATGGATGTGTAGTACAGCTTAGTTAATAACTTTGCTACTGATGAGCAAGTACTTTTCTACAAAAACCAGAGTGAACACTTTTGTGCATTTGTATCTTTATTCCTATGCTACAGTCACATGGAAATCCCGAGTCAAAGGATATTCATATTTAACCTCTTGATAAATATTGCAAAGGCCTCTTTAGAAAGCAAAAGCTTCCCCACACAATATCTCTTGATTACCACTGTCGGGGCTATACATTCAGAATATATGTGAACAACGACTGAGACCAATTTTGGGGCCATTTGGGTGAGTCTTATGGACCACGTTCTGCTTATGGCTTTGCATCGATGACCAGCACGAGCAGTGTAAATGCCTCTTATACTCTTGTATATTACCTGTAAACATCTCTGGCTGTGGGTTACCTCATGCAGGCTGGTACATGACTGTAAACAGTTTCTCAAGAGTTCATTGTTAACCTGAGGGGTTGTGCCAACTCTGTAAGTGCCCCATAATTACCTGTGTGTTTTCTAGTGTGTTTGTCTTAAGAACACAGCTATTAATTATTGTGGGTTGGATCACTACTTATCTTCTACTTTACTTTCTTCTCTTTACTGTTGTGTGTTATTATTATTATTATTTTTTGCCTTTCACTCACAACCAGTTTAGTAATATCAGTTAGATACCTGTAAGGAAATATTGGCATCAAGACAGGCTTAATATAAATAAATAGATACAATAATTCCTTTTATTATACCGTCTACCACTACTGCCCCCAAATATTTGCTCTGTAAGTTGGCTTTTCATCAGCAATGGATATGTTATGTTGTGGGAAAGGTCTGTATTCAAGGGAGAAGTGGCAGAAATAGTTATCCCAGTGAAACATAGGCTCAGAGATTGTTTGTAAGCTAATGGAAATGTTTTTGAATCATGACTGTAAATTGGCGAATTTAATGATGTAAAAAGGGTTTTTAAAGGACTGAGGGTTACCATATGAAAATCTTCAGGCAGCACAAGGTTTACTATGACGTGACCGGAGAACAATGAGAGGAAAAATCATGAAAAGCAGTTTTCATGGAACATTTATTGAGTTTCTGTTCCAAGTCCTAGGCTGGGTGCTGGGGAACATAGATGACTAAGGCGCACCCTTTACCCCTGGGTAACTTACCTTCTTGTGGGGGACGTAGACACGGGTGCACATAATTATAATGTGGTATGAAGAGGTATGTACTGGATGTAGCTGTCAAGTATCAGGGAGCACAGAAGAGAGAATAATTAGTTTTGGCTCAGGGTACAGCATAAGGGAGGGATTCCTCAGTGGCTTCCCAGTGGTGAAGAATCCACCTGCCAATGCAGGAGACATAAGAGACACGGGTTTGATCCCTGGGTCAGGAAGATCCCCTGGAGGAGGGCAACCCACTCCAGCATTCTTGCCTGGAGAATCCCATGGATAGAGGAGCCTGGCAGGCTACAGTTCACAGGGTCACAAAGAGTCAGACACGACTGAATGACTAATACTCTGACTTTTTTAGTTGCTTGACAATGTCGTGTTCGTTTCTGCTGTACAGCAAAGTGAATCAGCTATAGGTATACATAGATGCCCTCTTTTTTGGATTTCCTTACCATTTAGGTCACCACAGAGCACTGTGTAGAGTTTCCTGTGCTATACAAGTATATAGAGTTGTTTAGTTGCTCAGTTGTGTCCAGCTCTTTGCGACCCTACATGGACTGTAGCCCACCTGACTCCTAAGTGCATGGGATTTCCTAGGTGAGAATACAGGAGTGGGTTGCCATTTTCTTCTCCAGAGGATCTTCCCGACCCAGGGACTGAACCCACATCTCCTGCTTGGCAGGTGTATTCTTTACCACTGAGCCACTGGATGCATGTGCTGTACGACAGAATCTCATTAATTATCGCTTTTATTCATAGTTTCAGTACTGTATATATGTCAATCCCAACCTCCCGATTCACCCCACATCCCCCTTACCCCTTGGTATCCAAACGTTTGTTCTCCATGTCTGTGTCTCTATTTCTGCTTTTGTAAATAAGATCATCTACACCAATTTTTTTTCCAGATTCCACATATACAATATTTGTTTTCTCTCTCTGACTTACTTCCATCTGAGTTATTTGATGATGTTTTCTCGGGTGCTTCAGTGAGAAAGCAGATGCATCAGTTGGGATGCTCTGTTTTGAATTTGTGACAATGGTTCCTAAAGAGCCACTGCGTTTTGGTTTTTTTGATCATAGAAGTGATGCTTGTGTTTTGCAGAACATTTGCTAATAAGCCATGATTTGGAGTGGCCTTAGTCGAGTAGATGATCTGGACTATTTTTCTTTTATTCCTGTTTTCCATACCTCACCCTGTGGCCACACCCCCCCGCCCCCCCACCCCCGGGGACGGCTGGCTCTGGTGAGTGGTTTGGCAGTGTGGTAAACAGAATCCTGGGCGGTGGGGGGGGGCCCGACCTGTTGTGCTAAAGACAGACTGTGATTGCCAAATAAGATCACTGAGCTGTTCTTCACTTTCATCTTCCCTGCTATTAATGCTGGTTGTGAAATGCAATAGGGAGGCTTCATAAGACTAATGAAGGAGGAGGAAAGATCAAGTGATTATTTTTCACAAGAAGATCATCCTCATCACAATTTCTGTGATGAACTGCACAACCTACCCGGATGGTTCGGAGCAGACTCTAAGGCTGGAATTTAGTGCCCAGGGATTGGACTATCCTTACTCCCTCAGCCTCTCCCTGAACATCCCCACAGAGACCACTGCAGGTACGAGATCATACGAGATCGTACTAGAATGATAAGCAATGATTAACACCACGGTCTCACCAAGAATAAAATCACAGATGGACATGTGAGCTTGTTAGAGGGAATTATAAAATCAGAGGCTGAAGGAGATTGGTGATGAGGACCCCACAATCCAAAGTTGATAACATTTCCAAGCACACGATCATCTGTCTGGAGGGCAGCATCTAGCGGGCTCACTAAGTAAACCTCTTGGAACCAGGGTTTATCTCTTTCAATTTTGGTTCCACCGGATTCCTGAAACATCAGTTCTCATTCTTTCAAGCACATGCTGATCACCTGGAAGCACTTGCTGGGAATGCCTATACCTGGGCCGCCTTGTAGTCAGCTGACTCAGAGAAGCTCCAGGAGGCCAAACCCAGCCGCTTCCCGGAGTCATGCTGACTGACAAGTGCAGGTCCCATGCGACTGGGGAAGAAAGTCCTGTTTCTCTTCCCGCTGGTTTCCCACCAAGCCCTCAGAGTAAAGGCTAAATGAAGAGGTCCCAAGAAGGGAAAAACAGAATAGACGACCCCCAATTTTACAGCCCAGATGTATTTCTCGAAGGTTGCATAAATCTCTAATTTTTATGAGCTTTATCTTTACTTTCTGTTTATTTCAACCCCAACATGTTATATCCACTTTTTGATTTTCACGTGGTCGTGGCTTTGCCACTCACCTTTCTTTATCAGCTCCACCCAGCCTCTCCACTGTGAATTTAACTTCTTTTGAACTGAGTAAGCAGGGCAAGTGAGAGCCCCAAGTGCCCCCTGCCTTCACAGCCGTAGAGCCCCTCATCTCTCCCAGGGGCACCCCTCTCAGGCGCCAGCGCCTGTCTCTCAGGGGGTCACCTGGCTGCTAGCCTCCTGCCTCGGGGTATAGGATTGTTTGCACCCTGCCCAAGGCCCTAGCTCTCCTCTCGCTCTGCCCCGCTGCCTGTCAAGTTGTGCCTGGAGGTGCAGAGTGACTTCTATCACTTGTCAGACCAGGTGCCCCAGTTGGGCTGGTCACCCATCTGGCTTCATTCCGGGTGAGTACCACACTGACCGAAAGGGCTCAGAAGTCATTACCCATCCGAGTTCCAAGCTCCTGCTCTGCAACCAGTGCCTCCTGCCTCTATTTGCTATCAGAGTAGGTGAAATGCTTCCCAGGGCTTCCCAAGTGGTGCTCGTGGTGAAGAACCCACCTGCCAATGCTGCTGCTGCTAAGTTGCTTCAGTCGTGTCCGACTGTGTGCAACCCCATAGACGGCAGCCCACCAGGCTCCCCCGTTCCTGGGATTCTCCAGGCAAGAACACTGGAGTGGGGTGCCATTGCCTTCTCCAATGCATGAAAGTGAAAAGTGAAAGTGAAGTCGCTCAGACTCTTAGCAACCCCATGGACTGCAGCCCACCAGGCTCCTCCATCCATGGGATTCTCCAGGCAAGAGTACTGGAGTGGGGTGCCATTGCCTTCTCCGACCTGCCAATGCAGGAGACGTAAAAGATGCGGGTAAGATTCCTGGGTCAGGAAGATCCCCTGGAGGAGGGAATGGCAACCCACTCCAGTATTCTTGCCTGGAGAATCCCACGGATGGAGGAGCCTGGTGGGCTACAGTCATGGGGGTCTCAAAGACTCAGACATGGTGGAAGAGACTTAGCATGCAGGTAAAGCGCATACTCACAGCAAAAGAATAAAACCAGAAAACTTTTGTTCCCTAACAGTGGCCCCTCCTGAAATGCATGGTCCCTGCTTCCGCCCACCTCTGCCTTCTAACCACACAAATATGTCTGTCTTGTCCATGCAAAGCCTACTGGATCCTATTCCATTCTTTCCCTGGCTGTCACAAAATCCCAGGAAACACAGAAAGAAGCAGGTGTCTTACTGCTTCGAGCAGAATCAAGTGTGATAGAAAGAGCAGAAACCATCAAGCCTGCTCGTCTTTTCCTTAGTAGAATACGCTTTCCTGTCTCTCAGTTGCTGACGGCAGGCGTGGTTAGACCTGCCCACGGGGCTTAGGTGCTCCGGCTGCGCTGGGGGCTTGCAGACGGTGCCCTTCACCAGCGCCGCTCCTTCAACACCAAGGAGGCTGACTCAAACCCAGGCCAGGGACAGGCAGTAACTGATCCTGCAGTCACTCCTAACCTGTGTTGTCACAGGGACTTCGCTGCTTCAGTGAGATCCTGAGACATATTTTAAGACTGAAAAGCCTAAAGGAAAGCCAGGCAGGTGACGAGAAACCAGAGAAGCAGGCAGGGCAACAGCCCAGTGGTAAACGGACGCTGCCTCTGGCTTCTCTGTTCTGCAGGGGCAGCCCAGGTAAACCCAGTGTTCCCACGACTTTTAATTTCTTTTAAAGAGAAGCTGGTATCTGGGTTTTGTGTGCAGTCTCTTAATTACAAAACATTGATATCTAACTCACAGTTTAAAAAATATCACGGGGGCCAGACAAATCATATTCATGGGCCAAATATGGGCTGTAAGCTACCAGCCTCTGACCTCTGGGCTAGATTCTTTCCTCCTGATCCAGCTTTGCCTGGTTGCCTTTTGCTTCTTTCTTAGCCCCTCTGGTCCTCAGGCTTCCACATCCTGAGCCTGGTTTTACCTTGGCACTCCACTCTCTCTACTCACTCCAGGCTCACTCGTATTTCCTAGCTGCCTAACCCGTGTCCTCCAGCTCTGCCTTCTGGGGGAACATGTAAGGGGCCATGTGTGTCGATCTCATGTTGTCATAGCCCTGCACCCCCAAGCCCATCTGTACCTTGCCAGGGCACCTGACGGAACCCCCAGTTCTACATTATGGGGCAGAATTTCACAGTGTGGTATGGCCCTCTCAGTGAATCCCATCAAAAGGACCCAGTGTCGGTGTGTCTTATTATTGATGTTAACCTGGATCTCCTGCTTAAGATGGTGTCTGTTAGGTTTCTTTACCTTAAAGCTACTACTTTTCTCTTTGTAAATAACAGTTACTTAGGGAGATGCTTTGAAAGCATACAAATATCTACATACTTTTGCCCACTAATTTTAGCATCCCATCAGTGCATCTTGCCTGCAGCAATGATTATGTGGTGTTCTGATGGTGATTTTCTCTCTTCCTCATTCTTTACATTTTTAAGTTGCTATTCTTCAGTGCAAAGAAATAGAGGTAAACAATAGAATGGGAAAGACTAGAGATCTCTTCAAGAAAATTAGAGATACCAAGGGAACATTTCATGCAAAGATGGGAACAGTAAAGGACACAAACGATATGGACCTAACAGAAGCAGAAGATGTTAAGAAGAGGTGGCAAAAATACACAGAAGAACTGTACAAAAAAAGATCCTCACAGCCCTGATAACCATGATGATGTGATCACTCACACGGAGCCAGACATCCTGGAATGCGATGTCAAGTGGGCCTTAGGAAGCATCACTATGAACAAAGCTAGTTGAGATGATGGAATTCCCGTTGAGCTATTTAAAATCCTAAAATATGATGCTGTGAAAGTGCTGCACTCAATATGTCAGCAAATCTGGAAAACTCAGCAGTAGCCACAGGACTGGAAAAGGTTAGTTTTCATTCCAATCCCAAAGAAGGACAATGCCAAAAAATGCTCAAACTACTGCACAAATGCACTCATCTCACACACTAGTAAAGTGATGCTCAAAATTCTCCAAGCCAGGCTTCAACAATATGTGAACCGTAAACTTCCAGATGTTCAAGGTGGATTTAGAAAAGGCAGAGGAACCAGAGATCAAATTGCCAACATCCATTGGATCATTGAAAAAGCAAGAGAGTTCCAGAAAAACATCTATTTCTGCTTTATTGACTATGCCAAAGCCTTTGACTGTGGATCACAATAAACTGTGGAAAATTCTGAAAGAGATGGGAATACCAGACCACCTGACCTGCCTCTTGAGAAATCTGTATGCAGGTCAGGAAGCAACAGTTAGAACTGGACATGGAACAACAGACTGGTTCCAAATAGGAAAAGGAGTATGTCAAGGCTGTATATTGTCACCCTGTTTATTTAACTTCTAGGCAGAGTACATCATGAGAAATGCTGGGCTAGAAGAAGCACAAGCTGGAATCAAGATTGCCGGGAGAAATATCAATGACCTCAGATGTGCAGATGACACCACCCTTATGGCAGAAAGTGAAGAGGAACTAAAAAGCCTCTTGATGAAAGTGAAAGAGGAGAGTGAAAAAGTTGGCTTAAAGCTCCATATTCAGAAAACGAAGATGATGGCATCCGGTCCCATCACTTCATGGGAAATAGATGGGGAAACAATAGAAACAGTGAGAGACTTTATTTTTTTGAACTCCAAAATCACTGCAGATGGTGACTGCAGCCATGAAATTAAAAGACACTTGCTTATTGGAAGAAAAGCTATGACCAACCTAGATAGTGTGTTAAAAAACAGAGACATTACTTTGCCGACAAAGGTCCATCTAGTCAAAGCTGTGGTTTTTCTAGTAGTCATGTATGGATGTGAGAGTTGGACTATAAAGAAAGGTGAGCACCGAAGAATTGATCCTTTTGAATTGTGGTGTTGGAGAAGACTCTTGAGAGTCCCTTGAACTACAAGGAGATCCAACCAGTCCATCCTAAAGGAAATCAGTCCTGAATATTCATTGGAAGGACTGATGCTGAAGCTCCAATACTTTGGCCACTTGATGCAAAGACCTGACTCATTGGAAAAGACCCTGATGCTGGGAAAGATTGAAGGCGGGAGAAGGGGATGACAGAGGATGAGATAGTTGGATGGCATCACCAACTCAATGGACATGAGTTTGAATAAGCTCCGGGAGTTGGTGATGGACAGGGAGGCCTGGTGTGCTGCAGTCCATGGGGTTGCATAGAGTCTGACACAACTGAGCAACTGAACTGAACTGATTCTTCTGTAAGTAATAACAGTTGTTACTTCTCCCCAATTTATTTGTATTAATATGAACTCAAGGATATTTATTTTAATCTTTGGGTTTTAAATCAGCACTATTCTTATTTGTTCTGATCCTCAAATTGTTCCAGCTTTGGCCACTGAGAACTCTTTTAGGTTAAATTCCATGCCTTTTGAGCAAGTTCCCTCTTTTTTGAAAGGGCATTATTTTACTTTCTTGCGTTTTACCAACTGCAGCCTTGGAATCCACTTTCTCCAAGGAGCTGGGATTTCTTGTGTTATAGAATGGTATTTAAAAATAAAAATCTAGATGCTAAGTTGTATTTTTAGGTCAAAGGATATGGGTGTCATTAATGGCTCAGTATACTTGTTAATAGATTCTATTTCAATAAGGTTAAACTAAATATACTACCATCTGCTTCATGGGAAATAGATGGGGAAACAGTGGAAACAGTGTCAGACTTTATTTTTTGGGGGCTCCTAAATCACTGCAGATGGTGACTGCAGCCATGAAATTAAAAGAGGCTTACTCCTTGGAAGGAAAGTTATGACCAACCTAGATAGCATATTGAAAAGCAGAGACATTACTTTGCCAAAAAAGGTCCATCTAGTCAAGGCTATGGTTTTTCCAGTGGTCATGTATGGATGTGAGAGTTGGACTATAAAGAAAGCTGAGTGCCAGAGAATTGATGCTTTTGAACTGTGGTGTTGGAGAAGACTCTTGAGAGTCCCTTGGACTGGAAGGAGATCCAACCAGTCCATTCTAAAGGAGATCAGCCCTGGGATTTCTTTGGAAGGAATGATGCTAAAGCTGAAACTCCAGTACTTTGGCCACCTCATGCAAAGAGTTGACTCATTTGAAAAGATTCTGATGCTGGGAGGGATTGGGGGCAGGAGGAGAAGGGGACAGACAGAGGATGAGATGGCTGGCTGGCATCACCAACTCAATGGATGTGAGTTTGAGTGAACTCCGGGAGTTGGTGATGGACAGGGAGGCCTGGCGTGTTGTGATTCATGGGGTCGCAAAGAGTCGGACACGACTGAGTGACTGAACTGAACTGAACTGAAATATACTACCAACAGCAATCTTCCAGTTTTACTAAATCTTGTCGTCAATCCAAATGAATTATCATTCATTTATTTTTCTCTTCCTTCGTCCCTCCCTCCCTTTTTTCTTTCCTTCTCTTTTTTTCTAATATCGTGAGAAAAATTACTTTATTAATTTTCCAATTATAAGTAAGTTCGGGTCTTTCATTCATTCAGCCAAAATGTAGAGATTCTGACTACAAACCAGGTACTGTTCTAGGCACTGGGGATATGGTAATGAGTGTGAGTAAAATTCTTGTCCACATAGAGCTGGGTTTTTGCAGGAGGAAGAGACAATACATAAACTATTCACTGTGCCTGGTAGAAAAATGGAGCAGAAAAGGAGGTGAGGTTCACTAGTGAATAAATATTTGTGATTTGCAACTGAGTAGTCAGAGAAACGGAGAAGGCAATGGCACCCCACTCCAGTACTCTTGGCTGGAAAACCCCATGGGCGGAGGAGCCTGGTAGGCTGCAGTCCATGGGGTCGCTAAGAGTCAGAGACGACTGAGCAACTTCACTTTCACTTTTCACTTTCATGCATTGGGAAAGGAAATGGCAACCCACTCCAGTGTTCTTGCCTGGAGAATCCCAGGGACGGGGGAGCCTGGTGGGCCGCCGTCTATGAGGTCGCACAGAGTTGGACACGACTGAAGCGACTTAGCAGCAGCTAAGCAGCAGTCAGAGAAAGCTTTGTGAGGCGACCTTTGAACAAAGACTGAAAAAAGTAAGTGTAAGAGCCAGGTGGGACAGTTGGGGAGAGTGTGTTTGGAGGCAAAGTGTAAAGGCCCTGAGAGCAGAGTGTGTGTCCTCATGTGCTTGTTTACTAATTCTAGTTGCTCTTTTTGTGTCATTTGCCATTTTTCCTTTGTTAGTTGCATGTTTTTCTCATAAATCTGTATACTTAAAAAATATCCAATTTATTGTCTTGTTTGCCATAAATATTTTTTGGTATCATTTAAAATTTTTCTTTTTTTAAATTTTTTTTCACTTTATTATTTTTTTTAAATTTAATTTAATTTTTAAACTTTACATAATTGTATTAGTTTTGCCAAATATCAAAATGAATCCACCACAGGTATACATGTGTCCCCCATCCTGAACCCTTCTCCCTCCCCATACCATCCCTCTGGGTCGTCCCATTGCACTAGCCCCAAGCATCCAGTATTGTGCATCGAACCTAGATATCTGCTAGCCTTTTCACTTGGGGTTTTTTTTATTACCTTGAGGTTACAGAAGTAAACATCTGTCCAAGTTTAGCTAATGATTCAGTTTTATTCCCTTACACTTTCCATTAAAATTTTTCCCCCTGTATTTAATTACTGACCCATGCAATATTTATTTGGTGTATGGTACGAGGTGTTACGGAGAAGGAAATGGCAACCCACTCCAGTATTCTTGCCTGGAGAATCCTGTGGACGGAGGACCCTGGTGGGCTGCCGTCTGTGGGGTTGCACAGAGTCAGACATGACTGAAGCGACTTAGCATGAAGTGTTAAGTTGTTCTCCTACTCAGTTGCTAACAAATTGTCCCAATACCATTTATTAACAAATTTGTGAAGCATCCTTTATTATATGTTCACTATTATACAAACTATTTCTAGATTATCTTTTTCCCTTCATGATTTATTCTTGTATGAATACCAGTATCTTTAAAAACAATTTAAACTATATATTTCATCTGATATAGGTCTTCACATTATTCATTTTCAGAATTTCTTTTGTGTTCTCTATTTTTCATTCCAAATGAAATTTTAAATCCTTTTATCAAACACCAGAAATGTATATTGAAATTTTTATAGAAATCATAAAATGAATTATATAAATTAAATGTAAACTATTAACATCTTAATAACACATAATCTTCCTATTTAGGTATATGGGATTCTGCTCCATTTATTCAATTTTTCTTTTACAACATCCAGTAGTTTCGTGAACTTTCTCATACTAAGACTTTCTCCTTACCTGGAATGGACACCTTGTTCTACTGCTGTCAAGGTCTAAAGATTTGCTCCTTCTGGGTTAGGAGAAGGCTTCAGGGTGGCTAAGGAATCTCATTTGAGGTAGAGCCACACTAGTTTGCCAGCTGGTGGGCTTTGGCCAAGTGACCTTAATAGTTCTTAAAGTGTGGTACCAGGCTAGCAGCATCAGGAACACTCAGGAAATGTTGCAAATGCAAATTCTTGGGCCCCTGGGAGCCCTACTGAGTAAGACAGTCTGGGGTGGGGCCCAGCTGTGCTTGACAAGCTCTCTCGATGATAATTGCTGAATACTAACATCTGAGGAATAGTACTTTAATTATATATATATATATATGTATATATATATATTTAATTTGGCTGCGCCCGGTCTTAATTGTGGTAGAAAGGATGTTCCGTCTTCGCTGGGGCATGCAGGATATTTAGTTGGGGCACGCAGTCTTAGTTGTGGCATGTGGGATCCAGTTCCCTGACCAGGGATTGAACCCAGGCCCCATGCATTAGGAGCAAGCCCAAGCACAGTGCTTAGCAAATGCTAAAATACTGGACAAAGGGCAGTTATTGTTGTGGTAATCCTCAGACTTAGCAGATCTGTGCTACGCTGTCATGTCACAAAAGGTACAGGGTCTGGAGTCAGGTGGCTCGGACTGA
The DNA here is from genome assembly GCF_000754665.1 of Bison bison bison. NCBI lineage: Eukaryota > Metazoa > Chordata > Mammalia > Artiodactyla > Bovidae > Bison > Bison bison. The sequence goes on from NW_011494924.1 coordinate 4,827,160, forward strand.
ACCCTCAGTCTAAGACATTTGGAGCTGTGTGATTTTTGCTCCTAAGACCTAAGCCTCAGTTTCTGCAACTGTAAAAGGGGATACTTATATAGGAATTAAATAAGATTAGGCTTACAAAGCACAATCCCTGGCATCTGTAAGTGCTCTAAAACATTGACATTACTTGCAATCATGGTTGTCACTGCTTGTAAAGTTCCTGATGATTCAAACCACATTCATCTCTCAAAACGTTTCAAGTTCAGCATACATTTTTTACAGGTTTTCCAGTTATCTCCACATCCAGGTCTTTACTATTCATTTCCTTGTTTTATCTAAGTCTTCTTGAATGTACTGCTGTTTGTTTGGGTGATTTTATCTTATATGTAATTTTAAATATATATAAAATATATTTTATATAAATATGCATATATTTTAATATATGTATATATTTTAATATATATATATATATATAATTTTTTAAAAGAAATGCTTCCTTTTGAACTTATAAATGAGTACTTAAGGACCATGAAGTCAGGATTGGCACGTTGAAAGACATTTCCCTCTGCCTTTTGCTCTTGAAGTTTATTCCTCTCATTCTCTAAACTTTGAGACTTAAAAGGTTTGGGAAAAGTGTGTGAGGAAAGAGGAAAAAGGTGAAGAGGGTGGAATTTTATTTTTTTAAACTTTTAATTTTATATTGGAGTATAGCCGATTAACAATGTTGTGATATTTTCAAGGGGACAGAAGAGACTCGGCCATACAGACACATGTATCCATTTGAGGGTGAAATTTTAAATTCTGACTTTTTTTGTGGGATTAGCTTCATAAATAAAAGCATTATTATGTATGTGTGTGCTTTTTTTTTTAAGTTACTGGAACCCATGATTACAGAAACAGTAAAATGCATCTCACACCTTCTTCCTGAACCTACCATGCTGCTTGTAGAGAACTCATATTTTTAGCACGCATTCATCAACATTGCCTTGGAAAAATCTGCTAGTAAGACAAAAGCAAATCTTAGTCATACAAATAGCTGTCTGTAAAAACATTTGATTAATCTCTTATAGTATACCTAGTCTTTTTCACAAATGTTTTCACTAATCCCATGAAGTACTATCATGATTTTACAGAGGCAGAAAGTCTCGGAGGTTGTAAGGGACTTAATGTCTCCTAGCTGGTGAGTAGAACTATGTCACAAACCCGTGAGTTTTGAATAATGGGTTTGAGAAACCCAGTCTCTTTTTACTAAGCCATTCAAGGGTGAAATCCTCCATGCACATCAAACACTAGAGGGAAAACAGTTTTGGTTGTGACCAGAGAAATTAAACCACCTGGCAAAACCCAAAAAGGGGTTTTTTCTAGTTGCAGTTAGTTCTTAACTGCTGGTCGCTGGTGTCCTGAAATGTGTTGATTCCATGGACTTAAGAATTGACCCTTCCCTCTCATCTTTTACTTTCTGTCTGGTCCACCATTTGGTACAGATTGTTTTGAGCTGCACAGTTTCCTTATCACCTGGTTTTAGGGTGCAGCTCACGTACAGATGCATTTTACCCTTAGTTTCTTTCAGCATGGAGCAGTGCCACGCTAATCTGCTGAATTGTCTACAGCTTTCCTGTCAAACAGTGCTAAGGCTCTTTGGAGGCTCAGGGACCATCAGCACACCAATATACCGATCCTTGGCTTGTTTTCTGACTCAGGGGAGCTGTTGACATCTAATGCAGTCACTCTCTTTAAATTATCAAGCTAATGCTCCTCAGTTCCTCAGTCTTTCCCTGAAAAGGTGGCGATGGCGTGATTCAGAACATCCATTTAGCTACAGTGGGTTCGGGCTGCAAGCCTGTTTCTCAGCCCAGCATCCTGGAGCCCATCTACTCAGCAGGCTCCTCTGCACTGGCCAAGAGTAACAGTGTATCTGCACTTTCCTGAGCGAGTCCCCAGGATCTGGTCAATACAACACACGCCTGTTCATTCCCACGATCCTAGTGACTAAGGCTATCCGTCTGTGTCCTCTACAATCAGCATGGGCCAGGTGCTCAGCAAAGTTCTAACTGAACGGATTCTCAGCTTTCTGTTGAAATTCATGTCTATCAGATGGAACTATCCATTTTTAGGTATTTCTTATTTTTATCAACTGTAATATAGGCCCTAGCCATACCATCTGGATAAGTATCTCTAAAAATACCATTTATCTAAACATATGGAGCAAGATTCCTACTAGTTCAGGAATTATTCACAGGGCAGTTACTGCCAATACTGCCAGTGTTGCAGGGAAAGAAAATTACGGCTAGGGCAGTGGCTGTTGGTGCCTTGCCAGTGGGGAACAGGGGTTAAAGGTGCTTTATTTTCCACAATAATCTGCATATAGTTAGCGCTTCTGTACTGTACACTTAAAAAGTCAGGATGGTAACTTTTATGATTTTGCCACAGTAAAAATATTTTAAAAATTTCCTAGACAGTGCTTGAGATCTTCAGAATACTTGGGGGAAAAAAAAATCAGAGAAGCTCTTGCATCTCAGTGGAAACTCACTGCTGCTGCTGCTGCTAAGTCACTTCAGTCATGTCCGACTGAGTGACCCCAGGGATGGCAGCCTACCAGGCTCCCCCGTCCCTGGTTCTCCAGGCAAAAACACTGGAGTGGGTTGTCATTTCCTTCTCCAATGCAGGAAAGTGAAAAGTGAAAGTGAAGTTGCTCAGTCATGTCTGACTCTCAGTGACCCCATGGACTGCAGCCTACCAGGCTCCTCCATCCATGGGATTTTCCAGGCAAGAGTACTGGAGTGGGGTGCCATTGCCTTCTAGAATACAATAAAAAGCTAATCTGGTTAAGTTAAATGTGTACAAGTTAATCTGGCTAAGTCCAAGCTTTTTCAAAGAACCTGCAAAACCCTTCATCGTCTGGCTTTTGTCTCATCATACCTAAAGTCATACGAGTCAGTATGTTTTCAGTTCCTCAACCTGGAGCATTTCCTTTTATCTTTGGGCTTTGCCAATGGATGTTTTCTATGCCTCTAATGCTTTTCCACCGTTTTTATTCTGCCCCACCCTAATTTATTCTTCAGAGCTCTTTAGGGAGGCCTTCTTTAAACTACCTAACGAAGTTTTGGCCTCTTGGTATCCCTCTGGATCAATCCATCGATCCATTCACATTCTCACAGAAGTCTGGATTTTTCCTTTGTAGCATATAATACAATTGTATTTGTGTAACTGTGTAATATCAGTCTCTCGCACGGGACTGAAAGTTCCATGAAGCAGGGACTATTTCCTGCAAACCACTGTATTACCAGGGCTCTGGCAGCTTGTATAAAGCAGGTATTCGGTACTCTCCTACCAGGCACAGCCTTTTATCCCACAAACTTACCTTGCAGATATTCTGAAAGGAGTAGGCAGAGACGAACATAAAGTTTGTGAGCTTGGTGGTGGAGACAGTGGTTGAACAGCCAGAGAGATCAAAGAGTTTAGGGGTGGTTTAGGTGGGGAGGCAAGAAGGGAGTAATGAGGATGTTCATTTAATGAGTCTCCCCTCCACTCCCCCAACATCCCATCCCCTCCCAAACCAGTCATTCAACAATAAATAGTCATGCATTCCATTTGTTTGGGGAATAAGGTAAACCTCAGATTACAGAACCAAGGCAGATAATTTTGCAGAATTACAGTGAAACCAGTCACAGTTCAACTGGGTTAGATTTCAACATGGAGATGATGGTGTTCCTCCAAACAGCCTTCAACCTGCGAAGCTGACACTCCTCCAGGATGTGGATGGACCGTAAATACACTTCCTCCTGCTTTCAGCCGCTGAGAGAGAAGTCCTCCCCTGGCGGACTAGCACTATTTCTTTTTCGCTGCTCTTTTCCCTTCTCCTTTCCTTGGCTTCACCTTTCCACGAAGCTTCTTTAGACGCAGCTGCTCATCCTTGAAGTCCTGATGTTCGTCTCTGAAAGGAGAAAAGAAAAAAATAATTAGCCAGTATTTTTACCAGACTGGAGAAGTACACCTGTCTAGAATGTTCCCTCAGGTGGTTCTGGTTATCAAACTCTGACTTCTACAGCTTAGTGAACAGAAAGGACAGGGAGCCCCTGAGGTACAGAGGGGCTGTGTTCCCAGAGTTCATTTCTAAGTCAGTTTGCCCTTACAGAAGCGAGGTCACAAACAGCAGTTACTTGCCAAGCCCATCCGTGTAAACTGATATAACTAGGATTCAATACTAATAATTTCCCCAGGTTTCCCTGTAACACCAACACTACACAGTGATGGGGGCAGAAAGTGGGTATAAGCTTCAGTAGATACATGAGACCCTGGGAGGCCCAGGGATCAGCACCTAAGGGGACACGTGTGGAGGAAGCCGCCTGGATGACAGTGGATGAGTCACACAGAAGGCTGCTGGGGAGTCTCCAGCAGAAGGAAGCTGCGTCAGCAGAGAGGAACTCCACAGACAAGCCCTTGAGGAATCAAGGCGGCCAGGGCTGTTTGTACATATTAATAGGGTGTAAGCTGAAGACTGCCTGTATTGTATAAAAATGTCTGCATTTTACAATTAAACATGGTCATTCCTCAGTATCCTTGGGGGACTGGCTCTAAGACGCCCCCCACCAATAGATACTAAAATCCACTGGTGCTCAAGTCCCTTATATAGCATAGCATATAATCTACACATATCCTCCTGTGTACTTTAAATCATCTACTTATAATACTTAATAAAATAAATGTAAATGTTATATATAAAGAGTTGCCAGTGCTTGGCAAATTCAAGGTTTGTTTCTTGGGACTTTCTGGAATTTTTTTTAATATTTTCAATCTGTGGTTGGTTAAATCTACAGATAGCTAACCTGTGGATAAGGAGGGCCTAAAACAGTATCGTGTTTCGATATGTAAGCTCTGGAACCCATGTGACCCTGGGTTCAAGCTACAGCTCCACCACCTAGTAGCTGTGTGACCTTGGGTGAGGATCCTTCCCTCTCTGCACCCTGGTCTCCTCACCTGTTTGAGTGTGGATAGTGGTAAACTAATTAGATGTAAGAGAGTGGTTTCCCGGGCCCAATTTTTAACTCCTGATGCTCTTTTTTTTAGGGTTTCCCTGGTAGCTCAGCTGGTAAAGAATCCAATGCAGGAGACCCTGGTTTGATCCCTGGGTCAGGAAGATCCCCTGGAGAAGGGCATGGCAACCCACTCCAGTATTCTTGCCTGGAGAATCCCCATGGACAGAGGAGCCTGGTGGGCTACAGTCCACAGGTCACAGAGTCCGACATGACTGAGGACTAAGCACACACAGCACAGCTGCTTTTAAATTTTTTTATTCTTTAATTTTTGGCTGTGCCGTGTGACTTGTGGGATCTTAGTTCCCCAGTCAGATATTGAACCCTGGCCCTTGGCAGTGAAAGCTCAGAGTCTTAACTGCTGGACCACCAAGGAGTTCCCCCAGGTTGTTTTAAAAAATAGATAGGTTTTATAGGGTTGGATACAGACCTCTCTGGGATTAGATATGCGCTGTGCTTTGCTCAGTCGCTCAGCTGTGTTCAACACTTTGCGACCTGATGGACGGTAGCCCGCCAGGCTCCTCTGTCCATGGGATTCTCCAGGCAAGAATGCTAGAGTGGGCTGCCATGCCCTCCTCAGGATTAGCTATGATTGCCCCCAAGTAAGTCACTCTCAAAAAAGCAGCCAGAGTAATTCTTCTGAGACATAAGTCAGATCATGTCACTCCTCTCTGTTCACAGCCTGGCAAATCACTCTCTGCTTTCTCAGCCTGCTTCACAACCTGCCTCCTGTCCCATGGTTTTCCCGTCAGCCTGTGAGGCTCCTGGAACAGACGAGGCGTATTCCTCAAGGTCTTTGCTCTGCTTTGGCCTCTGCCTTGAAAGCTCTTCCTTGGGTACCCCCGGCTCACTCTCCAGCCTCAAGTCTCTGCGGAAACCTCTCTTCTCAGTGAGGCCACCCTGACTGTTCTGTTTGATGCTGTGGTCTGCCCTTGGCCTGCCCACTGAGGCCCAGGCAGCACTCTTGATCCTGCTCAGCTGGCTCTACTATGTTTTCCCCTGCATCACATTCAACTTTGTAGCATACCACATAATTTACTTATTTAGTATGTTTTCCCCTCTCTTCTTCCCTCCTGTCAATCATTTCTGACAACCCCCTCAGGCAGAAATAAAATTCCATAGGCAGGGGTCTTTATGGATGAATCGCCCAAGCACCTGCTTGATGGAATGAGTCACTGTTTTTGAGACCCTGATTCCCTCCCCGTTTTGTAGGTCTTTGTAAGACTTTTTTTTTTATTGAAGTCTGTCTGCTTTCATCCTGCCTGACTCCCCAGGAGGCCTTGTGTTAGAGGCACCGTTTACTGTACCTAGTGACTACATACGTGAAAATAATTGTGCTTCTCCATGGATAACTAAAGCTAAGTGTTTTTCCTCTGTCCCCAAAGACAGTTGAGGCTTTATTTTTCAAACAAATGGGGAGCAGCAGCAAAAAAGTAAATTAAATAACCGAAGGTAATTTTGATATGGGTTATGATTTTCTACTCAGGACACGTGTCTTTCAATATTTTATTTTATTTTAAGAATAAAATTAATTTTTATTTTTTGAGCCAAGACTTTAGTGAGATAATCCCAAAAGCAATTCCAGAAATTCAAAATACATCATGGATTATCATCTCTAGTGATATATTAACGAAGAAAATCTATTTTGTTCATAGAACGTTTCCCTTGTGCCCATCTTAAATGCCTGCATATGGAAGGTACTTAAAAAAGAAAAAAAATCTGTTGGGTAAATGAATGTACCAATCTCTAGTTATTTGGAATGAACTGTTAATCTTATTATATTAGAGCGAACAATCCCAAATTAATTTTTGTAACATCGCCCTAAGACAATTAAAACATGTTAAATTAAAAAAAAAAAGTAGGCATTTGACTTGATACAATTATGTACTATTTAAATTCTTGTATAATGAGCATGTATTCGTTTGGTAATTAAGACATTTTTTAAAAGAAAAACGATCACAGGGGTATTTGATCTTTTTTCTTTTTAGAGCAGCATATTATCTTAAGCGCCCACTTCCTACACATGCACGAACATACAAATGCATGGTGGAAAGAGCCCGCTACTCTTACTATTACATATCATTATCCTATTATAATATCGATTACCTATTACCCGTAAAGGTAAACTTCAGCTTTAGTATACCAAAAAGGGTACCAATTAAAAATGCCCAAAGAGGGTGAAAGGAAATAAGAACTCCAACAAAACTGCCATCAGGAAGGAAAGGAGGCTCCCCCTCACCAGTTAGGAAGCAGGTCGGCTGCGCCCTTTTCATCTGACCAGCAGGATCTGCTCAGTGTGTGGACCCGTTTCCCCTGCATCCACTGAGCGCTCTTAGATTAACGACTAACTCAAGGTCTCTCTATAGCTCGGTATCTAGTCACTGTTAGTCACATCTTAGACATAATTAAGGTATGTCTTCTAGTAAGTGCACGTTCCCTTTTTTTTCTTAGTATACTCATTATGGACAATTTTGAAAGCTTTCCCCTCCCACAACTGTACCTTTTAAACTACCTGGGCACTATTATAAGAATCAAAAAACTATGAAAGTAGAAAGACTAATTTTTTCCCTTTCTGATCTATTAAACAAACCTCCTATAGGTTACTCTTTGTGTGGTTTTTTTTGGTCATTACCTGTAGAGGCCAACAGAACGTAGTATCCCCATGAGTGCAAAGTAAGTGTTGTGATTTGGATACCAGTCGTAAGTCTCCTTCCTCTTGGCCAAAGGCTGCTCACTGAACAGCTTCACCACTTTCATGGATTTGGAATCAGTAGGCCTGGCAACCTCACTGAATAGCCGGGCACTCAGACGACTCATGCGCAAGGCATATTCTGAAAGTGAAGACATTTCTTGAGCAGCAAGGAACAAGAGGCCCTATAGAAAAATGAGAACACAAATGGTTCATGTTAAGAAATTCCCAGATTATCTAAGGAATGCTTTACAAAGTGAAAACACAGAGAGCCACCCATGACTTAGTTCCTGTTGGCAGGACACGCCTTGGGGTTGAGAAATGTCCACAGTTAGAGGGGATGCACAGTTCCTTTGCATGCTTTCCCCTTGCATCTTTTACGTTGGGTGTTCGCATGATTACTCCTGTGCTGTAATGCCCTTTTGACAATGAACAGTTTTGTGATTTAATAGGTTATTTACTGATAGTCAGCTTACCTATTTGTAGGCTAGATGAGGACAGGGAAACAAGTCATCCAGCCACAGCATCTGTTATTATACCTTTAGAAAACACCGACTTCAGCACTCTGCAGAATAAACATGCTGACTGCTTGCCATCTAAAGGCTTAATCATGGTGGAGAAATAATTATGCTGTTGTCTTTATTATCAGCCCTTTGAACACTGTTCTCCTCAAGGGCTCCAGATGGCTCTGAGAACGGCTAATGAGTTATGAGGTCATTTAGCCTCTAGGTTGCTGGATTGGATTCTGCCTAGAGATGGAGAGCCAGTTGGGAAAAACAGAGATAGTAGTCTTATAGGAATTAACTCGACGGCTCAAAAGATTCATTTTATTCCGGAATAAAAGGCATTTATGAGTTGTGATGTGACGTGTCTTATCTTCCATCTTATATATTCTGTTTTAATGAAAGCTTGCTAAATTCGTATTAGCTGAAAACAGTAACTTTTTCTTTGGAGGCATAAAATGGTGAAATAGTGTAAGAATGATATCTGCAATATGCAGAAATTACAGGTAATATATATCGAAGATTATATAAGTGATACATTAAAAATCAAGACTGTTCACAAGTACTATACCAGTATTTTATAACTATAAATGGAATATTACCTTTAAAAATTGTGCATCACTATAGAGTATATCTGTAACATATAATATTGTACATCAGCTATAATTCAATTACAAAAGCAGTAGAGAGTTTCTTATATTAGAAAAAAGAATGATGCTAGCGGACTAACTCTCATTCCATTTTAGTTCAAATTTAAGTGTAACTGTCAGCAGAGTATACTAATTTACATAAACTTTTGTAGTGACATGAGAGTTTTGTTGACTAAGACAGTATCCTGGGGGACAGTTCATCTAGGATGAAAAGGAGCTGACCTCTGAATAGAAAAAAAGGCATCAACTTATCTTGAAAAACCAATGGAAGAAATGTATTAAAAAAAAAAACTCTCCTAAACAGGAATGCTGCCAAGTAAATGTCAAAATTGCTCTAGCAATTTAAATACCCAGTATTTAAAGAACTTTTCATGTCCATTCCAAGATCCACTGAAAGAGCCTGAAGGATGACCTGAAACCAATTTCAGGTCAATCTCTAACCAGTTACCTTCTGAAAACCAACCAAGCAATCTTGGGCCAACAGTGCCACCTGAAGGCCAGCAATGGGAGAACGGTCAGGTCCACGGTCTCCCAGCCCCTCTCCCCTCCATCTGTGCAAGCCTTACTCCTTTCAGCACTCTGTTGCAGGATTCCCTTCTTTCCCAACTCTTGCTCCACTGTGGATGGGGATGGATTGGTGTTGTTAGGGCTAGGTTTATAATTTCATCAATGAGAAAAAGTCACTAACAGTTTAACATATAAAGAGAATATAATAACGTATCAGGTTTTGCACATTACCAGAAGTTGCCTTCAGAAGCTACAAAAAGTTTCTTTGCATGCATTATCTTTTCTCTTCCCTCCACCCTTCAGTTCAGTTCAGTCACTTAGTCATGTCTGACTCTCTGCGACCCCATGAACTGCAGCACACCAGGCCTCCCTGTCCATCACCAACTCCCGGAGTTCAACCAAAATTGGGTGAACGATTACCTATTGTCTCTAAATATGAGTCTCCCTTTTGGAAAACAAAGCTTGCAGGACTGTGTGAGAAATAAGACAGTGGCACTGAATAAATGGCAAACTTAAAAAAGCAAAAACTTAAACGTGCTTGGTATTCATACATTCTACATACAGACACATTTGTTTGTTCCTTGTCCTCATTTAACCACAAACAAAAGGAGATGCATACTCCATGCGGCTGAACCTGTGCCTCCCTGGAATGGTATCCTCACTTACAAACACTGACACCCAGGGAAACACAGGGGAGGGGACCACAGCTTGGCAGGAAGGAGGAAGGGAGTCACCAGGACTGTGGTCATTGAAAGCAACACAGGATGCTAAGTCATCTCCATGCCAGCCTTGGAAGGCAGCAAAGTGCTGGGACATGGCTCATGGATAATAAGGTCTCATTAGAATCCAATGGAGGGCTTCCCTAGTAGTCCAATGGTTAAGAATCTGCATGCCAGTGCAGGGGACATGGGCTTGATCCCTGGTCTGGGAAGATTCCATGTGCCATGGGGCAACTAAGCCCATGTGCTGCAATTGGTGATCCCGCTCACTAGAGCCTGCGCTCTGCATCAGGAGAAGCCACCACAATGAGAAGCCTGAGCGCTGCTACTAGAGAAAAGTCCACATGCAGCGATGAAGAACCAGTGCAGCAACACATAAGTAAATAAATAGAAAGATTTGTTAAAAAAACAATAAGAAGAATCCTATGGAAATGGTCATATCACAAACTCAAGTCCTAGAACTTTTCTGATGGAGAAAGAGAATGAGCCTCTTCAAACCTGAAACATTTACTAGAAACAAAGAAGCACTTGCTAAATAGAAACAAACAAAATGGCTGTAACAATTACCAGTTACTGCTCTGTAGCCTCTTACAGAGCACAGACCAATATGCTCCTGATGAAGGATGGCATGGGTGCTAGGTAATCCTTTCTTTCACATAGATTAGAACAGCTCAAGAGTTATGCTGTCCCTAAATACTGGTCCTGAGACTGGCAAACTGCCACTCATCACTAGCTTTGATTTTTTTTTTTTTTTTTTAAGATTGGGAAAGCCTTACCTAGGACTTTTCAGGATCCTCGTATGTCCTTTTATGGAAACTTTCAACTTTATCTTAAAAACAAACAAACAAAAAAGAACATGATTACTGCGTGAAAGACATTAAGGTAAAAGGCAAGTAAATTAGATTTTTATCCACATGAGGCCACTTAAAATATCAAATTTTCTTTAAATGTGAACTAAATAAAAGAGTATCATGAAGAAAAATTACCTGGACTAAAAATGCTAAGTAAAAACGAATTACTGAAATGTGCTGGAGCAAGACAGGAGAAAATGTCCATATTATTGCTTTAGCATATAAAGGTAAGTTTCTGTATCTTTCTGATAGGTCTGATGCAGTAAAAAGGTCAGATTTGTACAGTAACTGACTTTGGATTATGTTTGCCTTTTTTCTTTGAAAAGTGTGGATGATGTTCAAGAGTTCTTAATCTGGGTATACCTCAGTGTGGCCAATCTCGAGGAGCTGTATTTAGAAGCATGAAAGGTGTGTGTGTGTAAATTCTGCTGCGGAGGCAGGCTTCTCAAAAACCACTGGTTAGTGGACAGCACCAGCTTTAGAGTACACAAAGATGGCTGGAATTTTGCCTTTCTCCTTTAATGTTCATATCGTGTTTGTAGTAGTATGTATTCTTTGCTTTCCTTTTCTCATCTACTACAGGACAGTTATACTACCTCACTGTCTTGCCAGGGTGACAGGCAAAAGTCATGGCACAATGCCTGCCCTAACAGTCATCAGTCAAGGAAGTCGCACACTGTGCACGCGTGTTTCACACACACACAAAGCCAATCTAGACACAACGCTTTATTATTTTTAAAGCTTGGCGCTAATTATTTTACTGGGTCTCAGAGACATGAACGGCTCTGAATGTAGGTCAAGCTTTACTCATTTCAACAAGAACATTCCCAACCCCCTCCAACTGCCTGGATCACACCTCTCTCCTGTGACGGAAGCAACAGTGTCAAGCTGGGCTTTCCGCTAATACATTTAAGCTGATACAACTTATCTGCATTACCCCCGACTTCCACACACCTAAGGCCGACTGATGAGCATAGAAACCAAGACTTGAATGCTGCCTGATCAGAGTAATTGGGCCGGAGAGGAAACTACGCCAGGGCCCTTCGTTTGGTAAATTCAAGTTAAGCAGGAGAAGGCCAAGTTGTTTGGGTGATACCTGTGAAATCTCCGAGCTGGTTAATGAAACTGACTCCTCCTATTCTTGGCGACTCTACAAGATTGGAGACCCCCGTTCGGTCTCTAAAGCCATCGCCCACAACTCACTACAGAGCCCCCCCTAAAAGTCACGTACGGCCTTACCTACTTGTGACCTCTCCTGTGAGCCATTTTCCCGGAAGGCCAGCCCCCAGCCCGCCCCCAAGTGCCCGCCAGAGACTCCAGTGGAGAGCAGTAGAGAAACGTAAGCGTGGTGGCTAGAGAGGAGTCTTAGGGAAAGACCCGGAACTCTTAATGTCGTACCTGACGCCTGCGCAGTGAGAACAGCGCCTCCTGGTGCGCGGAGGACTGACGGTGATGCAGCTTCAGGTGCGAGAGGCCTGGTTTTCATGGACTGTCCTGCAGGGTTCGCTAATTGTATTTTGTTGGAAATGGCTCTAGCGCGGACCGCTCAACCTCTGAAGTAGTGTTTATACGTGTTCCTTGTCGGGGAGAATGAAATGCGTTTGTTTTTTCTTTTCCTCCTTCCGCTTTGTTTCTGTGTGTTTTCTTTCTCTTTTCATCCAGCTTAGGCCTTGACGTGCTCCAAGCGCATTGCTTGACTTTAGGGGCTGAGGAATCTTCTGACTCACCAGGAGTGCCATTCCCCTCCCACTTTGCTGGGTTAGGGGCGCTGTTTGGAGCACTCTCTCTCTCTTTCCCCCCACTGCCCTGGAAGCTTCTTCAGAGAGTAGACAGAGTATCTGTCTGACTCTTCAGTGGTTATCTAGACCCTCTTGGCAGTATTTCACTCCGTAAGAGATGTGCTCTCTAGCAAGCCACACAGGCATTGAATTGAAGCATTTGTTGAATGTTTGATAGTTCAACTGAAAACACTACTTATTTTCTGAGTATTATTCAAGGCCTGTCATAAATATTCTAAAAATGTACCCTGGGAAAATGCAAATCAGCAGCGTGCAATATATACCTAGACACCCTCTTCCCTTCTACAGAACTTTGTATTCTTAACTTAGGTTTTGACGTCTTATCAATATATGCTTTAGAGTTTGTTTATATCAAGTTAAGTTTTGACATGTTATCAACCTGTGATACCAAGTAGCCTTGTTAACTTGGGTCTGGCTTAAGAAGTTGTCACAGGGTGTAATGGGTATAGCGTGTATGCTGCTGCTGCTAAGTCACTGCAGTCGTGTCCGACTCTGTGTGACCCCATAGACGGCAGCCCACCAGGCTCCCCCGTCCCTGAGATTCTCCAGGCAAGAACACCGGAGTGGGCCGCCATTTCCTTCTCCGGTGCATGAAAGTGAAAAGTGAAAGTGAAGTCGCTCAAGTCGTGCCCGACCCTCAGCGACCCCATGGACTGCAGCCTACCAGGCTCCTCCATCCATGGGATTTTCCAGGCAAGAGTACTGGAGTGGGGTGCCATTGCCTTCTCCGATAGCATGTATAACTCAGTCCAAAAAATATACTGGGTGGGAATTTCACCTTGTCTTGGCTTGTTGGCTTCCCCTGAATATTGGCTGTTAGAAAGTTTAAAACCAAATTTGCAATGGACTCATGGCAAGAGCCATTATGTGAGTATTTCCATAAACAAATACAAATCTTGTTGGCTGTTTTGTGTGTCTTCGATTTCCCCCCTTTTTTGGCCTATTTATTAGTTGTGTTATCAGAATGTTTTGTGAATCTGTCAGCTATCATAATTTTTTCTTAAAATATAATAAGGCTTACAGGTGGCTGTGTACTCTGGGGTACTTTACACTATGACTCCTATTAAGTCAATTTCATAGGGATCATACTCTTTTTTAGAGCCTAGTGTAACAAAATACCACAAGCTTGGTGGCTTCAAACACCAGAACTTTATTCTCTCACAGTTCTGGAGACCAGAAATCCAAAATCAGCATCCTTGAGCCAAAACCAAGATGTTAGCAAGGCTGTGCTCCTTCCTGAGGCTCTGGAATAGAATCATTTCTTTGACTCTTCCAGCTTCTGGTGGTTGCTGGCATTCATTGATTTATGGCCACATCATTCCAGTCTTCAAGGCCAGAATCTTCAAATAGCTCTCTGCTTCCTCTTTACATCACCTTCTTCTTGATGTGTATCAGATCTCCTGCGGCCTTCCTCTTAGAGGGATATGTGTAATTGCATTTAGGGCCCACTTGATAACCCAGGATTATCACCCCATCTCAAGATTCTTAATTTATTCACATCTGCAAGGGCCCCTTTCCCATATATAGTGGGATTCACACCTTCCAGGGATTAGGACTGGCAACCTCGGGGGGACATTTTCCTGTCTACCACAGAGTTAGAAACAGCAAGTCTATGATACTGACCTGTAGAAACTGTTACTGACCAATGGGGAAATTTAAATACAATGGTGGGCAAACTAATGGAACAGAATAAAATTTAACCTCCTGTGGACATTAACTTCCAGACCTTTGCTCACCCACTTATACCTCCAAGCTAAAGCTTCCTTAAAGACACTTGTTATAGGTAGAAATTGCCTTATATATTTCTCTTTTCTGAAACCCAGTGTTTTAAAATTATGGATTATGAATCATTAGTTGGTTGTGAAATCAATTTAGTGGGTCATGAGCAGCATTAAAAGATGTTGGAATAGGAAATATCAGAGCGCGTTGCATGTAGTAAGGGTAATCATTGTTTCATGAAACAATATGTATGTGTGTATTGGATCATGATATAAATATACTGCTTACTCTAGGCTTGTAGTAGGCATCTGCTGTAGGCAAATTCACTATTCATCACACTCTATGGCAAGTTGCAGCCGGAATTAAAGTTCACATCAACTCAAGTTCTTATTGTGTGGAATAGTCCACGGGGCAGGTGGATCCCTACTCCCTCAAGTATAAGTTAATTTACAGAGCCTTATTTCTATAAGTGTTCTTCTCCAGTGTTGGGTAGGTTCTTTTATCTTATTTCTACATTTATAATAGTTCTTTTCTCAATTAACAAAAGAAAGATGCATTCCTCACCGAGGGTGTAAAACCCTCCAGTATGACAAGCAAAGATATTCAAGATGTTTTGGGAGAAGCTTCTTTTTCCCCCTGATCATTACCTGTATTTATTAAAAACTTTTAGTTTTGTATTGAGGTGTAACTTATTAACAATGTTTTGTGGAAGTTTCAGCTGAACAGTGAAGGAACTCAGCCATCCGTATACATGTATCCATTCTCCCCCAAACTCCCCTTCCCATCCATGCTGGCATATAACATTGAGTCCATGTGCTATACAATAGGTCCTTGCTGGTTATCCATTTTGAACATTACAGTGTGTACATGACCTTCCCAAATTCCCTAACTATCCCTTTCCCCCCGGCAACCATGAGTTCATTTTCTAAGTCTTTGAGTCTCTTTCTATTTTGTAAGTTAAGTTCCTTTGTATAATTTCTTTTTAGGTTCCACATATAAGGGATATCATACGATATTTCTTCTTCTTTGTCTGACTTACTTCACTCAGTGAAGACACTGACAGTGAAGACAAGAATGACACTCTCTAGGTCCATCCTTGTTGCTCCGTATGACATTATTTCATTCTTTTTAATGGGCGAGTAATATTCCATTGTGTATATGTGCAACATCTTTTTCTGTTCCCCTGTTGATGGGCTTTTAGGTTGCTTCCATGTCTTGGCTATGCAGACAGTGCTTCAGTGAGCATTGGGGGTACATGTATTCTTTTAGATTATGTTTTTCTCTGGATATATTGCCAGGAGTGGGATTGCAGGGTCATATGGCACTTCTATTTTTAATTTTTTTAAGGGACTTCCATACTGTTATCCAGGGAGAAGGCAATGGCACCCCACTCCAGTACTCTTGCCTGGAAGATCCCATGGACGGAGGAGCCTGGTAGGCTGCAGTCCATGGGGTCGAGAAGAGTCAGACACGACTGAGTGACTTCACGTTCCCTTTTCACTTTCATGCATTGGAGAAGGAAATGGCAACCCACTCCAGTGTTCTTAACTGGAGAATCCCAGGGGCGGTGGAGCCTGGTGGGCTGCCGTCTATGGGGTCGCACAGAGTCAGAAACGACTGAAGCGACTTAGCAGCAGCAGCATACTGTTCTCCATAGTGGCTATACCATTCCTACCAACAGTGTAGAAGGGTTCCCTTTGGGAGAATCTTTCTTTAATGATCAGTCAAGACAACGTAAATCTTTCTTAGGCTTCCGTCTTTTCCCATCTTACATATATTCCAGATAAGGGTGAAGTAAATGCTTAGATATGGTAATTGGATATTCATTGTGACTTTCTGAAATCAGATAGACTGTGTAAGTGTGAATGCTGGGAGTGATAGTAATTTTTCTTTAATCATCACATCTCTTTTATCTTCTGTGGTTAAGAAGTGTATTGTTATTGAAGGAGAATCTGGCGAGAGCAGAGCAAAACTGGCATTGAAGAAAATTATTGAACCCTAATTTTTTTTCACGCATGTAAACATAAGCAAAAAATTTTTTTCAGCTAGTCTCAATGCTTATCTGTAGGATGTATTGTTATCTGGAAAGGAAAGTGACTTTGAACAACTGAAGGAGTGAAGGTTAGTGACACTGATTCTTTACCCAAGGATTGAACCCAGGTCTCCTGCATTGCAGGTGGACTTTTTACCAGCTGAGCCACAAGGGAAGCCCAAGAATACTGGAGTGGGTAGCCTGTCCCTTCTCCAGCTGATCTTCCAGACCCAGGTCTCCTGCATTGCAGACAGATTTTTTTTTTTACCAACTGAGCTATCAGGGAAGCCCTCTTTTAAATATAAAATGAATTATTTTAAAAGACCTTCATATTTTTTCCCCATTACATGGAATAATCTGCAAAAACATCATGCATAATTTTATGTGCTTATTTTTTTGATGACCACTTTTGGTACCACCTAAAATCATTTTGTGTACACCCATCAGTGCCTTAATTTTATTTTAGATTTGGCATGTGGTGTTCAATGAAATTTAAAACATATCGTGAAAATCACAGATCACCAAATACTTCCTGTTCACTCTCTTTCCAGGCATAAGATTGTAGTTCATTTCATGCCAGTTCTTGGAGTTGGGGAAGGCCATGTGACTGCCTATGGCCAATGGGTTATAAATAGAAGTGAAGTATTGCCTTTACTCATATGAAACTCTCTGGAGCTCTCCTTTCCCTCTGGTACAGAGGATCATTGCTTTGTCAGCCTTGAGAGTTGTGATTATGAGGAACAGATCCTGTTCTGCCAGCCACAAGGTGCACCTGGCTTAGGTTAGAAAGAAGCCTTTGTTGTTTGAGGTCATACAACTTTGTTTTTTGTTACGGCAGCATAACATAGCCCATCCTGTCTGATACACTTATTTTATCAAATTCTGTCATGAAGTACATAAATACATCCCTGTTTAATAATTTCTGCCTCTTATTAACAATAAAATTGTGTGCTAGCTGCTAGACTGATTTGTTTTTGACAGCATGTACTTCTATTCTTCATTAAATATAAGGGAAAATTTTTATTATTATTAAAAAAAACTGCTTAGAGTATTACAGAAATTTTATGTGGTTTTTACTTAGTTATTCCTGAAAGTTGAAAACCAAGTTTCAGTATACACATGGACATACTTATTAAAAGGATACTGTGATTAAAAAAAAATTCTAATTCATAAATAGTATTTATTTTGTTTTACTACTGTGAATTAGCATATTAAAAAGCAGAGACATTACTTTGTCAACAAAGGTCTGTCTGGTCAAAGCTGTGGTTTTTCCAGTAGTCATGTATGGATGTGAGAGTTGGACTATGAAGAAAGCTGAGCGCCGAAGAATTGATGCTTTTGGACTGTGGTATTGGAAAAGGCTCTTGAGATTCCCTTGGATAGCAAGGAGATCCAACCAGTCCATCCTAAAGGAGATCAGTCCTGGGTGTTCATTGGAAGGACTGATGCTGAAGCTGAAACTCCAATACTTTGGCCACCTGATGTAAAGAGCTGACTCACTTGAAAAGACCCTGATTCTGGGAAATATTGAGGGCAGGAGGAGAAGGGAACGACAGAGGATGAGATGATTGGATGGCATCACTGACTCAATGGACATGAGTTTGGGTAAACTCTGGGAGTTGGTGATGGACAGGGAGGCCTGGCGTGCTGCGGTTCATGGGGTTGCAAAGAGCTGGACACGACTGAGCGACTGAACTGAACTGAACTGTGAATTAAGTGATGACAAAATGCACATACATTTTTATTCCTGGTTTTATAACATTATAAAATGTATAAACTGACTCTATTAGTTCTTATTAATATATCATT
This sequence comes from Bison bison bison, assembly GCF_000754665.1. Taxonomy (NCBI): domain Eukaryota; kingdom Metazoa; phylum Chordata; class Mammalia; order Artiodactyla; family Bovidae; genus Bison; species Bison bison. Next base: position 4,845,447 of record NW_011494924.1, read on the forward strand.
TTAGTCTTGATTGGTTTTAATAATTGAACTTATGAGATATACTTTATAATCTATTTCCCAGTTTTTAGAAAATTTGCATCAAATACACATACTAACAAATTTATTGAAATTGAAAATTGTCACACTTTTTCTCAAAGTGAATTTCATTTAGATGATTGGTTTGAAAATGAAGATTGACTTTTTTAATTAGATTATGTGGTCAATAGCACATTTTCTCCAAATTGAATAAATTATATCTGCAGCCCCTCCAGGGTTCAGCAAAAATATATAGAGTACATGATGTAATGAAAGTGTTTTATAAAAAATATTTTGCATTAAATTAATAATGTTTCCATTTTGCTAATCCTTTAAAGGTTATTTCAGGTAAGGCAAGATACTTCTAAATGAGAACAACAGAAATATGGATTTGGTAAATCTTAGTATTGCTTTTTTGATTTATTTCCCAGACATTGTGAAAGTGAATAGCAACGATGCCTGGATAATAAATCCTTTTTCTTTTAACTCAGATTTTAGATTCTGTTTTGGAGGGTAACAGCCTCTCCATTGTTTACTAGTTATGTTATTTTGAGTTGCAGAAATTTTATGTTTTTCCTTATATTAGCATCTGTAGTAGGAACTTAGCAGCAGACAGTAATGGCTCCAGGTCAATATATTCTTCTAAAAATCAGATTGAAAACAATTATTTGTTTTCAGAAAAATCTGAGAAACTAGTGAAGTTGTCAGTTGATCAGTTCAGTTCAGTTCAGTCGCTCAGTCGTGTCCGACTCTTTGCGACACCATGAATTGCAGCATGCCAGGCCTCCCTGTCCATCACCAACTCCCGGAGTTCATCAAAACTCATGTCCATCGAGTCGGTGATGCCATCCAGCCATCTCATCCTCATTGTCCCCTTCTCCTCCTGCCCCCAGTCCCTCCCAGCATCACAGTCTTTTCCAATGAGTCAACTCTTCTCATGAGGTAGCCTAAGTATTGGAGTTTCAGCTTTAACATCAGTCCTTCCAATGAAAACCCAGGACTGATCTCCTTTAGAATGGACTGGTTGGATCTCCTAGCAGTCCAAGGGACTCTCAAGAGTCTTCTCCAACACCACAGTTCAAAAGCATCAATTCTTTGGCGCTCAGCTTTCTTCACAGCCCAACTCTAGCATCCATACATGACCA
>NW_011494924.1:4846706-4848095 GCF_000754665.1 Bison bison bison
CTCTGCTTTGAATATGCTATCTAGGTTGGTCATAACTTTCCTTCCAAGGAGTAAGTGTCTTTTAATTTCATGGCTGCAATCACCATCTGCAGTGATTTTGGAGCCCCCCAAAATAAAGTCTGACACTGTTTCCACTGTTTCCCCATCTATTTCCCATGAAGTGATGGGACCAGATGCCATGATCTTCGTTTTCTGAATGTTGAGCTTTAAGCCAACTTTTTCACTCTCCACTTTCATTTTCATCAAGAGGCTTTTGAGTTCCTCTTCACTTTCTGCCATAAGGGTGGTGTCATCTGCATATCTGAGGTTATTGATATTTCTCCCAGCAATCTTGATTCCAGCTTGTGTTTCTTCCAGCCCAGCGTTTCTCATGATGTACTCTGCATAGAAGTTAAATAAGCAGAGTGACAATATACAGCCTTGACATACTCCTTTTCCTATTTAGAACCCGTCTGTTGTTCCTTGTCCAGTTCTAACTGTTGCTTCCTGACCTGCATATAGGTTTCTCAAGAGGCAGGTCAGGTGATCTGGTATTCCCATCTCTTTCAGAATTTTCCACAGTTTATTGTGATCCACACAGTCAAAGGCTTTGGCATAGTCAATAAAGCAGAAATAGATGTTTTTCTGGAACTCTCTTGCTTTTTTGATGATCCAGTGGATGTTGGCAATTTGATCTCTGGTTCCTCTGCCTTTTCTAAAACCAGCATGTACATCTGGAAGTTCACGGTTCACGTATTGCTGAAGCATGGCTTGGAGAATTTTGAGCATTACTTTACTAGTGTGTGAGATGAGTGCAATTGTGCAGTAGTTTGAGCATTCTTTGGCATTGCCTTTCTTTGGGATTGGAATGAAAACTGACCTTTTCCAGTCCTGTGGCCACTGCTGAGTTTTCCAAATTTGCTGGCAGATTGAGTGCAGCACTTTCACAGCATCTTGTTTCAGGATTTGAAATAGCTCAACTGGAATTCCATCACCTCCACTAGCTTTGTTCGTCGTGATGCTTTCTAAGGCTCACTTGACTTCACATTCCAGGATGTCTGGCTCTAGGTGAGTGATCACACCATCGTGATTATCTGGGCCGTGAAGATCTTTTTTGTACAGTTCTTCTGTGTATTCTTGCCACCTCTTCTTAACATCTTCTGCGTCTGTTAGGTCCATACCATTTCTGTCCTTTATCGAGCCCATCTTTTCATAAAATGTTCCCTTGGTATCTCTAATTTTCTTGAAGAGATCTCTAGTCTTTCCCATTCTGTTGTTTTCCTCTATTTCTTTACATTGATCGCTGAGGAAGGCTTTCTGATCTCTTCTTGCTATTCTTTGGAACTCTGCATTCAGATGCTTATATCTTTCCTTTTCTCCTTTGCTTTTCACTTCTCTTCTTTTCACAGC
>NW_011494924.1:4848195-4880911 GCF_000754665.1 Bison bison bison
TTTACTTTTTTGCATTTCTTTTCCATGGGGATGGTCTTGATCCCTGTCTCCTGTACAATGTCACGAACCTCTGTCCATAGTTCATCAGGCACTCTGTCTATCAGATCTAGTCCCTTAAGTCTATTTCTCACTTCCACTGTATAATCATAAGGGATTTGATTTAGGTCATACCTGAATGGTCTAGTGGTTTTCCCTACTTTCTTCAATTTAAGTCTGAATTTGACAATAAGGAGTTCATGATCTGAGCCACAGTCAGCTTCCGGTCTTGTTTTTGCCGACTGTATAGAGCTTCTCCATTTTTGGCTGCAAAGAATATAATCAATCTGATTTCAGTGTTGACCATCTGGTGATGTCCATGTGTATAGTCTTCTCTTGTGTTGTTGGAAGAGGGTGTTTGCTATGACCCAGTGCATTCTCTTGGCAAAACTCTATTAGCCTTTGCCGTGCTTCATTCCGTATTCCAAGGCCAAATTTGCCTGTTACCCGAGGTGTTTCTTGACTTCCTACTTTTGCATTCCAGTCCCCTATAATGAAAAGGACATCTTTTTTGGATGTTAGTTCTAAAAGGTCTTATAGGTCTCCTTAGAACTGTTCAACTTCTGCTTCTTCAGTGTTACTGGTTGGGGCATAGACTTAGATTACTATGATATTGAATGGTTTGCCTTGCAAACGAACAGAGATCATTCTTTCATTTTTGAGATTGCATCCGAGTACTGCATTTCAGACTGTTTTGTTAACCATGATGGCAGTTCCATTTCTTCTAAGGGATTCCTGCCCACAGTAGTAGACATAATGGTCATTTGAGTTAAATTCACCCATTCCAGTCCATTTTAGTTCGCTGATTCCTAGAATGTCGACGTTCACTCTTGCCATCTCCTGTTTGACCACTTCCAATTTGCCTTGATTCATGGACCTAACATTCCAGGTTCCTATGCAATATTGCTCTTTACAGCATTGGACCTTGCTTCTATCACCAGTCACATCCACAACTGTCAGTTGATAGATCATCACAAATAATTTTTATGATGGATTTCTATGTAATCTTTTGCCTCTAACTTGGGATGAATTTAAGGACTTGGGTCATACTGCTATGACCTAGCTTTTTCCATTCCCATCCACTTGTTCCTGTGAAAGTTTCTCAGTACTTATGTCAATACAAGTAAAAGTAGAATTGATTTGTCTCATTCAATAATAAGTAATAGTTGTACATGAATATATTAAATCAATGGAGAAAACTTCTGTCAAGAGATGTGTTAAATTTTTTGTTGTTGATAAGCATTCACCTCAGACAGCAAGGAGATCAAACCGGTTAATCCTAAAGGAAATCAACCCTGAATATTCATTGGAAGGACTGATGCTGAAGCTGAAGCTTCAGTACTTTGGCCACCTGATGCGAAGAGCTAGTTCATTGGAAAAGACCCTGATGCTGGGAAAGACTGAGGGCAGGAGGAGAAGGGGATGACAGAGGATGAGACGGTTGGATGGCATCACTAACTCGATGGACATGGGTTTGAGCAAACTCTAGGGGAGGGTGAAGGACAGGGAAGCCTGGTGTGCTGTAGTCCATGGGGTTGCAAAGAGTCGGACATGACTGAGTGACTGAACAACAACATAAGCACTCTCCAAAATTCATGATATGTTTAATTTGTTTTGATCGCTTGTATTTCAAAACATTGTAACCCTAAATCAACCCAAAGGGAAAACTATTTTTAACAGAGAATTTCAGTCACAGAAGTTTAAAAAAATTAAATTTGATTTACAAATATTTTATTGCAAAGAAATAGAATAGATGATCAAGAAATGTCTTTTAAGTATAAAAATATATTAGGATAAGGTGACATTTCATGAGGTAAGTAGAATGTAACTTCAAGGAGAAAAAGAAATGGTATAAACTTTTATACTATCAAAGAAGGTCATATTTGTGTATTTTATAAACAAAATGATGATGGATATGAAATTACTATTCCATTGGACATTGAAAAGATGATGTAATGCTTTTATTTTAAAATTTTCATGTTGGCAATACATTTTGCCATTCTTTAAATTTATGATGAAAAATTTTAGATGTCAACTTAAAATGTGCAAGGGAGCACATGCTTTCTCTTAGGTGGGTCATAAGCAAAAGTTTGAAGATCATTTGTATTTTATTTTTTATGCTAACAGTTTCTAAGGCTGTTTCCAAAAGTGCTAACTGGAGAATTAAGGTGGTAGTCTAGGATTCATTACAGTTTCTTTTTATCAATTATGGTTTCTTTTATTAATTACAGTTTCCTTTATTAATTACAATTTCTTTCTGATACCTCTTTTTGTGAGAACTCATTGCAGAAAAAGAGTTATACCTGTCACTTATCTGGGTAATTGTCTCATTTTTATAAGTACATGGGTATTTATGTAGGATATTTATATATATTTTGGATATTTATATATATTCCCAGATATCGATACACAGGAAAAAGCAGCTCTCTTCTGGTGGCACTAACTGCTGCTGCTGCGGCTAAGCCTCTCAGTCGTGTCCGACTCTGTGCGACCCCATGGACTGCAGCCCACCGGGCTCCCCCATCCCTGGGATCCTCCAGGCAGGAGTACTGGAGCGGGGCACCATCGCCTTCTTCCATGGACTGCAGCCCACTGGGCTCCCCCGTCCCTGGGATCCTCCAGGCAGGAGTACTGGAGCGGGGCGCCATCGCCTTCTCCCATGGACTGCAGCCCACCGGGCTCCCCCGTCCCTGGGATCCTCCAGGCAGGAGTACTGGAGCGGGGCGCCATCGCCTTCTCCCATGGACTGCAGCCCACCGGGCTCCCCCGTCCCTGGGATCCTCCAGGCAGGAGTACTGGAGCGGGGCGCCATCGCCTTCTCCCATGGACTGCAGCCCACCGGGCTCCCCCGTCCCTGGGATCCTCCAGGCAGGAGTACTGGAGCGGGGCGCCATCGCCTTCTCCCATGGACTGCAGCCCACTGGGCTCCCCCGTCCCTGGGATCCTCCAGGCAGGAGTACTGGAGCGGGGCACCATCGCCTTCTCCCTGAGGTGCTGACTACTACTAGTGACTTCACCCTTCTTTGCTGTTTCTATCACCCAGTCCTTGTACGGCTGTTGTATATCATTTCAGACAAAGAAGGTGACGACTAAGGGAAAAATAAAGCTTAGAAATATAGGAAAATATTATCTCTTTATCAGAATAATTTAAGTGCACTTTCCCCTACATCAGTACGTTTAAAAACATCAACAGTTTGCAAACGGATTTAGTAGCATGTTGGTATCATGTGAAAACCCATTACCAAAGGATCTCTGCATCCAGGGCCCTCTATTTTCTGGGCTTCCCAGCCCTTTATCTCAAGCCTAAAAGCATATTTATCCATTTATCCTACACTCTTTAAGTTGTAGTTGTCTGAAGTATTACATGTACATTTATTGAAATTTGGAGAATATTAGTAATTTTTGTTCTCAGAATATTAGAATATTAGTAATTTTTGTTTTGTTTATATAAAATTTTGTTTTTATACATATTTTAAATAAATTAAAGAAGACAAAGAGTCTATTATATTTACCTAGATATTTACCATCTTTGTTGTTCTTCCTTCTTTCCTGATGGTCCAAGTGCCCCTCTGGTATAATTTCCTTTCAGCCCGAAAAACTTTTGTCACTTTTTAAAGAGCAGATCTGCTTGTGCCAAATTCTTTTATGTTTGCTTCGTGTGAGAATGTCTTTATTTCACTGTCATTCCTTAAAGGTATCTTCACTGGATATAGAATTCTGGGTTGAGAGTTGTTTTCTTTAAGCTCTCAAAAATATTGTCCTAGTGTCTTCTGGTCTTCATGGCTGCTGAGGAGAAATCAGCAGTTGGTCAAATAGTTGTTCCCATGTATGTAATGTGTCAGTTTTTAAGATTTAAGAAAAAAAAACCTTTGATTTTTGGAAGTTTATATTTTTGGGACAAGAATAAAAATCATGCCAGATTCATAAATCAAACTTCTGAATACCAAATTTTTTTTTCTTAAAACTTAAAAATTGACGTCTGTACATTTATGACTTCATTATATTAGGGAACTTTTGGCCATTATTTTTTCAAAAATTCTTTTTGTATTAATTTACTTCTCCTGTCCTTCTAGGACTCCAGTGACTCAAATGTTAGATTATTTGATAATGTTCTGTTTATTTCCCCCACTTTCAGGTTGAATAACTGCTGTTATCTATTTTCAGTCTAATCTTTAGTTTCACTGGCCCTTTCCATTCTCATTGCCTCTGTTCTTTAATCAAGCTGTGCATCATTTTTATTTCATACAAAATGTTTATTTTCAGTCCTAAAATTTCTATTTGAGTCTTTGCTGTTGAATCTATTACTTTGCAAAAAAATTCTGTTTCTATTCATTTAAGGAAGGTTTATCTTCATGAAGCATGGATATGATGACTAAAGTCTTTGATAGTTTCAATATCTAGGTTGTCTTGGGGTTGGCATATCCTAATTTTCTTTTCCTTACAAATTGATCATAATTCCCTGGTTCTTTGTATGCTGAATAACTTTGGATTATATCTTGTATTTTGAGTATTAGGTGGTGAGTCTCTCAGCCCTGTTAAAATTCTCTGGAGAATGTTGATTTTTGTTTGTTTTGGTACACAATCAGCTTGGTTATATTTGGATTGTAAGTTGTGTGTTGCCTTCTATGTCAGTTCAGTTTTCGAAGCCCTTACAATGCTGCTTTGGGTCAGTTCTAAGCATGTGCAGATTAGGGAGTAAGCCTAGTCGTGGGTGAGTCTATGCATGTAGAGAATTAGGGATCCCTTTGTCTATCTTTCTGCTCTCTAAGATTTCCCTCACACTCTCTGAGTCCCAGGGGCCCCTTTTCTTCATCCTCTGGCTGTAAAGACAGGTTTCTGTTAGGAGTTTAGTCACCTGCATTGAGTGATGGGGCCACCCATGGGGCCGAATAGGGAGAAAAAATAAAGACAGAAAAAAATGGTAGGGGTTCCTCTGCAGTCCCTTTCCCCACGTCCTCTGTTTAGAATGATAAGTTATGGAGGTTTCGGATGCTTACTCCACCGCCACTGTCCTACAGCCCCAGGACTGTGCCTAATCTTGTGGTAAAGCTGGCTCTCAGGCTCTCAGGTTCTCCTTTTCCTGGTCCTCAAGACAGTAAGGCAGTGTTTCTCTTGGAGTTTATTTGCTACCAGACCCAAGTTCCTCTCTTGGGTCACCCTTGGGTGAAATCTGGGAGATACAAGAGGAAAAACAAAAGGAAACTCATCAGCACTTACCCAGAGATGATTTGTTTAAATTCCAGAGTGAAAGTCTCTCCCGTCCTCTGGAGAAGAGATTGCCATCAGTCCCTTTGTGAACTCCGAGTCTCGTAGTTTTGCGGTCTTCACCTTTGGTTTCAGCACTGCTGCGTCTTCAGCGTCATGTCAGGCCCTCGTTGTTGTTGTTCTGTGGGGAACTGGGTATCACAACTGGTGCTAAGATGCTCTCTGAGTAGTAAATGGTCTGTTTGTATAATCCAGACACTTGGTATTTCTTTGTACAAAAATCAATTCTAAATGTGTCGTAGATCTAAATATAAGAACCAAAACTATGAACTTTCTTTGAGAAAACATACAAGAAGCCTACTGTGACGTTAGACTAGGCGAAGTCTTCCTGGATCGGACATGAAAAATGCGAGCCATAAAATAAAAAGTTGATAAATTATGCTTCATCAGAAATGTAAAACTTCTGATTTTTGAAATATACTTTTAAGAATATGAAGAGATAAGCCACAACTGGAAGAAACTATTTGCAAAAATTATACCTGATAAAAGACTTGTGTCTAGTCAGAAAATAGGAAGAACTCCTACAACTAAAATGTAAGAAGATAAACAACCCAATTAAAAAAATGAGCAAAAGATGTGAACAGACTCTTCGCCAAAGAAGATATACAGATGACAAATGAGCACGTGAAAAGATGTTTAACATCAGGGGAATGTGAATTAAAGGCAACATATTGACTAGAAAGGCTAAAATTAAAAACAGAGAATAAGAATGTTGATATGGATGTGGAGCTAGCGGAATCGGAAAATGGTATAGCTACTTTGGAATATAATATGGCAGCTTATTATAGTGTTAAATATATCCTTACCAGAATTCCCCCAGATTTCCACCGAAGAGAAATTAAAAAATATGTTTACACAAAGACTTATACTCAAATGTTTATAAACAGTCTTATTTATGATCGTCCAAACAGAGAAATGTGAAGGAATGTGTGTGTGTAAATGAAGAAGATATTCTTGAAACCAATCTGACTGAGAAAGTGTTCTTCTCTAGCTATTTCTTTTTTTTCTTTAGCTATTTCTAATGTTATTAATTGAATTGCTTCTCTTTCTGGATCCCTAGCCAGTTTCTCTTAATAAAACAGTGTATAATCAGCCCATCGTTGATTCTTCCCACTATTCGCTGGTTCAGTACTTTTCCCTAATTTTTTCTTAGAACTTTACTAATGGGGTAATTAACTCATCCCTTCACAGGGAATCTTGATTTCTGTCTGCTCCCAGGAATTCTAGAAACCATCATCATCATCGTCATTGTCATTATATCAGCAGCAGCAGCATGTAAGTACCATCATCACATCATCATCACCACCTCCACCACCATCATCATCTTTAAAGTGGTTTTTCAATCATCATTGAAGTGGGTTTTCAATCCCGTCCGTCTAAAACAGGGCAGATGCCACATAGCTTTAGCAGACTTGCTTTACTCTTCCGAAATAATCTCACTCCCAAGCCTGTTACTGTGTTTCTCGCAGAGTGAGGTAGCAGAGTGGTTAAGAGTATAGGCTGTGAAGCTGGACTTCCTGGATTCAGCTTGTGGCTGAACCATATACTAGCTGTGCAGCCTCAGGCAAGGTACTTAACCTCTCTGTGCCTAAACTTTGGGAAATTTTTAACCTCTCTGTGCCTTAATTTCTTCCTCTGTCAAATCAGACTGATGCTGGTGCCTGTTTCATAGGATTGTTCTGAGTATTAAATGTAATATTATAAAGCACTTAGAGCAGTGCTTGATACATAATTAGCTCATAGTAAACGATAGCTCATTTGGTAAAGAATCTGCCTGCAACGTGGGAGATTGTGGGTTCAATCCCTGGGTTGGGAAGATCCCCTGGAGAAGGGAAAAAAGGGTACCCACTCCAGTATTCTGGCTTAGAAAATTCCTTGGGTTCTCAAAGATTTGAACACGACTGAGCTTTACTTTCACTTTCAAATGCTAATAGTAAATGAATTATAATAATAATTATATTGGTGTTCCTGTTTCCTGGAATGTCCTGTCCTCTGCCTTCTATTTAACCAAGCCATCTATCCTGAAGGCTCAGGTTACTTCCATGTCTGACTTGAATTCATCCTGACTGCTTTTTCTTTTTTAAACATTTTTATTGGAGTATAGTTGATTTTAAATGCTGGGTTAGTTTCAGGTATTCAGCAAAGTGAATCAATTATACATGTATCCACTCTTTTTTAGATTCTTTCCCATATAGGTGATTACAGAGTTTGAGAAGGGTTGCCTGTACGATACAGGAGGTCCTTGTTAGTGATCTATTTCATACGTGGTTGTGTGTATATGCATCCTGACTGTTTTGGTTCTTACTGATATCCCTCCCCTCTACAGCCATATGGTACTTATAACCTGACCCACATCATTTAACCAATTGTGTATTGAAGTCTTTCGGCCTCCCCTTCTCTAGCTGCAGTTTAACTTCTCTGAGAGCAGGAAGTGTGTCCTGCTGGAGCTGTCTTTGAGTTCCAGTCTCACATCTTTAAGGATGGGGAGGGGGTGATTTTTGCCCGAGTGTTCCACTGCTGCCTCAAAGACTATGTGCTGGACATTCCTGCTTGCACCTCCGTATGTACTCTCCACTCTTCTCTACCCTGCTCTGTGCTTTAGGAGCTGACCTCCTAAGACTGTATTTCTTTGGACCCAGGCATTAGGAGGCACCAGCAAGCGATTAGAGGGTGGTAGGGTATTTATTCCCTTGAGTCCCTCCAGCTTGGGTGGCTCTTTTCCCCAGAGCCCTTGGGCAGCCCTCCCCTGCAGCCGCAGTTCACGCTGAGCTTGTTAACTGCTTTCCTCCTCTGGGCTCTGCAGGCCTATGGGCAGTGACAGCTTGCTGTTCTGGTGATTGGGGTGGTTTACCACCCCTTGTTAGTTTCCTTAACAGTCCATGCCGAATTATGCTAAGTTGCTTCAGCCCGCCAGGCTTCTCTTTCCGTGGGAATTTCTGGGCAAGAATACTGGAGTGAGTTGCCATGCCCTCCTCCAGGGGATCTTCCTGACCCAGGGATCTGGGTTCCTGACCCGCGGTTCTTACATTTCCTGCATTGGCAGGCAGGTTCTTTACATCTAGCACCACCTGGGAATCCCCCTTAACAGCCCACATATCTTTAATTTCTTTTTTTCCTATCCTTATATTATTATTTTTTTATAGTCTTTCTTCAGAGTCTAGGGATGCTAATAAAATGTTAAATAGAAGTGATGTTAATGGGAATCTCATTTTGTACCTGATTTCAAAGAGGAAGTTTGCAGTTTTTTTCCCATTAAATATAATACCTGCTGCAGTTTACTGTAGACATTATGTATCAGATGATGGCTTTTTGCTTTTATTTCTGCTTTGCTAAGAGTCTTTTCTAAATTATGAATCTATGTTGAAATCTATCAAATACTTTTCTATATTTATTGATGTGATCATATATTTTTTTTAAAATTCTTTTTCCTATAATGCAGTAAATTATAGTGATTGATTTAATTTTTTTTCCTGGAATAAACCGAACTTGACTGTGATATATTTACTGTTATTTCATATATTTTTGTCTTCATTTGCAAATAAACTGTTTAGGGATTTTACATGTATACTGATAAGTATTATTAACCTATAATTTTACTTTTTAAAAAATGTATTCGGTTTTGGTATCAAGGTTATGCTAGTTCATAAATTTCTCCTCCTTTTCTATTCCCTGGTATAGTTTTGAGATCGACATTATTTTTTCCACAGATGTTTAGTAGAATTTGCTGGTAGAGTCATCTAGGCTTGCATTCTCTTTGTGTAAAAATTTTGAATTACAGGTTTTTTTTGGATAATCATTATTCTTGTGTTATTTTTTTTGAAATTCTACTCACTGGCCATCTGAAACAGGACTCTCTTTCTTTATGTCAACTTTGATAAGTTGTATGTGTTCTAGAAAGTGGTCCATATAGCCTAACTTTAAACGTTTGTTGCCACAGTAGGCTATGGGTTATTAATTTTCAAAGAACCAACCTTTAGCTTAGATAATCTTCTCTGCGTGTGTTTGTTTTCTATTTTACTGGTTCCTTCTGTTTTTGTTATCTTCTTTCTATTCTATTTGGGTTGAATTTGTTGGTTTGGTTTTTTTTATTTACTTATAATGTGGAAGTTTAGCATATTGATTTTAAACTGTCTTCTTTCTTACTATATGCAGTTGAAGAAATGATGACTTCTGAGGAGGATGAGAACCCCATGGGCCAGAGTGGCTAGAGAAAGAATCACAGAGAAGCTGGGACTTGCAGTTTCAGAAAGAGGAACTGACGTGCTTAGCAGACTGATGGGATATTGTAAACAAAAACTTAGGCAAGAATATATTAAAAATTTTTAATAGAAAATTTCAAACATATACACATGCAGAGAGAGTGATATAATGAACCCTGTGTACCCACCTCCCCCTCCTCTAATATTATTTTGAAGTAAATCATGGATGGCATATGATTTCATATGCTTATATTTCAGCATGCATGTCTAAGAGATTGGGAATCTTTTTTGCTTATTTAAAATAAAATTAGCCTGTTGAGGACTTTGTAATGAGGTGCTAATAAGCAGTAACATTATCATGGTAATTTGGCCTGAGGACTCATGAGTATGCAAATCTGGGGTCACATGGCCTTCTTACTCTGAAACCTAAACTCAAATCCTGGAACGGTTACAACTCTGATAGAGCAAAAAGTCACACCTGTCAGTATGAGAGAAGAAGGGTCCAAAGATGTCATCTTAGAGGTCATTGGAAAACACGTTTCCATTAATGACCAGGAATCTTATCATTTCGGCCACTTGTTTGGGAAATCAGCACAAACTGGCATAGCCCACAGGCAGTTTGGAAGGGATTTTGTTTGAGGGGCATGATGCATTGCGTAAAGTACAGGCTCACACTCTTGTGTTAGCTTGGCCCAGTTTCTGCTGCATTGATCCACTCCTTCTCTGGCTTTTGGTAGTTCACCTTTGTATCCCACCCCTGGGGTAGATTTTGTGATCCTGGAAGAGGCGTGCCCTTTATCTGCTCCAAAGGGCAGCATGGTTTTTAAAAAAAGGTTTTGGAATCAGAAATAGGTCTGAATCCTGTGTACCCCACTGAAAAGATCTAGATACTCTTTTAGCTGTTTTCATCATCAATAAAACAGGTTGGCAATGGGTACTTGGCAAGGCCATTATGAAAATTAATTATGGCAGAAAGCAAAGAGGAACTAACGAGCCTCTTGATAAAGGTGAAAGAAGAGAGTGAAAAAGCTGGCTTAAACCTCAACATTCCAAAAATAAAGATCATGGCATCCGGTCCCATTACTTCATGTCAAATAGGTAGGGAAACAGTGACAGATTTTACTTTCTTGGGATCCAAAATTACTGCAGATAGTGAGTGCAGCCATGAAATTAAAAGACGCTTGCTCTTTGGAAGAAAAGTTTTGACAAATCGAGATACTATATTATAAAGCAAAGACATCACTTTGCCAACAAAGATCTGTATAATCAAAGCTATGGTTTTTCCAGTAGTCGTGTATGGATGTGAGAGTTGGACCATAAAGAAGGTTGAGCCCCAAAGAATTGGTGCTTTCAAACTGTGGTGTTGGGGAAGACTTTTGAGAGTCCCTTGGACAGCAAGGTGATCGAAGCAGTCAATCCTAAAGAAAATCAGTCCTGAATATTCATTGGAAGGACTGGTGCTGAAGCTTCAATACTTTGGCACCTGATGTGAAGAGCTGACTCATTGGAAAAGATCCTGATACTGGGAAAGATTGAAGGCAGGACGAGAAGGGGACGACAGAATGCGAGATGGCTGGATGGCATCACCGACTTGATGAATATGAGTTTGAGCAAACTCCAGGAGATAGTAAAGGACAGGGAAGCCTGGTGTGCTGCAGTCCATAGGACTGTTTTCCATATTTCTTTGCGTCCACAAAGAGTCGGACGCAAATGAGTGACTGAACAACAACAATAATATGGGAACCACATGGTGCTTGCTATTAATCTTTCCTCTCAATTTAAGATTGACCCTGCCTTTCTCGGAGTTACCTGAACCTTAGTATGTATCTCTGGACTTGGTCAACAGAAATTCCATAAATTAAACTCTGCTTGGACGTTTGTTCTCATTATACCAGACCCTCTGAGTTGTCTGCTCTGAAAATGTTATCCATATTTCTTTATTTCTGAATCCAAAAATTTTCTCAAAGTTTCTAGTTTCTCTGCCATTCTGCCCTGGGTGGCGGGAGTTCTTGTCCTTAGCCACAAGTGAGAATGTTAGAAATTCTCGTTTAACTGAAACTGTCTACTGACAGCATTAGCGTTCTTAGAACTCCACATTTATATTTCATTATATCCTCTCTAACCCACTCTGAGTTCTTGAGTCATAATAATTTGGACAGAATATATTATTTTCCAACATGGGGAATCAGAGTTACTAGGATTTGAGAAAAGAGTTTGAAAGAGAGTTTGGAAACCCCAAAGGAAATAGTCATTCACTTCACAAACTTGCCTACAGTTAGCTTGCCCAGTGACTGGACTGAAGTTTCACTAGGGCAGCCTCATATCCATTTAGTCTCTGTGGCTTCATTTTCCCATCTTCAACTGATAGATAATAATGCCAGTGGTCGGTATCTTGTGAGTAGATCCTGAATAAGCATTTGTGTGATTTAGTCATAATGATAGCACCATAATACCTACCCCATAGGGTTACAGAGATAGGAGAGTGTTTGCATTGTGGTTAGACACAAGCGTTTTAGAGCCAGACAATCTAGGTTTCAAGCTCAGCTTTACCACTTATTACCCACATGACTTTGGGCAAGTTACTTAACCTTTTAAAGCTTTACTTTCTTCATCTGTAAAATGGCAGTACTAATAACATCTATTTCATAGGGCTATTAGAGGATTACATGAAATAAATTCTGGTATTTAAGCACTCTCTAAAAGTCTCTTTACGGTTATTCTTAAAAGTACTAATGGCGATTAAAGTATTGGAATAAGTAGGTATGAAACTCCAGCAGAGTAAGTGCTTAATAAATGTGAGAAGTCAATAATTATTTTTTTCTCTTTCAACACTTCCTTCTCTATCAACTGAATAACAAACATGAAAAGGAAACGGTAAGGAGGTTAAGGACCTGGACTCTGGTATCAGACTGTCAGGGTTCAAATCTTAAAGCTAAAGTTTACTAGCTGTGTGGCTTTAGGCAAGTTATGTAACTTCTCTGTACCTCAGTTTCCTCATCTATAAAGTTAGGATAATAGTAGAACCTACCTCATAAAATTATTATGAGGATTAAATTGTTTGATATAGTGAAGTATTTAATAACAGCCTCAACACAGTCAGTGCTATATATTTGTATATAAAATAAAAGATACTTTATTTGTCAATTTTTAGTTCCAATTCCAAGTGCGTAAGTTTCCATTTTGTAATATATATGGTGAGTGATTGACATTGAACTTGGATGAACTGTGGGCAAGTTATGTCGTTATAAACAGAGCTTAAAAACTTAGAGAAGAGAAACATGAAGACCAATATATATAGGTATATGTTAATAATTATGGGCTTCCCTGGTGGCTCAGAGGTTAAAGCGTCTGCCTGGAATGCAGGAGACCGGGGTTCGATCCCTGGGTCGGGAAGATCCCCTGGAGAAGGAAATGGCAACCCACTCCAGTACTCTTGCCTGGAGAATCCCATGGAGGGAGGAGCCTGGTGGGCTACAGTCCATGGGGTCTCAAAGAGTCGGACATGACTGAGCGACTTCACTTTCACTTTCTTTCATTAATAATTATGAAATACTACATATCAACTGCTGATTTAAATATTAAACATGAATTATCTCATTTAATTCTACCACAGTCCTTTGAAGTAAGAGCTGTTTTATCCTTATGTTACAGATAGAAATGAGGCACAGAGAGACTGTGTAACTTGCCTTGGGTCACAGAGTGGAGCTGGGCCAGTTCCCTTCCCAGTGAGATGGACAAAATGGTGCTCTGCAGGTCATGGGCTTAGGCCAGTGATCTTCACACGCTGAGTCACTCACCCTCGTGAGATACAAGTAAGTTTAAAGTAAGTTTAAGGCCGGCAATTTAAAGCACAGGATCAGTCTTCTGCGTAGCTTAATGCTAGTCCAAACATTCAGATAACATAAAATAGGTTTATCCCCCATAAAATTTATTTGTCTGTTTATCCCAAGATGTGTTTATATGAAAATGAGCATGTGATAAATGTAGGCAGTCCTGGGTCTTGCTAGTAATACGAAAATAAACACGTTAACAAATAAATTTGAAAGTGTGATTGACCCTTGAATAATGTGGAGGCTAGAAGTGCGACCCTCCTCACAGTGGATAATCCATGTGTAAGTTTATGGTTGGCCCTCCAAATCCCCAATTCCTTATTCCTGGATTCGGTCAGCCTTGTACTGTGTGGTACTGTGGTACGCATTTACTGAAAAGAATCTTTGTATGTACGAAGAACTCGTGTTGTTCACTGGTTGAATTCACTAAAAGCTGGCTTAATGAAAAAATGTGGTCACCAGTTCAGACAGAATGCTTCCCTGTCAGCAGGATTTCTCTGACAATTACATTAATAGTTAAATTTCTGAGCACAGAGAAGCAACAGATCCTCAAGAGATGTTAGGATGTTTTTCCTGGGAAAGCCATGGAACAGCTACTCTTTGCCACAGTTCCTGGAACCCTTGTGTTCGCCAAAGCCCCGGACCTTCCCTTGCTTTCCAAACAGGAGAGCCTTATACTGAAAGTATGGTTATTTAGGACCCAGCTTTCCCCGATAGCAGCCACAGGTTACTTCAGTATTAAACACCCATAGGCGGCAGTGACTGTTCTGGTCACCCATCACACATTTGCTCTTCCTCCTGGTCAGAACATCCTGAATTTCCTCTGGTGAATCTTTTCTCTGTGACTCAACCCTACGGATTGTGGATTGGGTGGGGCTCCCTTCTGGCCCCAGAGGTGGCACATATGAACAATGCCTGACTAATCAGGAGTGGACAGTGACCCAAGTTGATCCAATCAGTGTGATTCCAGGACTCATGAAGGAGGTTAAAAAATGGCACTGCTTCTCGGCTGGAAGACACCTGGGAGGATGGGAACCCAGATGCCAAGTGGAGAACGAGAATGAACAACAGTGAGAGCAGGGCCGAGAGGGAAGGAAGCTGTCATCCTGATAACACCATTTGGGTTCCAGGCTCATGTCATGCCCGAAAACCATCCTGAAACTTTTCAATAACAAGCCAAAAACTCTTTGCTAGTACCAGTTTGAGTTGAGTCTCTGTTACCTGCAACAGGAAAAGTCTTAACTGACATAGTGAAAAGAAACTATGGAGCTTTGTATTACTCACAGTAGCTTGTACCACTTAAAAAAATTATTTTAAAAATCTATATCTACTCTTACCTATTTCTTTTTCTCTTTAAAATAGAGTAAAACTTTTTTTTTTTTTGAGATCTCCTAGAGACCTTCATGGATCCCTAGTTATTAATTACCATTGTAACATATTGGAGAAGGAAATGGCAATCCACTCCAGTATTCTTGCCTGGGAAATCCCGTGGACAGAGGAGCCTGGTGGGCTACAGGGGTGGCAGAAGAATCAGAGGCAACTTGAGCCTAAGCAACAGCAACAGATTGTAGCATATAATTCCTTCCTAAATGAAGCATAGTACATATGAGAATGCATGTGTGCACAGTGACACGTCAAAGACTGAAGAGGCTACTGTGGGATTTGGATGCTTGGCTCATGCACAGCCATGTGGGGCACAGGATTCTGAAAAATTAACGTTTTAGCAAAGTTATCTATTACTACAGGATGCAGACTTTAGGATCGTTAGTCTACTGAAACTTCAATGCTAAATTCACAATTTCAAGGATCAACTATATTGGCTTACTGTGTTAATTTATCCTACTGCGATTTTTTCCTTTCCCTTCCATTTCATTAAGTCAGACTTTTCCAACATCCATGCTCCAGAGTAAATTCTGGGTCCAAATGTATTTGCTAGCCACTAAAGCAAAATGAAAATATTGGAAATGTTCCAGCTCGTTTTTTAGTTAAAAACATTTTAAACCTTTCCCTAAAGTCCACAGTTTACTGACCTTTACATTGTAGATTTTCTGTACTTACTGATACAGGAAAAGCAGAGGCATTTAAATGAGTTTCACTTTAAGAGAAGCTGGTATTTGAGAAGTAATATTTATGAAATAACTTTGAAGGAATGATTATTTGCGTAAAAGGTGTTTTTCATTTTAAACAAAATCTCTTCTATGTTTCCCATTAATATTCACCCTATTTGTCTCAAGGACTGAGCGACTGAATTGAACCGATAAAACTGTGCTTAGAATTCTGGAATTTCAGAACAGGAAAAATGCTTGCTTGATGATAATTTTTTATTTGTAGAAGTTGCAGAAAGCAACAAGTTAAATAATTTGTCCAGTTAATGATTGGTTGATTAGTGGTAGATGAGAATGTGTTGCCAGTAAACCCACATTATTTTAAAAAATTTAAAAATTTATTTATTAGTTTTTGGCTGTGCTGAATCGTCATGGCAGTGTGGGTTTTCCTCTAGCTGTGGCAGGTGGGGGCTATTCTCTAGTTGCGCTGTTTGGGGTTTTCATTGCGGTGGCTTCTCTTGTTGCAGATCAT
Source organism: Bison bison bison (assembly GCF_000754665.1). Classification (NCBI taxonomy): domain Eukaryota; kingdom Metazoa; phylum Chordata; class Mammalia; order Artiodactyla; family Bovidae; genus Bison; species Bison bison. The sequence continues at coordinate 4,864,103 of NW_011494924.1, forward strand.
GGATTCCAGGGTGCACCGGCTTCAGAAGTTGTGATACCTGGGGTCAGTAGTTGTGGATCCTGGACTCTAGAGCACAGGCTTGATAACTGTGAGGCTTAGTTGCTCCGCGACATGTGGGATCTTCCTGGATTGGGCATCAAACCTGCATCTCCTGCATTGCCAGGCGGATTCTTTACCACTGAGCCACCAGGGAAGCCTGACCCGCTTTCGTCTTAAAAGAAGTTCGTCAGGAACCCTCCCTCTGCAACCTGCTCCCACCCCTTTCCCAGCCAAAGACGTTCTTAGAAGGAAAAATGATATAGTTCTGAAACTTTAGGTTTCATAAAGAAAGGAAGAGCATTAGAGAAGGAATAAATAATAGTAATATAAGTCTTTTTTTAAAATTTCAGTTGATCCAACAGATATTAGTTTGCTCAAAATAATAATAGAACCAAGGTATTTGGTGCTTGTAGGTTATGCACAGTGAAATGAATGACAGTGATGTTATCAGAGATGAGAGGAAGGGATTGGGAATACCCTGTTATAAAGTACTTGCATTACCCATGAGATTGTATAGTTGTATCTGAAAAGGACTTGGATGAATAAATGTATAGGACAGCTGCTAAAAGAATAAATTAAATAAAAAAGTGTAACTAATATCCTAAGAGAGTACAAAAAATGGGATTATATAAAATGCTCAATTAAAACAAAAAAAAAGATTAAAAAAATACGAGAGAAAAAAAAGAAACAAGAAGGGCAATGAATAGAAAAGAGTAACAACTATGGCAGATACTAATTTGATTATATCAATAATCACTTTAAATGTCAATGGTCTAAATACACCAACTGAAAAAAACAGAGATTGTGTGTCTGAGTGGATTAAAAAAAACAAGCTCTTATATTTTGTTCATAAGAAGCTCATTTTAAACATAGGCTGGATAGATTAAAAGTAAAGATAGATAGGTTAAAAGTAAAGAGACGGAGAAAGACATACCACGATAACACCAATCTAAAGAAAGCTGAGGTAGTAGTATTAATTTCAGACAAAGCAGAGCAAAGAAATATTAATATTATTAACATTAGTTTGTATCAATAAATTATTAATTTATATTAAAATTAATAACATTAATTTCAGAGCAAGGAAAATTAACACAGATAAAGAGAGGAGAGGTATTACATAATGATAAAGAGCTCAATTCTCTAAGAATTCATAATTCTTAATGTGTATGTACCCAACAGCAAAGTATCAAAATACGTGAGGCAAAAATTGATTAAGCTGAAGGGAGAAGCAGAACTTTAGAAATTCTTTCAGAACTTCTGAAAGAAGTTCTTTTTTCGGAAGCTGAAAGGAGAAATAGAACTCACTATTACAGTTGGAGACGTTAACATCCTTCTCTCAGTAATTGGTAAAAATTTAGAAAGGACACAGCCGAAGTGAATGGCACCATCAATCAATATGATATAATTGATTTTATAGACTAATTCCCCCGACAGAATAATAAAGTGTTTCCTTTCTTTCACACAGAGCATTCACTGAGATAGACTGCATGCTGGGTCCCAGAATGCACCTTAACAAATTAAAAAAAAATAGACCTCACACTATGCATGCTATCAGTTCACAGTGGAATCAAACTGGAAATCAACAGAAAATAGCTGAAAAATCCTGAAATGCTTGGAGGTTAAACAACACAATTCTCAGTAACGTATAAGCTAAAGAACTCTTAAATTCTAACTTATTTTTAACTAAATGAAAGTGAAAATACAATTTTCCAAAATTTGTTGTATACAGTAAAAGCACTGCTTAGAGGAAAATCTATAGCATTGAATGCATATATTAGAAAAAAATTAATCTAAAATTAATCATTTAAGTTTCCATCTTTGTTGTTGTTGTTCAGTCACTAAGTCGTGTCTGTCTCTTTGCAACCGCGTGGACGGCAGCACACCAGGTTCCTCTGTCTTCCACTTTCTCCTGGAGTTTGCTCAGATTTGTGCCCACTGAGTCAGTGATGCTATCTAACCATCTTGTCTTCTGTCACCCCCTTCTCCTTTTGTCTTCAGTCTTCCATCTTAGGAAACTAGACAAAGGAGGAAAAATAAAGTAAGCAGAAGAAAAGGTAATAAAAATTAAAGCAGAAATCAATAAAATTATAAACAGGAATGGTGACATTAAAAGATGGTTGTTTAAAAAGATTAATGAAATTGATAAGTGTCCAGCTAAGCTAACTAAGAAAAAGAGAAGACAGAAATTACTGATACTAGAAATGAAAGAAGGGCCATCACTACTGATCCTATAGATATTAAAAGGAGAATAAAGGAATATTATGAGTAGAAAAGAGTAACAACTATGGCAAATACTAATTTGATTGTATCAATAATCACTTTAATGTGACTATTGCTATACAAGTTCATACGAGAAGAGAGAATTTGGATTTGCCTACATTTATTAAACAAAATACCATAACATTTATTGAACCAATAACCTTCTAAACAGAAAGTTTAGACAAACCTAGACAGCATATTAAAAAGCAGAGACAAAAGTTATGGGTTTTCCAGTAGTCATGTATAGCTGTGAGAGTTGGACCATAAAGAAGCTGAGCACTGAAGAATTGATGTTTTGAAATTGTGATGCTGGAGAAGACTGTTGAGAGTTGCTTGGACTCCTTGGAGATGAAATCAATCAATCCTAAAGGAAACCAACCCTGAATACTCACTGGAAGGACTGATGCTGCAGCTGCAGCTCCAATACGATGGCCACCTAATGTGAAGAGTCGACTCCTTAGAAAAGACCCTGATGCTGGGAAAGATTGAGGTCAGGAGGAGAAGGAGGCAAGAGAGGATACAATGATTGGATGGCATCACCAACTCAATGACATGAGTTTGAGCGAACTCCAGCAGATAGTGCAGGGTAAAAGAGATTGACTTGCTGCAGTCCATGGGGCTTCAAAAAATCAGAATAACTTAGTGACTGAACAACAACAAATAGCTAGATTTAAATCCCTGCCCCATCGTCTACCAGCTGGATGAAGTTGGGCAAGTTACTCTCTTAGTGGCTCCCTCCCTTCAGCCTGATAAAAGTAGATTATATAAAGTAGATGTATTATGTAAAGTTGATTGTATTTTGAGCCAAATAATGCTCAGAATTCTCCAAGCCAGGCTTCAGCAGTACTCTAAGAACTTCCAGATGTTCAAGCTGGATTTAGAGAAGACAGAAGAACCAGAGATCAAATTGCAACATCCATTGGATCATTGAAAAAGCAAGAGAGTTCCAGAAAAACATCTACTTCTGCTTTATTGACTATGCTAAAGCCTTTGACTATGTGGATCACAACAAACTGGAAAATTCTACAAGAGATGGGAATACCAGACCACTTTACCTGCCTCCTGAGAAACCTGTATACAGATCAAGAAGCAACAGTTAGAACCTGACATGGAACAACGGACTGGTTCCAAATTGGGAAAGGAGTGCACCAGTTCAGTTCAGTTCAGTCGCTCAGTCGTGTCCGACTCTTTGCAACCTCATGGACTGCAGCATGCCATGCCTCCCTGTCCATCACCAACTCCCGGAGTTTACTCAAACTCATTTCCATTGAGTTGGTGATGCCATCCAACCATCTCATCCTCTGTCATCCCCTGAGAACTCCCGCCTTCAATCTTTCTCAGCATCAGGGTCTTTTCCAATGAGTCAGTTCTTTGGATCAGGTGGCCAAAGTATTGGAGTTTCAGCTTCAACATTAGTCCTTCCAATGGATATTCAGGACTGATTTCCTTAAGGATGGGCTGGTTGGATCTCTTTGCAGTCCAAGGGACTCACAAGAATCTTCAGCACCACAGTTCAAAAGCATCAATTCTTTGGTGTTCAGCTTTCTTTATGGTCCAACTCTCACATACATACATGACTACTGGAAAAACCATAGCCTTGACTAGAAGGACCTTTGTTGGCAAAGTAATGTCTCTGCTTTTTAACATGCTGTCTAGGTTGGTCATAACTTTTCTTCCAAGGAGTAAGCATCTTTTAATTTTGTGGCTGCAGTCACCATCTGCAGTGATTTTGGAGCCCCCCAAAATAAATTCTCTCACTGTTTCCACTGTTTCCCCATCTATTTTCCATGAAGTGATGGGACTGGATGCCATGATCTTTGTTTTCTGAATGTTGAGCATTAAGCCAACTTTTTCACTCTCCTCTTTCACTTTCATCAAGAGGCTCTTTAGTTCTTCTTCACTTTCTGCCATAAGGGTGGTGTCATCTGCATATCTGAGGTTATTGATATTTCTTCCAGTAATCTTGATTCGAACCTGTGCTTCATCCTGCCCTGCGTTTCTCATGATGTACTCTGCATAGAAGTTAAATAAGCACAGTGATAATATACAGCCTTGACATACTCCTTTCCCTATTTGGAACCAGTCTGTTGTTCCATGTCCAGTTCTAACTATTGCTTCCTGACCTGCATACAGATTTATCAAGAAGCAGGTCAGGTGGTCTGATATTCCCATCTCTTTCAGAATTTTCCACAGTCACCCTGCTTATTTAACATACATGCAGAAGAGTATATCGTGTGAAATGCCAGGCTGGATAAAGCACAAGTTGGATTCAAGATTGCTGGGAGAAATATCAATAACCTCAGATATTCAGGTGACACCACCCTTATGGCAGAAACTGAAGAGGAACTAAAGAGCTTCTTGATGAAAGTGAAAGAGGAGAGTGAAAAAGCTGGCTTAAAACTCAACATTCAAAAAACAAAGATCCCATCACTTCATGGCAAATAGATTGGGAAACTATGGAACAGAAACTGAGAAACAGAATTATCTCTAAAGAGAATACTCTTAATTTTGGATGTCGATGACTCTTTGATTGATTTTGTACTTTTTGAATGAATTTGTCATTTTGGAACCTAGGGAAGCCTACCTGCAAGAGGAATTAATCTTGTTGCAGATAATACTTCAGTGTAAATATTTGAACTTTCATTTTTGAGTGCGTATCCAGTAATACCCTTAAAGTAGATTCTTTGTGAGCACTGTACACTTGCACGGTCCTCTGGTTGCTGTCCACGGGGTACCACTGAGATCAACTGTAGTGGGGCTAAATGACCGAAGACGCTCTGGGTAGAGGATTTTTATTACCTTCTAGGAGGGGCTCTTCCCTGTGGGCTTAGCTGCTTGCGCAAATGAAATGGTAAATGTGAAAAGGCTTTTTATAAAAGAACAGCTTTCTACATCTGTGTGATCTACTACAGGCTGCAGCTGTGTGAACACCCTGTAATGCAATATCCTAGGCAGTACTTTCAAGTCTTTTTTTCTTTTCTTTCTTTTTTAGAATTTATGTATTTATTTGTTTTTTGCTGTGCTGGGTTTTCACTGCAGCCAGCAGGGGCTTCTCACTGCGGTTACTTCTCTTCTTGTGGTGCACAAGCTTAGTTGCTCCATGGCATGTGGAATCCTCCCGAAGCAGGGATCGAACCCATGTCCCCTGCATTGGCAGGGAGAGTCTTAACCATCAGACCACCAGGGAGGTCCCTACCTTCATGTCTTGCATGGGCATTAGTTGGCCAGTGATTCCTTTTCCTGAACGGAGTACTTGCTAGCAAGCCCAGCATCTGTAGAAGGCGGTGGAGGAATGGAGAGTCCTATACCCCAGGTTCTCCGTGGTAAGACAAGCCCCTACCAACAAGCTGGAGTCTGGGTTTGCCTGGATAAGCCCTGGCCATGCTGCAGTAAGCCAGGTTGTGTTTTGGTGTCTGGCACCCTCCAGAGATGATACAAATTCCTCTCTTTCATGAGGTGGTTCCTCTTTGTGTTAGTCTTGGGTTGCCATAAGAAAGCACTATAGACTGCTTGACTTAAACAACAGACATTTATTTCCTCACAGTTCTGGAGCCCAGGAAGTCTCAGATCAAAGTGCTGGTCAGTTAGGTTCCCGGTGAGTTCTCTCTGCCTGGCTTGTGGATGACTGTCTTCTCTCCGTGTCCTCAAATGGCCCTTTCTCTGTGATCAAAGGAAGAGAGAGAGAAAGTGAGATAGGGCTTCCTCCTTTTCCAGTCCGTCTGGGTTAGGGCCCCATCCTTATGGCTTTATTTAAACCTAGTTACTTCCTAAAGAACTTATCTCAAGATACAGTCACATTGAGGGTTATGAGTTCCTTTGAGTTGCTATGGAAACTATGGTGTCTTGGTCTGTTTGGTCTGCCCAAACAAAATGCCATTAGCTTGGGAGGCTTAAACAACAGAGCTTCAATATCTCACCATTCTAGAGGTTGGAGGTCTAAGATCAGAGTGCCGGCAGGGTTGGGTTCAAATGAGGGCTGTCTTCCTGGCTTGCAGATGGCTGCCTTCTCTGTGTCCTCACATGGCCAGAGAGAGAGGAAGCAAGCCATCTAGTGTCTAATCCCAACATGGGGGCCACACCCTTATGACCTCCCAAGGCCTCATTTCTGAATATTATCACATTGCAGGTTAAGACTTTCAAATTTTCTGGGGATACAAACATTCAGTCCAAAGCTGATAAAGTAGCAAATGATCAAGGACTTGCAGAATCTGGACTCTGAGATGTCAGGTCAGAGAGGAGAATAAGACACTGTCCTGACTCCTTAGTCAGGAGGTAAATGCCTGGATACTATCAGGATATTGCATTGACCAGATGACATCAGGGCATGCTTGTATTGGTCAAAATCTGCCTGGGAGAAGTGTGTCTACTTGTCCCATTTCTAGATCTTGTGGAATTGTTGTCCCCAGGAGGTCTAATCTCACACAAATCAAGTGTGCCATGATTTTTGGTGAATGATTAGATCAGGTTTCCTATTCTTTTTATTTATAAAAAAGAAAATCCCAGGGCTTCTGGGGAGGAAGTACAGGGTCTGAGAAGTAGGTATCACACTGTTTAAAATATTGTGACTTTCTAAAATACTTCTGAAAGAGAAATTATCACACAAAAATATCTATTCTCACTAGTAGATTTTTACAGATGAACTTTAGAATTATTTTTCAATAACTATCTGGGTTCCAATAAAATCTCTTGAGATTTTGATTGGAATTGTGTTAAATCTATGAATGATTTTGTACAGCACGGACATTTTAACAGTACTGAGCTGTTTCATTCAGGAACATGGTATGTTTCTATATCTTTTTTGGGTCATTCATGTCTAGCAGTAAAATTGTTTTCTTCATATAAAGCCTTCACTTTTTTTGTAAATGTTATACTTAAGTATGTTATCTTTTAAAAAATTTTTTTATTTTTGTTTTGGCTATTTCTCATGGCATGTAGGATCTTAGTTCCCTGTCCAGGGGTTGAACCCATGCCCCCTGCCATGGAAGTTCAAAGTCATAACTACTGGACTTCCAGGGAATTTCTAGGGCGTTTTCTGTTTATTTGTTTGTTGTTGTTACTATGCATGGGATAGTTGTCCAGTATTTGTTCTAACAATTGCTATTATAATGTATTGATTCCTATGTGTTTTTCTTATATTAGGCCACCTTATTGAACTCTCTTATTAGTATTAACTGTTTTAAAGTTTTTTCTTTTGAGCTTTCAGTCATACTCTCCACATATAATAGTTTTACACTCTTCTTTCCGGTCGTTGTAAGTCTTATTTCTGTTGCCTGCCCTGTTCTTGATGTTCTACTCCCCCCAACCCCACCACCATTAAATAGTGATGGTAGAGAGTGCATATTTTTCTTGGTCTTGATTTTATAGCAATATCCACCTTGTGCCAGTCCATCGTAGCCTGTTTTCCCTCATATTTGTTCCTTGACTTTCCTTGCTCAGTTCTGCTGCAGGGGGCTGACATTTGTGGGTTGCATGTCCCAATGCTCCTGTGTCAACTGGTGTCCATCTGGGCTCGGCCAACAGGAGGCCCTAGGAAGGATTGATGAACAGAAGGTAGGGAGAAGGGCAGAGCATCTATCCCCTGTTTTCTTCCGCAGGTAATAACTGCAGCTGCTGCCGCCTCAATTTCATGGTTCTGGCTCTGCTGGACAGCTGTCTCCATGGTCCCGCTTCTGTTGGGTGAATCTGGTCCTTAAGCTCAGGAAAAATCTTTCTTTTTGTGTTCCTCCAGCTAGGCTGCCCTGTGTCCCCAGCAAGAGAGACACTGCCCTATAGATCCCTTGTTTTATTTTTATTATTTTTTGTGGCACTTGGGCTTCTCTAATTGTGGTGCATGGGCTTAGTTGCCCCTGGCGTATGGGATCTTAGTTCCCTGACCAGGGATTGACCCTGCACCCACTCCATTAGAAGGCTGATCCGTAACCCCTGGACCACCAGGGAAGTCCCTCGACCCCTGGTTTTAGAGGGCCCGCACATCACAAACACACAAAATATCGGCTGAAGACCTCATGGTTGCTTTTATGTGTTGGGATCCAGTATCAGTACTGGCACAGGATGGCTTGCAGCCTTAAACATCTATTTTTCTCGTTAACACAGAACAGGCTCCAAGGAGATGCTTTCCTATACCTTTTGCTCTGTGTCCTCAAAGCAAAAGACCTGCGTCTGAGTGCCTTTCAGTTGTGTGGGTTGAGTTGCTGGTGATAGATATTGTTGGTGATAGATGCTGCTTTGAGTTGTTGATAGAGGATCTGAGGGTGGGGGCACTTTGATAAAAGAAAAGATGAAATGATTAACTTGTCAAATTCTTCCTCCCAGGTAGATTTTTGAATAAGGAAGTATCACTTGCCAGCAGTGATGAGCATCCATTTTCTTGCTTCCCATTGTGTTCCAATTCGTGGTTCAGAGTTATATATGAATTAGGGCAGTGTTTTGAACAGTAGCACACAGTAACTAAAGAATGTTTTACAATATTATGCTCTTGCAGTTCATATTGCTGTTTTTAAAGTTCATTTGTTTTTATTTATCTTTCTGTGCCGGCTCTTCCTTGCTGTGCACAGCCTTTCTCTAGTTGTAGCAAGAAGTGGGTACTCTCTAGCTGCAGTGCACGGGCTTCTCATTGTGGTGGATTCTCTTGTTGCAGATCATGGGCTCTCGGGAGTGTGCGTGGGCTTCAGTGGTTGCAGCATGAGGGCTCAGTAGTTGTTGTTCACGGGCTTAGTTGTTCTGGGGCATGTGGGATCTTCCGGGACTAGGGATTGAACCTATGTCTGCTGCATTGGCAGACAGATTCTTCACCTGCTGGTCATATTGCTCTTAAACTACAAGTGTATTTCTCTAGATCCAACCTGCATTTTGCCCTAAAATCCAGAAACATTCTTGATAACTTGTGTGGAACATGACTTGAATTTGTTTCTAGTGATGTGGCCTCAACTGAGCAAATAGTCATGAAGTTCTTTAGGGAAACTCAGAGATTATTTATGATATGTCTTGGATCTATCTGTAGATGAAATACATTTAAATTTGACTTTATAGCCACTTAAGACACGTAATGGAGATGTCGATTAAATGTTGTTAAAGCCATTAAATTTAATTTAGAAAGGATATAAGATATACTAGGAGAGCTAAATGAAATAATAGAAGATCCTTAAATACAGAACAAAATATGGTCTTTGGTGGATAATGAAATTAATTTTGGATTTGTGCTATCCACAGTTTTTTGATATGAACTATTGCTTGCTATTTATAATATAAACAAAAGTATATCTAAGTTTGGAAATTTCTCAGAAGGATTAAAAATATTATAAAATTGTAAAGAAAATGGAAATAAACTATTTATAACCAAAAGTGATATTCTAATAAAATAAAAGGAAATTAGAGCAAGGAAATGCAAATGTTTTTGTGACTTTAAAGAAAATTTACATACGATTAATCCCAAAGTAATGTTTGTAGTAACTATTTCCAGTCATTACTGATCAAGTTATGGTCTTGTAGAGAAATTTGGATCAATTAAGCAACGTGCTGTGATTTTTGGTTTTCTTCATTCTGGCATTTGAAAGAAGAACTTAATAAATATTGTGTGGCTCTAGGAGTTACTTTAAGAGCTAGTAAAAATCATGCTGTATGTGATAATGATTTATATAGTAGATGTAATATAGCATTTTTTGCATTAACAATAATTTGTCATATGTGATTGTTACAATTCTTGACTGTACCATATAAAATTCCAAATGTAAGCATTGATTTAAGAATTTTACTGACACTTTCAATAGATGTGCTAGTGCCTCAGTAAAGTTTCTCCAAATTAAAATTATTTAAAAAAACTAGGAAATACACTGAATCAAAAACAGTTATCAAAAACATTTGGCATTATCATCAATAGTGTATAATGTTATGTGAAAATCCTGATTATAACAATAGTGATTTTTCTGAAACAAAAATCAAGAAGAATAAGTCTTATGATACACACATTACAAATCAATTATTAACATCTTTATTTTATTACTTATCTACACATTGTTGGTCCATCAATGCATGTGCAATAGTAATTAATTTGGTTGTATTTGATATTTTGCTATACAAAAAACTTTTTTTCATACACAAAAATCATGACTTTATGCATATTTGAAAATTTTATTGTCATAAAGATATTTGTCAGGTAGAAAGATAGAACATTTTTAGTTACCAGTCATTGTAACCTGCAGGCTCCACTGTCCATGGAATTTTCCAGGCAAGAATACTGGAGTGGGTTGCCATTTCCCATTTCAGGAGATCTTCCCAGCCCAGGAATTAAACCCATGTTTCTTGTGTCTCCTGCATTGGCAGGTGGGTTCTTTACCACTAGGCCACCTGGGAAGCCCCAACATTTAGACATATGGTATGTGGGCCTCCATTTGTATGCTTGCCCTGAGCTCTTTGTTAGGGGTGAGCCTCTTTGTTGAGGGGTGGTAGTGACACTCTGCTATCAACTTCGTGTTGCCTGCTTGGCTTCTTGGTTCTTCCATTATCCTTTCATTTTGCACAGATAAGCAACCACATGAATATTTTCTTAAATGTCACTTTCTTTTTTACATGAAAGGTAAAGTTATGGGTTGAAGAGTGTCCCCCTGGAATGAATGTTGAATCCTTATCCTCATGCCATCAAAATATGGCCTTATTTAGAAATAGTGTCATTGCAGATGTAATTAGTTAAGATGAGGTTATACTGGAGCAGGGTAACCTCTTAATCCAATATGACTAGTGTCCTTATAAGAAGAGAGACACTTGGAGACAGAGGAAAGGATGATGTGAGAGAAGATGGTCATGTGCTGACACAGGCAGAGATTGGAGTGAGAAAGCTTCTATAAGCTGAGAAATGTCAAGAATTGCCAGCAGACACTGGAGGTTAGAAGAAGCCAGGAAGGATTCTCTGCTACAGGTTTCAGAGGAATCCTGGTCCCATTAACACCTTGATTTTGAACTTCTAGCCTCTAGAACTGTGTGACAATGAATCTCTGAGGTTTTCAGACACCTAGTTTGTGATACTTCTCATAGAAACACTAGGAAACTAATACAGGTAGTACATTAAAGATACTCTTTGCCTGTTGTACAAGTGCTCTGCAGGCTGAGTACCTAGAAGCACAGCCTCTGGGTCATAACAAACCTGTATTTTTCATCTTAACAGGTACTCCAGATTGCCCTCCAGTGCGGCAGTGTCAGTTTATGCTCCTGCCAGCTGTGCATGAGAGCACGTTTCCTCTGCCCTGGCCAACACTTGACATTAACAGCCATGTAATTTTTCCCCCATCTGATGGGTAAAAAGCAGTATTTAAAAAAAAATCATATTCCCTGATTACTAGTGAGATTGAGTTTTTTTTTTTCCCATTTGTTAATTTTTCACTTGAATTTCTTCTTCTGTAAATTGTCTTTTTATAAGCTCTGCCTGATTTCCTGTTGTGATACCAATCATGAATGTTTCTTTACACAGGAGATGATCTTATTCATTTAAAACCATTTCTAGTATAGGAAGAGCTTTTAAATATTGAGAATGTTTATTAGGTTTAATTGGTTGTCTTTTCAGCTTCTAGTGAGATGAACAAATGATATTTATTTGACCTATTGATATGAGGCACCTGTAACTGTAAGAACCTTAAAAAGCAGACCAGTTAAATATTTTATGGGCAAGAGGAATGATGCCAATGTGGGGCTTTTCAGAACATGTTTAGAGAGCTGCCTAGTTAGAAAAGAGAGTGTGTCTCAGGGAATATGATGGTCAACGGTAGAGTACAGAGTCTGAGCTTTACTGCAGAGGTGAGATGAAATCACTGCAGTGTTTGGAGTAAAGGACTGAAGAATTTAAGAAGGCGAATATGTTGCTGTGGTGGAGGAAGAAGAAAATCAAAGCAAAGAGAGGACTTAGATATTCAGGGGTAAGATGAAAATAACCTAATAAGGAAGAAAAGACCGAAGGTAGGTAAGTACACCAATGTAACTCTGCTGAGTGATTTAGGAAGAAGGTCTTTATAGGAAAAGAAGTGTACCTATTCAAGCATAAGAACTAGCATGTCACAGACTTGGGGGACTTTGTCAGGAGAGCTAAAGTAGAAGATAACTTTTGAGTTTCAGACGATGTCCAAGTTGCACAAAGTTATTTAGGAAAATCGAAATAAGAATATGTAGAGGGCCTTTTCTCTGGGCACTGATGTAATACTGATGCAAGGCTAAGAGAAAGCACACCTCATCAACTTTTATTTCCAATTGACAATGTCAAAGAGAGTGATTTTCAGACTGAAGGTGGAGTGTAGGGTAGAACAAATATGATAATTGAAGATAGTTCACAGAGGGTGAGAAATTATAGAAGAGCATCTATCTGCTCTGTGTAAAGTGTACCCAGGGAAACTGAGAGAACTTTTAATGATATCTTTATATTTTAACTTTAATGATATCTCTGAATCTCTGATGTTGACCTTTGAGAAAGCCTGGAAAATGTGAACTTAGAAGGCTATGGTTTTTCCAGTAGTCATATATGGATGTGAGAGTTGAACTATAAGGAAAGCTGAGCGCCGAAGAATTGATGCTTTTGAACTGTGATGTTGGAGAAGACTCTTGAGAGTCCCTTGGACTGCAAGGAAATCCAACCAGTCCATCCTAAAGGGGATCAGCCCTGAATGTTCATTGAAAGGACTGATGTTGAAGCTGAAACTCCAATACTTTGGCCACCTGATGCGAAGAGCTGACTCATTGGGAAAACCCTGATGCTGGGAAAGACTGAGGGCAGGAGGAGAAGGGGACGACAGAGGATGAGATGGTTGGATAGCATCATCGACTCAATGGACATGAGTTTGAGTAAACTCCAGGAGTTGGTGATGGACAGGGAGGCCTGGTGTGCTGCAGTCCATGGGGTTGCAGAGAGTCAGACACGACTGAGCCACTGAACTGAACTGAAAAGTAGATGTGTATGTGCTTGTGTGCATGTGCGCAAATGGAATTCCAAATTTCAAAAACATAGACTTCACAAACTGCAAATCCATAGTGATCTTAATGTCAGGGCAAGATCCTAGGACAGCATTCCAAAGGGATGGCATGTGAACTCCTAGAAGAGGAGGTGATCGTTAGAACTCTACATGGGTCATGTAAAAAACTGGCTGATCACGTTTTCTTCTTTATCGGTTGCCATGACTGTTAGATCAAGGATCACTGTTGGTTCCAAGAAGCACAAACAATGAGGAGGTATCAGAAACCCAGTAGGAGCAAGCACAAGGAGGAAATGAACAAAGAATGTTTAGCTGGAAGGAAGAGAGTATAGAGAGAACATGATGGCTGACGTTAAATATGAGAAGAATCATTATATGGAAGAGGGGTCAGGTATCTGTGGACTTCTCCAAGGCCAGTGGGTAGGATTCCAGGGACCTAGGATGAGACTCAGTATAAGGAAGACCTGTTTAACCACGCATACCATCCAGCAGTGGAACCCAGTGCTTTCCAAGCCAGTGATTTCCGCATCACTGCAAGTGTGCTAGCAGAAGCTGGTCGGTCACTTTTTGGGAAATGTTCTAGAAGAGATTCATGTGTTATTGTGTGGATAACTCTAAGCTTAGTCATGTCTGACTCTTTGCGACCCCATGGACTGTAGCCCACTAGGCTCCTCTATGCTTGGGATTTTCCAGGTAAGAATACTAGAGTGGGTAGCCATTCATTCCCTTCTTCAGGAGATTTTCCTGACTCAGGGATTGAATCTGGGTCTCCTGCATTGCAGGCAGATTCTTTACTGTCTCAACCACCAGGGAAGCCCAAAGGAAGTGAAAGTCGCTCAGTCGTGTCTGACTCTTTGTGACCGCATAGACTATACAGTCTGTGGAATTCTCCAGGCCAGAATCCTGGAGTGGGTAGCCTTTCCCTTCTCCAGGGGATCTTCCCAACCCAGGGATCGAACCCAGGTCTTCCGCATTGCGGGCAGATTCTTTACCAGCTGAGCCACAAGGGAAGCCCAAGAATACTGGAGTGGGTAGCCTATCCCTTCTTCAGCGGATCTTCCCGACCCAGGAATCAAACCAGGGTCTCCAGCATTGTAGGCCGATTCTTTATCAACTGAGCTATCAGGGAAGCCCCAAAGCCTTTCCAATTTTGAGCATCTGTGATCCTAGGCCTGTGTAGGTGCAAATGAGAAGGATTAGGTTGGAAATAATAGAGACCCTGAAGCTGTACATAATGGGGCAGAAGGAGCTTGAAGAAGACAGTGGGAAGACATGTAGATCACTTACTTAAGAAAAGAAAATCATATAGTCATATAGTCTAGAGGAAGAATCACTGTCTTTTTTAACTGCAAAGACTAGGATCATCCTCAAATGGTTTAGAGCTGTCCAAGAGCATTGCACTTTAAAAGAGGCCTCAAATCAGTACCTTTTATAGTGTTTCTGGGATGTGATGAAGGACAGTCGTTTCAAAATACAATTTTAAAGGTGGTCAGAAAATATGATGACAGTGCATCATCACAGTCCCATTGAGGACCACTGGGAGGGGCATGGCATGTCACTGGAAGCAGGCCTAAGGCACAGGCCAGGAGAAGAAGTTAAAAAGCAAGAGTAAGAGAGGAGTGGAATAATGGCAGAGGGAGGAAGGATAGGGCACAGTAAACAGGCACGTTTACTACAAAAAGCAGCTGCCTGGGCTTGCAGAGGCCCCAGGGGCTCCTCTTTCAGCTGGGTCCCAGGGGGCAGGAGAGGTGGGTACCAGACAGTAGAGACTGAGGCTGTACTGCTGGCGTGCCCCAACTTCCTGAGTGACCTTGTGGATGTCATTTCACCTTGCTGCCTCCTCCCTGTTGTCAAGAACAGGTATACTGCTAACCTAAAAGTACTCTGGGCTTTACCAGAGAAAATAGGTCCAGAAATTTAAGACATTGTCTTCCTGGGTAGGAAGTGTCTACACTTGTTTCCGTTTTTTCACTGTTGAGAGAGGGAAAACAGGTAAGTGGAGGGTGGAGAGAAAGGTGAGAAGACCTTGTGGCCAAAGTCGGCCTAGCTCCCCCTCATCGTCCCAGGGAGCCTGGGGCCGGTATGCCTCCGGAGCGGGCTGGGGGCGGGGGCATGTTGCAGCCCGCAGGCAGCCGGACACCCAAGGACCTGAGCGGACATCCTCAGGCTCTGCGGGCGCTTCAGCAAGTCCCATTGCAGCATCAGGGACCAAAAGAGAGGCACGCCCCTCCCCCACTAGATGGCACTGAAACGCCTCGTTCGAGATATTCAGAATGCAGGAAGCTAGGAAAAAAGACAAAAAGAATATGGTGGAGGTGCGCTCATTTTGACTCGCCGGCCCAGTTGTGCAAAGCAGGGTGTGCAGACCCTCTCGCGATCGTGCCCTTCCCCAGGGCAGCCCTTCACTCATCAGTGCGGGCCATCGGCTTTGGCATGAGAGTGAAAAGGAGGGGTGAGCCTTAGAGCGGAGAACCTAAGGTTTCGACCTGGGAGGGAGGCACCCAGCCCTGCGGCGGCATCTCACGTGAGCCTGGCGGTTGTGTTGAGAGGATGAAGCTGGCTCGCTTGGGGCCTGCTCGCTTAAGGTCTGGGGTCTCTCCCCGCCACCTCCCAGAGTCCTCGGAGAGCCTAAATCCAGCCGCCACCCGGATAAGGACAAACCCCGAACCGAGGTGTCGTTTGTCGTTTAACCCCACTTCCCCACCTCAAAGCGTGAGCCCCCTAGGCGTTTCCAAAATCTATTAAGCACCCTCCGGCCCCCGCCCCCGGAAAATTCTGTCCCTCTTGTCTAAGAAAGCATCAGTCAATTTTCTTTTCCCGCTGAGGAGGGAGGTGGAGGTGGGTGTATGTCGGAGTGTGTGGCGCTGGCGTGGGGCTGGACCGGGGCTGGTGCCGACAATCCCGCCGACGCGCTCGGACCGGGGGGGAAACGCCTGTAGCCGATTAGGGCAGCGCCTGCGGCTTTCTGGGGGAAAACAAAGATCAAATACAATCCAGGACA
Organism: Bison bison bison; assembly: GCF_000754665.1. Lineage (NCBI taxonomy): Eukaryota > Metazoa > Chordata > Mammalia > Artiodactyla > Bovidae > Bison > Bison bison. The sequence goes on from NW_011494924.1 coordinate 4,880,348, forward strand.
TAGGCGACCGAATTCGGGGACGCAGGGGAACTTCCTCAGTCCCTCTGAAGGCCCACTCAGCAATAAGCAGTCTTTTCTTTCAAGAACTCTGGTCTATTTAAGGGAATTTCGCACTACTGGAAAGAGATAAACGGAGATGGAGGCAACATCCTTACATTTCTACTAACGCCCGTAAACATGCTACATATCACATATATGTATATGTGCATAAATATGGATGTGGTTGTGCACATACCTAGCCAGACACCATTGACTTGCCTGGTCACAGAATAAGCCTTAGACATCCTGTGCCTGGGAAATGGTGCACTTTATCTTTAAGGATGCTAGAAAAATAAGAGATGAGGCTCACGTTGCACGGATGACATCACTAGCTTTTGGCTGCGCGCTCCGTGTTCTCGTCTGTGGGTTTCAGCCAAGGCTGCAGCGCCCGGCGCCGGAGCAAGAGAGCAAAGCCGCGGCTTCCTCCAGCGCCCCGCAGCCGGGCGATGCGATTTCCCGAGCCTCCCCGGCGCAGCCTGGGCTCTCGCTCCCTGGCACCGGCCGAGACCGCGAGGTCCCGGAGCC
>NW_011494924.1:4881011-4882111 GCF_000754665.1 Bison bison bison
CGCGCTGCCGACTGAGCCGGCATCTCAACCCCTGGGTGGGCTGCGAAGAAAATGGTGCCGTCTGAGAGCGGCTGACCCTAGCTGGACCGAGCAGACGGAGTGCTGGAGTGCCGGTGCTCAGGTGGCGGGAGAAGGGGGCGGATTGCGTCGAAGGGCCGGAGCCGTTGTTTTTCTGGGTACCTGCAGCACCCGGGCAGCACGTTCCCGGGGCTACACGGGAGCCCAGTGAAGTGAGGCGGAGGCGTCGCGGGACAGGCGGGTTTGAAGGTGGCCGGGTGGACACTTCGGGAAGAAGAAGGCAGTGGTGGGGGCGGCATGACGCCCGGGGGGCTGGCTGCTGGGCGGGCCGGGCGCCGCGATCGCGCGACCTGTCCATGGTGTTGAAGGCGCCGTGCGTCGAGCCCCGCGCGTCCCGCGCTGTGCGCCCAGCCGGGTGCACCCTCCTCAGCGCAGCCAGCCTTTCGCGCCCGCGGGCTGCCGCCCAGTCGCCCCTAAGCCCCGACCAAGGCTCGTCCGGTAACGCCGTCTGGGTGACCGCACTGTCGGCCCGAGGGGCCGCCTGAATGGCGAAGCAAGAGGCAGACGACCCGGGAGCTCGCGGGGAAAGGTCGGCCGAGACCGTGCACCGACTGGGAGCCCGCCTCTGAACGCTCCGCGCTGGCCAGAAGGAGCAAAGGACCTGCTGGTGACCAGAGGACAGAGAATTTTTTTTTTATTTTTTTGGTAAAAGACCCAATCCAGAGAAGAAGAATATTTCTTCTCTTGCAGACCAGGAAGGGTAGAGTCGCTGAGAGAGAGACCCAGGCGGGACTCAGGGCAGCCTACCCTGGCATCTGGAGGTTTCCTGCGCTGGCCGGCCGCATCGTGGTGATTCAATTTATCCCGTCGCCTACCATCTCCTCCTGATAGACCCCCTCCCCCAAGAAAGCCAAACGAGTGGGTCGCGCCACTCTGCACAAAGAAAGCCCAGGAGTCCCACCGCAGCGGAGGGCACTTGGTGTTTAGTTTCCGGCCCGAGGGCAGCGTCGCCCGAAACCCGGCTGAGTGCTGCCCTCGGGCCGGAAACTAAACACCAAGCTTCTTGCGGGGCAGGGAGGGGG
>NW_011494924.1:4882712-4884095 GCF_000754665.1 Bison bison bison
GCCCCGGGCGAGCCGCTCGCGCCTGGACCGCTGGGAGGGCAAACTCCTCCGGGCCCGGAATCGCCGGCAACTCTTCGCCATGAGCCCCGCCGACGAGTGCAGCCGGCAGTACAACTCCACCAACATGGGCCTCTGGAGGAAGTGCCACCGACAAGGCTTCGACCCTGAGATCGCGGCCTTGATTCGGAAAGGTAAGCGCTTAGAGGCGAGGCGTGGCGCGGCGCTGCGGAGAGCCGCGCGCCTCTAGGCCCGGCTGCCCTCTCCTGCCTTCGCCCGGCCGCAGCCTCTCAGATCTCTTGGTATCAGGAGGTCAGGTTATCCAGGCTCGGCTGAGCCTTGAAGTGGCCACATCTTGCCTCCCAACAGCTCGTAATGAGGCTTACCTCTCCCTACTTAGCCTCTGGTCTTGGGTTTGTCTGATGGGATTCCGATAGAATCTCATGGTCCAGGGGTTTTAACCCAGGAAGATGCTTCAGTAGTCTCTGAAAAGGAAGGGAATCTGTAATCTTGTGCGGTTAACAGAGGAATGAAACACTTTAAGAGTGTTATGTCGGGGTAGACAGGCTCTTAGTTTTAATCTTTGGTTTACGTGTTGAACTGATTCATCAAAGGCAACTGGGGAAACATCTCACAGGGAAGGCCTTATTCATGCCAGAAATGTTGAAGTGCTATACTCTGCCCGGCATAATGCGGGCACTAGTCATAGAAACATCAATAAATCACAGCCCCGGCCCTATTTCAGCCCAAAGCCTGTTGACTTGTAGCAGCACACCACAATTCTTGATCTGTCTTTTTGAGTGGTTGATAAAAATGTCTCCTGCACACTGAATATTAGCAGCATCTAATAAGCACACGAAAGTAGGTGTTTTTTTTTTTTTTTTTCTTTCTTTTTTCCCCTTTAACACCAGAGGGGGTACTTAAGAGAGAAAAAAAATACTATTTTCAGAAGATTTGTAGAAAAAATATCCAGAGTATATGAAGGCAGAAAACAAACTGCATTTGCTAATGATAAAAATTTACTTGATACTTTAATATGATCACAAAAATTTTTTAAAGTCTGCTCATCTGATGCAGTTTGTAGATCTTGCATGATTTATACTTTGGGGAGCATCCTGTTCCATTAGCTCACTGAAATATTGTTTGGATGTATAGTAATATTGCTTTGAAGAAGGGAATGTGCGTGCTGGAATATGCATTAATGATAGCTGCACCCTGGAAGTTGTGGTGCCGTTTCATGAGTTCCTCCCACCCCCTGCATTTTCTTCACCTGTTAAATGGTAATACCAAGGTGAAAACAATGTTGTTGTCTGAAAAGTCTTTGTGGCTACCGTATGAGGTAGTTTTTCCTAATGTTAATAATGACAGTGCAGGGTTGCTGCTATT
>NW_011494924.1:4884195-4931745 GCF_000754665.1 Bison bison bison
TTTTAAAATCTTGTTTGTGAAAACTGATGTTGTTTGATTTGTTAAAATGTTGAAGTGGATCAGGAAAAAACTATTAATTTGAAAAAAAAAAAGTCAGTTGTTGAAGAAAGACAAACAGTGGGTATAGTTTGGGTGGCCACTCAGATTTAGGTGGGTAGGTTCAGAAAGAGAATCCATCTTAGTATTTGTTCTGCATCTTCTGTAGAAAGGACTAGGGATTTTAGATGATTTTGTTAAGAATGTGTTACTATTACAAACATCACATCTGCTTCATGGTTAGACTCTTAGTAAAGTAGGGTGACCCGCTTGGAGCTCTACAACTTTGTCAAACTGTACAGGATATTAGAGATTTGCAGAAGAGAGCATCTTGGGTTTGGGAAAAAAGAGGAAGCAAAATAGATTTTGACAATGGTTGACTCTGTAACAGTTTTCAAATTTTCAGATTCAGGAAAATGTTACTTTATGTGTCATTTTCTGCTTTCATTAAAATTGGAATGATAGGAAGTTAGCGGAAACGTGAGGAAGGATTCATGTTAATAACGACTGATAAACACTGGTAGGAGTTGCTGAAGGACATTCTTGAATTTTCTTTCTTGAACATCTTGTGGAACAAGGCTGGTATCCTTCTGCCTGATATTGGTTAACCCCACTGAGAAAAAGGGGGCTGGAATTCATGACTTCTGGTAGCTCCATTGAGAGCTTTGATTCCATGTTGCTCTGCTTGGCAGTCGGACTAGAAAGGTTGACTTGGTCTGTGCACCAGAGGGATTGGTTACCATAGTGACATGTTCTTCCGGTGAAGCTGGAAACAGCGACAGGGAAAGGGATAGGGGAAGAATGTACAACATTTTGACTTTGTATGGACTGATTTTTGAATGGAAGCAACAGAAAATGGACAGGGCACAGCAGGGGGATTGAATACACTGATTCCTCGAGTTGGCAGGGCATTGTATGTCACTTGAACTAATGGAAACACTGTTTCCCATCACCCAGAATACAGCAATCACTGTCAGCAGCAAGCTCCTGCTTAACCATGGCCATTTCTATCCATTTGACATCCTTGTTAGGTATTATTGAGATAGATAGCATGCCAGACTTACAAATCTTGAAAGACTTAAGGTCACTATCTTCATTTTTAATCTCAAAACATAATCTTTGAAAGCCAGATCTGCTTTTTCTCAGCAGGGATGGACACACTGTGGAAATAAGTGCGTCTTATGTTAGGAGAATTCACAAGCAATTCTAATGTGCAGATTTTAGCAGGAAGTTAAAAAAAAAAGTTTATATCTTTTGTTTAAATTTAAGACATCGTAGAGAAAGATATTTACCTCACGGTGTATATTAGCAGTCTCAAAACCTATCTTAGACCTTTGGTTTTTTGGGAAGCATCTTAGATTAAAATTCTGGAGATATGTGTTGGGCAGGGGAAAAGGGAAATCAGGAAAAAGACTATGTAAAATCTGTCAATATTATGTGAAAATTAGAGATTTATCCTAGAGTCCTAAAGAACTCAATCATTTATTAAGTCAATGTTCATTACATTAGAAAATGCTGTTTGTGCATTTTACAATAATACCACATAATTAATAAGGAAAAAAAATCAAATCTATATCTGATTTGAAGACAAAGTCCTTTGGATTCATATGCTTTCTGAAATCCGTTTCTTGCCCTGCTGACATGACTGTGCCCACAGGAAGACGTTTCTGATCACTGTGTATTTATTTGTTTGTCTTATTGAACCATAAGTTCCTGGAGGGCTGGAAAGATAATCATTTGTAAAATACATCCACTCGATGCTTGGTACTTGGGAAATAACTCATACAAATTAGGTTCCCAGAAATGTATCCATCAAAAGCTTATTCTAATTGCTGGAACACTGTGTGGGAATCCAAATAAAGGATTAGTCAGAAAATTGTGATAGGGAAAAAGAACCAGTGTGACTCTCAGGGCAGTTTAATATTGCAACAGAGGCTTCATAATTTAACAAGGGAGATTTCTTGAGCAAAAGCTTTGCTAAGGAGTAAGAGCAACAGAATACAGTTTTGGATAACACATGTCAACGAATAGATACATATCACCCACAATCGTTATTTTTCACGTTAGACAAGATTTTAATTTTTTCCTTCTTGAGGGTAGGATTTGAGTAGAGGATGTGGCAAAGATCACTTATCCTTGAATTCCCATCTGTGTCTATAATCAGGTCCTCTCGTCTTCTTTCATTTCAATTTCATCTGTGTCTTCCTGGTAAGTCACTGTGAGCACTGGGGACAGATAAATGGCAGGATCAGTTTCTGAAATCCTAGAGACTTCCAGACTGTTAGAAGGAGCAAACGCAGGTAGGAGTTTGTTCCAGGGAAGATTCAGATTCTTTGGTTAGTACTGAAATATTATGTTGATACGGCTTGAAATCTGTAGACCTTCAACTGACATGCTAAGAACTTCCTTATTATTTGAAAATAAGCCTTATAGGAGAACTTGACCTAAATAATTATGGAGTGGTAGTCAGTGTTCTAAAGTTTGTGTTAATAAAACCTTGTACATATTCACAGATTAATAATGGACTCAGCGAATATTTACTGCACAGGTATTAGCGAATGGGCCCCTATCACTGGAACAAAGACAGACTGGTCCTTAGAATTCCCATTGTTCTGTTAGTATCACATAGAGTAAGTGATGAGTCTGGGATAACAAAACTGACAGAAACAGATGCAGAGAAACCCAGAGAAGGTGACGCTTCATTGTGTTAGCAGTGGGATGAGGTCAGAAGGGAGGGAGTTGGGGAGAGTTGCCCTGAGGAAATGAAATTTGAACAAGATCTTCAGGAAGTTTGGAGGTGGCTGGGGAGAGAGGGCATTTCAGGCAAAGAGGCCAGCACAGGCCCAGCCTTGGAGGTGTGACCCTTCCGTTTGGCCTTGTGAGTGTTGATTTATGGGGCGAGGGAGAGGAGCAGACCAGGAGCTGGAGAGCAGGCGAGGACTGCATTAAGGAGCTTGTGAACTGAGATCCCCTGTAGCAGTGCTGCCTATAGGGTGGCCACCAGCCACATGTGTCTGTTTAAACTGAAAATAATCATACTTAAATACATTTAAAAAGCACTCCCTTGGTCACATTACAGATGCTCAACAGCCATATGTGGCTAATGGCCATCATTTCAGATAGTAATAGTATTTCAGTTCAGTTCGATTCAGTTGCTCAGTTGTGTCCGACTTTGCGACCCCATGGACTTCAGCATGCCAGGCCTCCCTTGTCCATCATCAGCTCCCAGAGTTTACTCAAACTCATGTCCATTGAGTCGGTGATGCCATCCAACCATCTCATCCTCTGTCGTCCCCTTCTCCCACCTTCAATCTTTCCCAGCATCAGGGTCTTTTCAAATGAGTCAGCTCTTTGCATCAGGTGGCCAAAATATTGGAGTTTCAGCTTCAACATCAGTCCTTCCAATGAATATTCAGGACTGATGTCCTTTAGGATGGAGTGGTTGGATCTCCTTGCAGTCCAAGGGACTCTCAGGAGTCTTCTCCAACACCATAGTTCAAAAGCATCAATTCTTCGGCACTCAGCCAAAGTAATACTATTACTATTTATTATTAGTATTACTATTTATTAATAGTATTACTATTTGATTAATAGTGATCAAACTTGATGGCCAGGTACTCTTCTAAGTTTTACGTTTATTAGCTAACTTATTCTTCATGATACTGCGCTGAAGTGGGTATTTTTATTATTTATCTCTATTCTACAGTTGAGGAAACTGACACACAAAGCTCCATTAACTTGTCACATTCTCATGATAAGAAAATGAAGGTGTCAGGCTTTGAGTTCTGGCTCTGGGTTTGGAGACTTATCCACCCCACTCTACTGTTGCCATAGAGTGTGTTGGGGGGTGCGGTGGGTAGAGAAGAGGCTGGTGTATTGATTCCCCAAATTAAAAAAAAAAATAGGGTTATTTTGCTGTTTACCTGAAACTGACACAACTTTGTAAATCAACCATTCTTCAATAAAAATAAACTTGCTCTTTCAAAGATACAAAAAACCAGGAAGTAATTTAGAGTTCACAAAGGTGAGACCTGCTGGAAGTCTTCAGCTTAGCACTGAGAGGAAGGTCATTTCAAAGCAAAACATTCACCTGGCCCTGAGACCTGCCAACAGAATTTCATCCACCTTTGTGCTGTAATTTTTTATTTCTTTTTCTTTTTTTTTCACTGTGGTAGATGCTGAGATTATAGAAATGAATGACATATGCATTCATTCCACAAATATTTGAGGGTCTAGAGACTGGGCATTGTGGAGAAGCTTATATTCCAGGTGGGGTGGGCAGTGGAGAGAGACAATAAATAAATACAGATGAAATAAAAATAACATCTAACGAGCTAATCAGTGTATAATATAACATGCAGTAGTGAATTCTATGAAATGTCTTCGCCCTTGATAAGCAGAAAGGGGAAGATGAAATAATAAGCCCAAAGAATAAATAGTTCTATTAGTTTTGGTTTCATAATATCTGGAGGCTTTACCTGCTCACAGGCACATACATACAAAACCCATGATATCTGTATAGGGTGTGCATCTCCGTGCATGTATGTTACATGTGTGTTGGGGGAGAACAAAGTCATCATGTGGTTCTTGTCCTCAGGGAGCTTATACTCCAGCTCATGGTTTCCCAAGTTCATTGTCATGTATGAGTGGATCAGGCTCTTTTGCAGGAGGTCACATCTGTTTCAACTGGATCAGGAATCATCTGGTCAGGGAACTCAGGGGTGAGCTCTCTTATTGAGCCAATGAAGTCAAGAGCCTTATTTCTGTTGCAGAGGTCAGTTTATTTATTCTTTTACTGTAGGGTTGGTAAGGATCAATTAGAGGATCGATTCTATATTCCACTTTGGATTGTCAGTTAAAAATATTTCCTCCCTCTTTGCTATTAGTAGGTAATCCTAGGCCTTCAGGCAGAATCCTAAACACACTCTAGATTAGACTCTTCATACACACACACACACCCCCCCCACACACACACATGTATACGTCTAGACATTGGATAGTAGAGTCACAAGTGTTCATTCAGATGCAGATACTTTTATAACTCCTTACCCCCAAAAATACACACAGAGAGAAGGCTGTGCATGAGTTGGTGGATGAGTGGACAGCACATTTATTCTAACTGACTGGATGTCTGCTGTTTTTGAGACAATGTATCCAGTCAGTCAGTCAGTCAGTTCAGTTGCTCAGTTGTGTCCAACTCTTTGAGACCCTGTGGACTGCAGCATGCCAGGCTTCCCTGTCCATCACCAACTCTGGGAGCTTGCTCAAACTCCTGTCAGTCGAGTCTGTGATGCCATCCAACCATCTCATCCCCTGTCGTCCCCTTCTCCTCCCGCCCTCAATCGATCCCAGCATCAGGGATCTTTTCTAATGAGTCAGTTCTTCACATCAGGTGGTCAAAGTATTGGAGCTTCAGCTTCAGCATCAGTCCTTCCAATGAATATTCAGGACTAATTTCTTTTAGGTTAGGATTGACTGGTTTCATCTCCTTGTAGTCCAAGGACTCTCAAGAGTTTTGTCCAACACTACAGTTCAAAAGCATCAATTCTTTGGCGTTCAGTTTTCTTTATAGTCCAACTCTCATATCCATACATGACTACTGGAAAAACCATAGCTTTGACTGTATGGGTCTTTGTCAGCAAAGTAATGTCTCTGCTTTTTAATATGTTGTCTAGGTTGGTCATAGCTTTTCTTCCAAGAAGCAAGCATCTTTTAATTTCATGGCTGCAGTCACTATCTGCTGTGATTTTGGAGCCCAAGAAAATAAAGTCTGTCACTGTTTCCACTGTTTCCCCATCAATTTGCCAGGAAGTAATGGAACAGGATGCCATGATCTTCACATACATTCTTTTAAAGGACGTTGTTTCCTCATGTATAAAAGAGTGGGTTTGGATTGTATGAACGTCAAACCCTTTCACATTTGATGAGAAAGTTAAATGTAGGTGACAAAGGGTGAATAATGGGCAAATGGTTGAGAGAAAGTAAAAGAGAGGTAAAAGAAAGCAGGGTGAGGCAGGGGAAAGAAAGAGCAAATTGAGAGAGATGGAGATGTTGCAGAAAGGATCATGGCAGGGTGCTAGTTTGTAAAAGGAAGAGGTGGAAAACGAAGCAGCTCATTTTGTTCCAATCTAGGACTGTGTAATAAAAACTCACCATCTCTCTTTCTGATGATTTAAAATGCTGTGTTGCAGATTGAGGTTAAAAAATCTAAAAACTTGATGGAGAAAGGTCGTGTTGGTTGCATGACAATATGGATATACTTAATGTAGTAAAAGTACAGAACTGTTTTCTTTTTTTATTATTAATTTTTATGGAAGTATAGGGAGAAGGCAATGACACCCCACTCCAGTACTCTTGCCTGGAAAATCCCATGGACGGAGTAGCCTGGTGGGGCCGCAGTCCATGGGGTCACTAAGAGCGACTTCCCTTTCACTTTTCACTTTCATGCATTGGAGAAGGAAATGGCAACCCACTCCAGTGTTCTTGCCTGAAGAATCCCAGGGACGGGGGAGCCTGGTGGGCTGCTGTCTATGGGGTCGCACAGAGTTGGACACGACTGAAGCGACTTAGCAGCAGCAGCAGCAGCATTGAAGTATAGTTGCTTTACAATATCGTATCAGTTTCAGCTGTACAGCAAAGCTATATCTACAGACATATCCCCTCTTTTGGATTTCCTTCCCGTTGAGGTCACCACAGAGCACTTAGTTGAGTTTCCTGTGCTGTACAGTAGGTTTTCATTAGTTATCTGTTTTATAGATAGTATCAGTTGTGTGTATATGTCAATCCCAATCTCCCAGTTCACCCCACTCTTCATTTCCCCCTTGGTGTCCATACTTTGCAGAACTGTATTCTTAAAAGTGCTTAATATGATCGATTTTATGTTTCATATCAGTTCAGTCACTCAGTCCTGTCTGACTCATTGGGACCCCATCGTCTGCAGCTTGCTGGGCTTCCCTGTCCATCACTAACTCTGTTTTACCACAATTAAAATAAAGAAATTAATTAAAAGAATTAAGAAACGTAATAGAGAAAGGAACTGGATTCCTGGTGTGTAGAATACTTCATAACTGAGGATCTTCATTTATTCCACACATTTTTTGAGCACCCACTATGTGTCAGGCACTGACTCAGGTATGTTTTGGACATAAAAGTTAATGAAACAGGCAAAATATCTGCCCTCATGGGCCTTCCAATGAAATGCCTTTGAGGATTGTACCTTTTTGCTAAACAAAACTTTTCAAGAATACCAGTGTATAAAACAAGTAAAAATAATGAATATGTTCCTTGGGTCATTTAAAAACCATTGTATGGTAAAGAACACTTCTCTGTGTTTATTCTAAAAATGCCTTTTGAGTTCCAGCTATTTCAGGCACATTACTTGGGGCTGGAGGATCCTGAGTGAGACAGGTATTAATAGCTCCTGTCCTCAAAGAGAAAACAGGCAGTATGCAGAAGACTGACAAAAACCCCAAGTTTAGTTCTTTTTAAAAAATATTTTAATTTTATTGGAGTATAGTTGATTTACAGTGTTGTGTTAGTTTCAAGTGTACATCAAAGTGATTCAGTTATACGTATTGTTGTTTAGTCACTAAGTTGTGTCCGACTCTTTATGACTGCATGGACTGTAGGCCCCCAGGCTCCTCTATCCATGAGATTTTCTAGTCAAGAATACTGGAGTGGGTTGCCATTTCCTCCTCCAGGGGATTTTCCCAATTCAGGGATGGTACCTGTGTTTCCTGCATAGGCAGGCAGATTCTTTACCACTGAGCCACCAGGGAAGTCCCACATATAAATATGTATTCGTCCAGTCAAGGCTGTGGTTTTTCTAGTCGTCATGTATGGACGTGAGAGTTGGACTATAAAGAAAGCTGAGTGCCGAAGAATTGATGCTTTGGAACTGTGGTGTTGGAGAAGACTCTTGAGAGTCCCTTGGACTGCAGGAAGATCCAACCAGTCCATCCTAAAGGACATCAGTCCTGAATATTCATTGGAAGTTCTGATGCTGAAGCTGAAACTCCAATACTTTGGCCACGTGGTGTGAAGAGCTGACTCATTTGAAAAGTCCCTGAGGCTGGGAAAGATTGAAGGCTGGAGAACAAGGGGATGACAGAGGATGAGATGGTTGGATGGCATCACCGACTCAATGGACATGAGTTTGAGTAAACTCCGGGAGTTGATGATGGACAGGGAGGCCTGGCATGCTGTGGTCCATGGGGTCGCAAAGAGTTGGACATGACTGAGCAACTGAACTGAACTGAACTGAACTGATATATGTGCATACACATATATTTATTCTTTCTTAGATTCTTTTCCTCTCATCCTTTCTCATGTTGGTTATTACAGAATATTGGATAGAGTTCCCTGTTCTATACGTTGCTCATCTATCTTATGCATAACGGTGTGCATGTTTTCATCTCAAGCTCTGATTTATCCCCCTCCTCCATGTTTTCTCTTTGGTAACCATAAGTTTGTTTTTGCTGTCAATAAGTCTGCTTCTGTTTTGTAAATAAGTTCATTTGTAACTTTTTGAAAAAAAAATTAGATTCCACTCCGGGAGTTAGTGATGGACACAGAGGCCTGGCGTGCTGTGATTCATGGGGTCGCAAAGAGTCAGACACGACTGAGCGACTGAACTAACTAACTAATGAGTAATATTATATGATATCGGTCTTTGACTTCTCTTTGTATGATAATCTCTAGGTCCATTCATGTTGCTGCAAATGGCATTATTTCATTTTTTATGACTGAATAATATTCCATCATATATATGTACCATGGCTTCTTTATCCATTCCTCCGTCATTGGACATTTAGGTTGCTTCCATGTCTTGGCTATTGTAAATAGTGCTGCAGTGGACATTGGGATACATGTATCCTTTCAGATTATGGTTTTGTACAGATATGTGCCCAGGAGTGGGATTACTGGATCATATGGTAACTCTATTTTAAGTTTGTAAAGGGACCTTCATACTGTTTTCCATACCAATTTACATCCCACCAACAGTGTAGGAGGAGTCCCTTTGCTCCACACCCTCTCCAGCATTTGTTTGTAGATTTTTTTTTTTTTTTGATGATGGCTATTCTGACCAGTGTGAGGTGGTAACCTCATTGTAGTTGTGATTAGCATTTCTCCGATAATTAGTGATGTTGAACATCTTTTCATGTGCTTTTTGGCCATCTGTGTGTCTTCTTTGGAGAAATGTCTGTTTAGATCTTCTTCCCATTTTTGGATTGGGTGTTTGTTCTTTTGATATAGAGCTGGATGGGCTGTTTGTATGTTTTGGAGATCCAGGTTTGGTTCTTTGAGAGATTTATGTGCTGAGGTCCTGAGTGATTCTTGAGTTCTGGAGCGATTAGGGGAAGATTTGCCAAAAAGCGGACAGTTGGTCCTAAGATGTACTTAGGTTATCTGTGGGTTGATAAAATGAAGTCTGAGCCTCAGTGAAAAGTGATTAATTAATAATGATAAGGTAATACTTGTCGAGTCTGCGTTCCACCCACATTTGTCCCCCAGACACCTAGTCCTTCTCCCAAAAAGCAGCTATTGCTCTCAGATTTTAAGAAATCTTATCAGAGATACTCTGTTCAGCAATATTTTAAAATACCAGCAAGTATAAATATGTCAGGCAACACACAGGTGATTTAAGGATGAAAAAAGTTTATTTTTCGTAAATCTGTATACACAGAGATGATGTTTAAAGGCCCATTCTAGGAGTCACTAGGAATCTTCTACAGGTGATGTTTATTCTGAGCGGAGGTTGCTGTTGGCATTCAGAGAAGTTTGACAGATTTGCTGCTTTTATGGGGGACTGCAGTATCTGAATTATTTCAATTGATTTTTTTGGCGTCCAAGTATTTTGCCAAGAAAAGGCAATTTACTTTATATTAGGTCATCTTCATAAATTTATATCGTTTCCTGCGTTTGAAAAAGCCCTGCTGTTCTATATTCTGAAGCTCTCTCTGTTGGACACTTTATTTGCTCTAGAGCAATCTCTCATTCAGATTTGCCCTCCATTTCTCTTCATATTTGTAATAGCAGTCCTATCTAGGCAGACACAACTCTTATTCCCCAAGGCTCCGGGGTGTTTTGTTAGAGCTAGATGGGGTAGGCTTATCTTTACCTTAAAGAAGCTCCGGGCTCCTGTGCTGCTGTATGCTAATTAATGCCTTTCGAGGCTGAGGACGTACCTGCCCTGTCTCCTGACACTTCTGCCCCAGGCTGTACACACTCATGAGTCCATGGAACACACCCAGGAGTCGCCACGGCAGCACTGTCTTATCATAATAAAATAAATAAGTCAACAAAAAGGAAAAACTTTGTGTTCATTATTAATAGGGACATGGATAATAGGTATGGTTTGTTCATATGATGGAAACTACCACTGTATATTTAAAAGACATCTACTAGACCTACGTGTTTCCAAGTGGAGAAAGATGAAATTGGAGTGAAAGGAGCAGGGTGCAGAATGAAATGATGTCATTTATATGAAACTCAAAAACAGATCAGATAACATGAGATATGGTTTATTTGTTTTTATACAAATATGCATGTGACTGATAAACCCAAAATGAAGGATGACGTTTATCTTTCTCAGGACAAGGAAGGAAATGGAATTGGGATGGAGCTTTCAAATCATCTGTGATATTAATATTTTATTTCTTAAAACAACAACAACAAACAGATCTGAGGCAAATGGGACACACGTATGCATGCACACTGAAGCTATTTGAAAGATTGTTGCTGTTCTGATCAAAAAAAGTTGACATTTTATTCAGACTCTACTGTTCAGTGTTCAGGAGGCAGGTTCTTTAAAGAAAATTCTTGGAAAACTTTGAGTCAGTCTGTGACTGACTTTTGTAAGTAGTAACAAAGAGGAGAATCAGGTAACCCTTAACCAACAGTTTGCGCTGAGAGTTGCTCCTGGGGAAGGGTTTAGAAAGGATAAACCTTTCTAAAGGTTTTCCCCTCTTCTGATGTGGTGTAAGAAGAGGAAGCCAAGGCTTTAAAATGGCTTATTTCTGAGACAGAGACGAATGTGCACATCAGTTCTTGCTTTGCAGGTTTCCTGTAGCTTGTGGAGAAAAACCCAGCGCTCTAAGGGCCAGAAAGGTAAACCAAAGCCCTCCCTCCAATGAACTTAATCAGACACTGAAGATTAGTAGCTAAGGCATGGAGACAGAGAGAGCACAGCCCGCCATAGACTGAGCACGAGCCCCTGGGAAGCCCTGTGGACCCTACGGGAGGACCTCAGGTGAACTAGGAAAGGAAAAGCTGAGCACTGGTAGGAAGGAGTCAGAATTATATTCTTAGAATTGTGCGGGTGACTTCAGCCAGGAGCAATGGTATGTTCCCACGCCATACGAGCTCCAGCTGGAACGGGACAGGCCCGTCAGAATTACAGCAGGGGTCCCATTTTCACCTGATAATGCTTTTCAAGCACCAGATCCAGACCTGAAGTTACTAGGGGTCATGAAAGTCCTAGGGGATTTCAGGGGCATTGGAGCAGAATAACTTTCACACTCATATTTCAGTAACCACAGGGCTGAAGAGATGCCCATGTGACGTTCTGGGCAGGCCTGCATCTTCAGGTCCCATGTGGATGAGCTGCTTTATTCATTGTGCTCTGCAAGGATGCTCTTCCTGCCCTTCCTGAGATGAGTGACTTTGGGAAGGGCTGGCCTCTGTGTCTTCAACCTCTTCCCCTCACTTCCTCCTTCAGGAATGTGTTAACACAAAACAGAAGTTCATCTTGCTCAGCCCTTGTTCTTTCCAGGTGTGGCCTCTCTCCTCGCCTGGCTTTCTTGTCTTCTTCACCTTCAGTGCACTTTGAGGCCCTAGCCCCGGGGTTTCCCCCCCAGCTCCCATGCTGGGGTCACTCCTCTCCTTCTCTTTGAAAACGTCACCTTCTCTGGCTTTGGGGGCACTGTCCTCTCCTGGTCTGTTTCTGTCTTGTTTCTTACCTCCTCTCCAGCACTAGCTCTTCTTTCTCAGCCCATGTGAGTGTTCTCCAGGGTACCACTTCTTTTTCTTTCCCCCACTGTCCCCTTGAGCCATCTCACGTCCATGACCGATTTTGGCCTTGATGTTCACAACCTATTGCACTGGGAATCTCTCAGTCAGACCCTCCACGCAAACACCTCACCTGTTGGATATCTCTGCTTGGAGGTTCCATAGGTCCCAAAGAACCTGTTTTTTCGTTTTCTCCCAGTCATTGCTCTTTCATTTTCCTCCATCTCGGGAAATGACCTCACTGCCTCCCTACTTGCCCAAACCAGAAACTTGGGAGTCATCCTTAGAGATCTCTTCGTTCTTGCCCTACTCATCGGAGCAGTGAAGTCACTTTTCCTCCTGATACTTTGCTGCTCATCCTCCCCACGCTATTCCGATACTGCTGCCGTGGTGAGGTCCACAGCACCTGTGTTCTTGTGGCCTTCTCTGTTTGGTTTTCCTGTTCTCTAATCTCATCTCCTGTCAATGCTTTCCATTCAGAGTGATTTTTCTTACATGTAAATCTAATCATGTTATCACTCTGCTCAAAATTCTTCAGTGGCTCCTCCCAGCCCGTCGATCACGAGAGGTCCATGATAAGGTCATCTTGGCGTGTGAGGACTCACAGGTCTGGCAACATTCCCCACCCCCTAGCCCGCAATCTGCCCATCTCATCCTTTTGCCTGCTTCTCTCCAGCTTGCTCTCCTCCAGCTCTGATGAAGGACTCCTGGTCCCCAAACAAGCTGAACTGTTTGATACTTGAGAGCCTTTGATAATGAAGCTTCTTCCTTTGCCTAGAAGCCTCTGTCCCTGCTTATACCCACCCCCAACTCAGTCTGGCCTGCACCTGCTTATCGTTCAGGGATCAGCCATGGGCCCCTCCTCCTAGTCTTGCTTGGGTTCCATCACCTCTGTCTCCCAGGGAGAATTGCCTTCTTCCTCCTTAGCCCTCTGTCACACGACAGACATCTTCCTAGCACCAGTGACATTTTGTTTCCCCATATGTTTCCCTCCTTTTTAAGACTATTTTTAAACTACTTATTATTCATCTTTTTATCTGCAGTGTTTTGCATAATGCATGGTCCATAATAGGTATTTAATACATAGTTATTGGATGAATGAAGGTTTATTTCCGTTAATGCAGTCAATCTGGAAGTCTTATTTAACAAAGAGCCATAATTTCACTGGACTAGGGAAACTCACTACTAAAGGAAACCTGCTGTGAGTTGCTTTGTAATGCATACGATAAACTTTGATTTATTTCTTTTGTTAAGGTTTGTATTTTCTTAAAGCGCCCATATCTCTGATTCACATGAGGAGAATTTCAAGTGGGGATTGTTCCACGTATCCTGGACTGGACCTCTTCATTATGATCTTGCCCACTTTCTCTTCTCGGCATGCTTTTCTTAGTCTGGTCCTCACCACCACCTGCCCCTGCCCCCTGCCTGCAGCATATTGGATAAAGAGAAGGCTAGGTCCATTTCATTTTTTTTTTTCTTTTAAAAAATATGTATTTATTTGGCTGCATGGGATCTTCATTACAGAATACAGGGTCTAGTTCCCTGACCAGGGACTGAACCCAGGCCCTCTGAATTGGGAGCGTGGAGTCTTAGCCACTGGACCACCAGGGAAGTCCCATATCTCCATTTCTTGTCCCCATCGTGGATTACCTCTGGGTCTGGCATATGTGACTATTCCCTCAAGTTTCTCAGTGTTTATCACCAGGCTTGTCTTCAGGCTGTCTTGTCAAAACTTCCCTCTCCACTGTTTACTAAGGGCAGCTTCCTCAAATCTCTTCTCAGAGAGTTTGGTCAGAAAACGGCCAGAAGATAGAGACTGTGTCTTTGTGAATGCCTCTCTGGTTCATACCTTAGTTCACTTTTCATGACTTCCAGCTGGCGTGGGTCAGTGATGCTGGGTAAACAGGGTCAGTATCTATTTCCAAGTCTCTGGTGCACCTGGCCCCATTGTGGTTGGTGAGCAACATTGCTCATAGAAAGCATGCATCCTCTACAGAACAGTTTGGGGACGGAAAGACATCACGGCCAACCAACCCATCTTTGCTTGTGAAGACCACCGCGTCCCAGCTCGACAATGGATGAGAGACACGTTTACTCTCCACGTCACTGGGAAGTGGATTCTCTTCCCAAACAGCAGTGACTGTTGTTCAGGCTGGTCATCTTACAGGGAAGGTTTAGAGAACTTCTCCTTTAGCTATGCGATCTACTAAGGGCAGACCATTTCTGTCATTTGGATAGTAGAATAAATCTTTTGTTTTTCAGCAGACAAATATACATCTGGCTACATTGCTTGGCTCTCTAACTAAGCTGAATAAATGATTCTTATCAAGGAAACATTTTCTATGACCACTGTATGTCCTGGAGTTATATTGGTTAAGTCTGTGCTGAGTTTAAACTAGAAAAATGATTTCCAGGACCCTCTGCATAAAGCACCATAGACCAAAATTCAGATTGTACATTCAGTAGTAACCATTGGGTAGGCATCCCAACTAAACACTGAACTTGCATTTTGAAGAGTTAGATTAATTGTAAAAACTGATTATAAAAAGTATAAGTGATCTATGCAGCAATGCGAGTCTTATAAAATGGAGGGTCGCCCTTACCCTAGCAAATCGTCTCTTGTCATAAACGCTTATTTTAAAACCTGTAGGAATCCAGAGGTTTATTTCAAACTGGAAGGTGGCATCTCATCTTTTGGGGTCAGCAGAGTTGTTACCATTTCAGAAAAGGACGTTTATCTCCTGTGCTGGCAGCACGCCGGTATCAGCTTTTATTACACATATCCGTAGTGGTGTGGTGGCTGGCTGGGCGCTTGCAGATCAATAAAAGCTGCTAAAAAGGTGGATGCATCAGAGACCATAATGGCTCCTTCACAGAAGATAGATCGTCTCCAGCTAGTGAAGTGCACTCAGGAGCAACAGCAACATCCCTGTGCTGAGCTTCTCATTATTTAGAAGAGAGAAACGGACTTTCTCAAGGTGATGAGTCCTATGATGCAGACCTTAACATGCTAAACATACCCTCCAAGAGAGTTTCTGTTCCAAACAGATTCAGTTTGTTTAAGCAGAAGAATTCCTAGGTGGCAAAATACAGAATTGATTCTCTTGGCCTCAAACATGACTTGATTGTAGTTATTCTGCAGCTTGGTTGTCCTGTTAATTTTTGAAAGTCCTCTTATGACTTGAACACTGATTTCTAAGAGACTCAGGTGGGATTGGGTACAGAATCTGTGACGTGTTGGGAAGGTTAGGGACCCTAAACACAAAGTGATATGAGTGGGGTTTGAGAGCAGTGGAAACTTCCAGAAGATGGTACAGAGTTCCTTGGATAAAGTTCTTGACTTGAAGGCTGTGGACACATGGAGTCAAGGTTTTGTTTGAGCTGAGTGTACTTATGTGCAGGGTATGATGTCAGAGAGGATGGTGACTTTTTCTAGGGTGTGTGTTCTACTCTGTGGTTCTCCTTCCTGATGCCATGAATAAATTACACAAATTATATATTCACTTATTCAACACATATTTGGTGAATACTTACATGTCAGGGTTTGTATTAGGAGCTTAGGGTACAGTGTGCTTAGTCGCCCAGTTGTGTCTGACTCTTTGTGATCCCATGGGCTGTAGCCCACCAGGCTCCTCTGTCCGTGGGGATTCTCCAGGCAAGGATACTAGAGTGCATTGCCATACCCTCCTCCAGGGAATCTTCCCAACTGAACCCAGATCTCCCACATTGCTGGCGGATTCTTTACTGTCTGAGCCCCCAGGGAAGCCCTAGGGTACTGTAGTGAACCAAATAGGGCGCCAGCCCTAATGTGGGAGGAACAGCTAGCATGTTGGAGAAATTACAATGTTGGAAGAATGGCTGGGGTTGGGGGAAGAGATGAAGGCGGGCACTGTCGTAGGATCCAATGTCAGCGAAGAACCAACTCCTGTAGGATTTGAAGACATAGGATGGCATGAGATGGGAAGTCTCTGAGAAGAGGATTGGTGTAATTAGACTAGACTTATGGTTTAAAAGGATCACTTGGGTTGCAAAGTTAATAACAGATTACAGTGGGGGTGCATATGGAATCAGGGAGCTAGCCCACATAGAGGGTGGCTGGAACTAGAGCAATGGGAGAAGAGATTGGGTTCTGGATATATTTAGAATGAGAAACTATCAGCATTGGCTCATGGATCAAATGCAACCTGTGAGAAAAAGAGAAGTCAAAGATGGCATCAACGTTTTTTGCCTGAGTAGCTGGTAGTGTGGCGTGCGTGCATGCTAGGTTGCTTCAGTCGTGTCCTACTCTTTGTGACCCCATGGACTGTGACCCCACCAGGCTCCTCTGTCCGTGGGATTCTCCAGGCACGAATACTGGAGTGGGTTGCTGTGCCTTCCTCCAGAGGATCTTCCCAACCCAGGGATTGAACCTGCATGTCTATGTCTCCTGCATTGGCAATGGATTCTTTACAACTAGGGCCACTTGGGAAGCATGGAGTTGCCATTAAATATGATGGCCAGGACTGGAGGAAGATCTTGGTTTGGGAATCCATTCTTTTGGACATGATAATGTTTGAGATACCTTTTGCATGTTCAAGTGGAAATGTTTATGGCTAATTGGACATATGGGCCTGGGTTCAGGGGAGAAATCTCACTTGGAATGTAAATTTAGGAGTCATCAGCTAGCTTATGGTATTTTTAAAGTCATGAGACTGAATGAGATCACCTAGAGAGTGAGTGTAAATAGAGAAGAGAGGAGGTCTAAGGATTGAATCCTGGGGCTTTATAAACCTCAGGGAGATGAGGAGGAGTTGGCCAAAGACACCAAGAAGGAACAGCTAGTGTAGTGAGAGAAAAATGAGGACAGTGTGGCATCCTGGAAGCCAGATAAAGGACGTGGTTTAAGGGGGAGGAGGAAGTGATCAACGGTTTGCAAGGCTGCCCATGAGTCCAGTGAGATGAGGCTGAGACTTGAACTTTGGCTTTCACAACACAGAAGTTAATTGATTCCGGTGGTAGATTCAAGAGTAAATGAGAAGAGGGGAGGAATTGAAGACAGTGAGTTTAGACAACTTTTAAAAGGGTTTTCCATGTAAAAGTAAGGAGAGAAAAGGTAGCTGGACTGTGAAATTTAGACTAAAACTTTTTTTTTAATTCGAGAAATACTAGCATAATTGTAGGCTGATGGGGACTCAGTAGATAGGGACAAAACTGATGGTACAGGGAAAAAAGAAGGAAGAACTGCTGGAGCAATTGCTGGAGAAGGTTGAGGCAGAAAGGAAGGTGGAGAAAAGAGTGAAAGGAAGGGATGGAGCCCAGGAAGAAACACATGTTTTAGGGGAGTAAGTAAAAATCTGAGATGATCATTTATTTATTCCTTTTTTTGTTAAAGTATAGTCGATTTATAATATTGTGTTAGTTTTAGGTATATGGCAAAGTGATCATATATACATATATATGTATATATACATATGTATATTCCTTTTTAAAATTCTTTTCCATTATAGCTTGTTATAAGATATTGAATATAATTCCATAGGGAATTGCATATAGTATAATATAATATATTACACAGTCAATCCTTGCTGTTTTTCTGTTGTGTATATAGTACCGTGCATCGTTAATCCCCTGTGGCAGATTTATTCCTCTCCCCCTGCCCCTTTCCCCTTTGGTAAGCATAAGTTTGTTTTCTGTGTCTGTGAGTCTGTTTCTGTCTTGCAAATAAGTTCATTTGTACTATTGTTTAGATTTCACGTATCAGTGATATGTGGTGCTAGTGGTAAAGAACCAGCCTGCTAAAGCAGGAGGAGGAAAAGACATGGGTTTGATCCCTGGATTGGTAAAATCCCCTGGAGGAGGGCATGGTAATGCACTCCAGTATTCTTGCCTGGAGAATCCCATGGACAAAGGAGCCTGGTGGGCTATAGTCCATAGGGTCACACGGAGTCAGACACAACTGAAGTGACTTAGCACACACATGTAAGTGATATCATGTAGTATTTGTCCTTGTCTGACTTACTTCACTTAGTAGGATAATCTCTAGGTCCATCCATGTTGCTGCAAATGGCATTATTTCATTCTTTTTTATCGCTGAATAATATTCCATTGTTTATGCGTACCATATCTTCTTTATCTGTCATCTGGTAATGCACGCTTAGGTTGCTTCCTTGTCTTAACTATACTAAATAGTGCTGCTATGAACATTGGGCTGCATGTAACTTTTTGAATAAGAGGTTTTGTCTTTTCTGGATGTATGCTTCGGAGTGGGATTTCTGGATTATATGGTAACTCTATTTTTAGTTTTTTAAAGGGAAACTCCACACTGTTCTCATGGTGGCTCCACCAATGTACATCCTCAACAACAGTGTATGAGGATTCCCTTTTCTATACTCTCTCCAGCATTTATTATTTGTAGGCTTTTTGATGATGGCCATTTCGATCAGTGTGAGGTGATACCTCCGTTGTAGTTTTAATGTTCATTTCTCTAATAATTAATGATGTTGAGTATCTTTTCATGTGCCTGTTGCCCGTCTGTATGTCTTCTTTGGAGAACTGCCTATTTGGATTTTCTGCCCATTTTTTTGATTGGATTTTTTTTGTTATTGAGTTATATGAACTATCTGTATATTTTGGAAATTAAGCTTTTGTGGGTTGCATCATTTGCAAATATTTTTTTTTCCAGTCTATAGGCTGTTTTTTTGTTTTATGGTTTCCTTTGCTGTGCAAAAGCTTATAAGTTTGATTAGGTCTTATTTGTTTAGTTTTGGTTTTATTTCTTTTGCCTTGGGAGACTGACCTAAGAAAACACTGGTACAATTTATGTCAGAGAAGGTTTTGCCTCTGTTCTCTTCTAAGAGTTTCATGATGTCAGGTCTTATGTTTAAGTCTTCAAGCCATTTTGAGTTTATTTTTGTGTCTGGGTGTGAGAGAGTGTTCTGACTTCACTGATTTACATGCATCTGTGAGACTATCTTTCTTGATGCAAGTTATCTATCTTCTTGCTCACACTACTTGTGAGATAATTTGAGCCAAGAGCTTTAAGCTTCTTAGAAGAGAGTTTCTATAGCATGTTGGCATCTTGTTGGCATTGAGCATTTAATGGAAGTTTTCTCTGAAGAAAGCAGGATTGGAGAGTGGACTACACTCTGGTAATGCATGTTGGTTTTGCTTTTTGCTTTATAAAAAGGAACTGGTCAGGGTAGCCTGTTTTAGGCATCAGCTGGTTGGTGATTGGTTTGGACCCTCTGAGACATATTGCACTTAGGTGTTCATTGAAATGTGTTGTGTTGTGTCTTGAAGTATGGTATTCTGAAAAGTTCAAAAGGTTTCAGTTTTAAAAGCTGGCACAACCCATTCTGGAACCTCTTCTACTAGCTGCTGTAGTGATCTTTAACGAACAGTTTCTGCAGTATTTTCGCTTAATAGCATCACTTTAATTAGGATCTTAGGGTGCTTTGGTGCTGATGATATTCAAGTCATTTTTGAGATAAAGCTGCTTTATTTTCAGGCTGAATAGACACATTCTTGCCTTGTCATGCTAAAAATGCTGCACTATGTCTGCATTTCAGAGCCACTGATTAAATGAGTGAAGACCTATGGTGGTGTGGAATTAGTCTTCTTTGTCTATTATATTGTAAG
Organism: Bison bison bison; assembly: GCF_000754665.1. Lineage (NCBI taxonomy): Eukaryota > Metazoa > Chordata > Mammalia > Artiodactyla > Bovidae > Bison > Bison bison. The sequence continues at coordinate 4,903,858 of NW_011494924.1, forward strand.
TTTCTCTGGAAAACAAAGCCCAAGAACGTCTGGGAACCTCTCAGCTACAAATATTTTCTATGATTACTGTAGGAATTTAAGTCACAAAATCTTCCTTTCTTGGGGGAAAAAGAACACATCAAATTATATGTCTGCATGTTTTTTGAGAAGATATGAATATATTGAGCTTCCCAGGTGGCGCTAGTGGTAAAGAACTTGCCTGCCCAAAGCAGGAGACGTAATAGACATGGGTTAAATCCCTGGGTCAGGAAGACCCCCTGGAGGAGGGTGTGGCAACCCCCTCCAGTATTCTTCCTGGAGAATCCCCATGGACCTAGGAACCTGGAGGGCTACAGTCCATGGGGTCACAAACAGTCGGACAGGACTGAAGCGACTTAGCATAAAAACACACATGGATATCATTAGTCTCTTTGATTTCTTCTTTGGAGATTGTAAAGACTCAAAAATCTAAGAAAAACTGTAAAAGTTCTAGAAACAAAGAGTAACAGGTGCAAGTTAGGGGAGCAGGTGGTGTATAATTTCACCTTTGCCTCCTACTCAGAAGGAGAGGGGAAATCAGGTCCCAATTTGGAAACCATGTGAGAAATGTCATTCATTGCTACCTAAAATTGCACGTAACTTTTGGTTTTTTCTTTACCCTTCTGGCTTGTGGCTGGGAGCATGTTTGATTCCATCTGGAAGCAAGTAGGTTCTGAATTTCCACAAAATGTCTTTCAGGGTGTATGCCATGACCGGTTTTATTTTTTCAAGCTCTTAGAAATTTCTAAGCTTATCACATTTTTCTATTTGGTTATTGCCACTTTCTGTCACAACTATCACAGTGATAGGTTTATTCAAAGGATGCTCTCCTCCCTAATCGTCTGTCACTTACTTTTCCTCTCTCTTTCAGTAGCTGCTTATTCTCTCATATATACCTTTCATCAGGACTTTTGTTTTTTACTAAACCGTCACCAATATGTAGGGCATGTGATTATTTTCATCATTTTGCATATGAGGCACTGGACACAAAAAGGTTTATCACCTGTTGCCTGACTAGTAAACAGTGAGAGCATACCTGGACTATTGCTTTTTTCCATATTCATTCAACCTCTACACTCCAGGATACTGCCTCGTAGTGCTGGGTTGAACTGGGGATGTGCCTGTGTATTCTCCTGCTTTGTTCTCCTTCATCACGGCATCCATCAGAGAGACCAGGTGTGTGAAGGGAGGTGCAAGTGCCGATGGTAGCTGTAGGCAACCAAACCATATCTCTCCACTTGCCTTGACAGCCTCAGACTTGGTATCTAGAGTTGAAGAAACTCAGAACTACATTCTATACAACATGATTAGCCTCTTGGCAAGATTCTTGCTCTGGCTCTTTATGACGGACATTTCCCCAGACTTGAGGGGAGAGTAGTTTTCCAGTTTAAATATTTTGTTACGCTACACTTTCAGTTGTACTGTAGGTCAAATGATTGCCCATCCAACATAAAGTGACTGTTTATCAGATTTATCTCTTTCCTTGTGGGTGCACAGCCAGACTGTTCCCCTCCCACCAGATCGCTGCAGCTGGGTGTGGCCATTTGACTGAGTTCTGGCCAATGGTATATGGATGTAAGTGATAAATTTCACCTCTATGTCTGTGCTGTGAAATCCTCCTGTGTTATCCCCTACTTTCTCCTACATTTCTATTTGGATTCTCACTATTTGGATTACACTGAAATTCGAGGATGAAGATGGTAAAGCCTCAGGAAGAATGACTGGAAATAGTAGTCTTTCTTGTCTTGTTGGCCAGTTGAATTTTAGTGAGCAAGAAATAAATTTCTTAGTTTTAAGCCATTGAAATTCTAGAATTTATATGTTAAAGTGGCTAGTATTTCATTATTTACTTATGTATATAATATCTTAGGGCTTCCCTGATAGCTCAGATGGTAAAGGATGTGCCTGCAATGCAGGAGACCCAGGTTCAATCCCTGGGTTGGGAAGATCCCATGGAGAAGGAAATGGCTAACCTCTCCAGTATTCTTGCCTGGAGAATTCCATGGACAGAGAAGCCTGGTGAGCTACAGTCCATGGGGTCACAAAGAGTTGGACATGACTCAGCAACTAATACACAAATACATAATAACTTAATGTATCCATTTTCAGCTCTAACATGAAAACCTGTCTTGAGACAACATATAAACTACATCTACATATCTACATCCAGGTTAACACAATAAATTCAAGATCCTTCTACCAATATCAGCAGTACAATAGAGTTTTACAAATTTATATATTCTTCTGTTCCCTGATAGCTCAGTTGGTAAAGAATCCGCCTGCAATGCAGGAGAACTTGGTTTGATCCCTGGGTTGAGAAGATTCCCTGGAGAAGGGAAAGGCTACCCACTGTAGTATTCTGGCCTGGAGAATTCCATGAGATTGCAAAGAATCAGACATGACTGAGCGACTTTTACATATATGTTTATAACAAGATTTGTAGAAATAAAAGATTATTTTCCATTACTTTTTTCTCCAAATTTTTAAGTATTGTCAAAGATTGCTTAACTTAGATTTTTGATTATTATTTCAATATTGAAGAGAACCAATTCACCTCGAGTCTTTTTGGCCAATGGAGCTCCATGAGAGTCTGTCCATGGTCCTGAAAAATTTAGCATCGTCATTGTGTTAAATTTGCAATTGTCTCCTTCAAATCTCATCTCACAGTAATGTGTGCAATACTTCTTCTTATAGAATGTATCCATTAGACCATTAGTTTTCTTAAACAGCTAGGTGTTCCTTTTGTGTCAACTTGCCAAAATTTTCTGCTTGTGATTTTCTGTTCTGATTCATCGACATTACCAAAGAGCTCCTTACTGCCAGTGCTCTTCTAAACAATATGAGTCTCTGTGACTTTTTCCCAGTCGGGAGGAGGCATCTCTCTAATTTATTGCATCTTTTATTCACTTGAAGTTAGAGTCTATGCCACTTGAAACTTTTAGTATTGAAAAACTTTCCCAGTGCAGATGGAGAATGTTCTTCTAACCCTTATCATGCTCATCAGATTAAAGTTTTAAATCTAAAGCTTATCAGGTTTGTCATAGCACAGTTTAAAAAATAATTTTGATATCAACCCAATTTAAAAACAGGTAAAATGGGTTTATCTAAGCTTCTATTTTATACTTTACATGTAAAGTGGTTTATCTAGGCTTCAGTTGTAAATATCTTTTTTAGAGTGTGAGTAGTAACAGTGTAGGCCCTAGAGTTATACTATCTCCAAGGTCCAACTTCACTGTGTAACTCAGAGCAAATTGCTTAACTTTTCTAGATCTCAGTTTCCTCATCTGTAAGATGGAGACTTTATTTTTAACCTACCTCATAGAGTAATTATAAGGATTGCTGCTGCTGCTGCTAAGTCGCTTCAGTCGTGTCTGACTCTGTGCGACCCCATAGATGGCAGCCCACCAGGCTCCCCCATCCCTGGGATTCTCCAGGCAAGAACATTGGAGTGGGTTGCCATTTCCTTCTCCAATGCATGAAAGGGAAAAGTGAAAGTGAAGTCACTCAGTCGTGTCCGACTGTTAGCAACCCCATGGACTGCAGCCTACCAGATTATAAGGATTGAGTGAGGTTATATAAGCAAAGATCTGAGGGCAGTTCCTGGCACATAATGAGTGTTGTCTATGACCATATTTCAAACTTGCAAAAATAATAGAATGGATTAAACAAGATAAATTATATGTAGGTCTCTGTATTAGATAATTGCCAAAATGATCTCTGTTGCCAGAAGTACCTTATGGGCAAGCATATATCTGAGTCTCCAGTTTTAAATTTCTGCTGGGATTTCTGTTTATCTTTCAAGAGCAGATGACGTTTGCTCTTTTACTAACCCATCTTTGATCCAAGTGCTGGTCATCTTTATTTACAAAAGCAAAACCAAAATAAACAAAAAATCTCTTTAAAAATACCCTGGAACAAATCTTCAACTTTGCTAAAGCCAGCTTGAGCATACCATCCACAGCTGAACTGGAATTAGATGCAGCTGTGAAATTTGTCTTTGGAGACCTTTGTTTCCCCCTTCAGAATCTTTTCCTCCCTTGATAGAATCCTGTTTTGTATCAATTAAAACATTAATCTACCTTCCTTCTTATCATAGCTCTTCAACTGAGGAAAGCGTCTGAGTAGGTTCTTTACTATTATATCAGTTGTAAATGACCAATCAAGTTCCAAGCTTTGTCCTTCCCAGAGGAACGTGCTACAGATATGGAGATGAAGTCTTAAGCGAAAGGAATACATTTCTAATATGAAATTTTATTAATAACAACTAGATGGGATGAGTAGTTTGTGGTTATACATCCTTTCCTAACATCCTTATAAACTGCTACCCTTTTCCTTTTTCTTAAAGGTTTATACATTAATTCATTCTGAATTGATTGTCAACCTCTGAATGGACTTATATGTGGCTAGCAATTTACTGTTAAAGAACTGTAAGTGGAGGCCCTCAAAGACGGTGGCAGATCAGCAGAGTGCCCACACTCAGTAATGTGCTGGACTCCTGACTGGGCATGGGAGCTTGATTTGCCCCACTGTTTGACTGGGCATGGGAGCTTGATTTGCCCTACTGTAGATCTGTAGCGAATTTCAATTTCATATGTATCAACTGTTATTGTCCTTAATCACAGCTACTGATGTCATTTAGTTGAAGAACCTCCATGCTAGGTTGAGTCAAAGCATGGGCTCCTTCTTCTAGCTCTGCCATTTACTTGAGGTCACTGGCCCCTTAGCTTTACATCTTCTGTCTGTAAAAAGAAAATGGTGCCTCTTAATTCAGGCTGCACTCAGAATCAGCTGGGCAGCATGCAGATTCTCAGACCTCAACTCTCTAACTGCTAAGTTAGTATGTTTGAGTGGGCTAGGTGGTCTCTAAAAAGACTGAGTTGGGAATTACTGGATGGGTCCATTTTTAAGGTCCTTTGGGTCTTTTGAGTGAGCAATAATTTTTTCTCTGAAAGCTCTTAGTCTGTCCTCTCTTTAAGTGCAAACACTTACACACATAATTTTTTTCTCGTAAAGTGTGAGAGATGCTAGCATCTTTGAAAACCTGCTTCAAGTGGATAATAAGCTAGATTTTGTGGGGAGTACAGGAGAAGTGGTCAGCCTCCTAGATATTCCTGATTTAACCCAGCTCCCTCATCATTATGTGGTTTGTTATTTCAGTTGACATAAATTTATAGAAGTTCCAAAACATCTACATTCTAACATGAAAATACAATAAGCATGCTCAACCAAATTGAAATTATTTTTAGACCATTCACTCTGAAGTTCTTCTTGTAGATATAAATGAGGGTTGACTGCATCTGCATGCATGCATACTGCATGGCAATAAGCTGATTTCCTTGCATGGCTGGTAAGCTTATTTCAAAAGAAGCATTCTAAAAGTGTTTTGAGCAGTGGAATAATTATATTAACTGCAAAGGTAAAGCATTAAAGGGCTCTACAGGACAGTAAACTGAACGAGTACATTTTGTGTTTGTTTAAACAAACATATCTTTAAATAATCTGTCTACTTTATAAGTAGACAAGTTCTGACTTAGTGCCCTCAAGATCCTTTTCATGGATATTTGGAAGGGAGAAAAAATTGATTTCCATAGGCTTGATTTAGGTAGTTTATAGGTTATCAAATAATCCTTTGAGATACATTCCTTGGAACATTAGATAAGGCATCAAATTCTAAGTCTGTAACCTGCAAATCTGGGAAAAACTATTTTGGCTCTTTTGAACCTAATCTGGGCTTGGCAAAAATCACTCCAAATCTGTTGCCTGTTGTCTAACTCTTGATTAATTAAGTAATGAACTACAATAAAATGTTTCATGCAATCTTTCTGTTTTTTCTTTTAACTTTAAAAAATTAGAATAATAGATTTTTACCTCTTCCTATCTTTTTGCCTGTGTTCAGGTAGTAAGCAATGGATTTCTTTAGCTGTGGACCTCACTGCTGTTTAAGAGCTTTTGTGGAAATGGTTGAAGTTATTAATTGTGTTTTCCCTGGTATGGTGGAGATGTCCTTGGAGCTTGAGGCCTAGGGTGTGTTAGTCACCCAGTCACGTCCAACTCTTTGTGACCCCATGGACTGTAGCCCACCAGACTCCTCTGTCCATGGAATTCTCCAGGCAAGAACACTGGAGTGGGTTGCCATTCCCTTCTCCAGGGGGTCTTCCTGACCCAGGGATCCAACCTGGGTCTCCTGCACTGCAGGCAGATTGTTTACCATCTGAGCCACCAGGGAAGCCCCAGAACTTGGGGCCTAGGGTGTGTTAGATCTCTGAGGTGTTTCTGGTGGCTTGGAAGCTGCTGTAATGGTAAGAAGTCTGAAACAAACATGTCTCTTGATGTCTTAGTGTTTCTTTCTGTTTTGTGTGGTGACTGATGTTTTGTTTTGAGAGACTGATGGATGACAGACAACTATCGAGAAATAAAAATATATTTAGCATGTTTTGATACAGCAACTCTATTAGGTATCAAATATTTTTGTTGTGGAGTTGAGTTTTAATGACCGTATTACTAAAAATTATACTTCCAGCGTGCAGAGCTGAAGCCCCACTCTTTCTGAATCATCCAGTGCAAAGGAATAATCAGAATATGAGAGTCTCCTTAGCATCCTTGTCATCACCTCTGTTTTTCTTCTTCTGGTTCCTGGATAGTGTATGTAGGAGTGTGTGTATTTGTGTGCATGTTGCACGTGTGTGTGTGCATGTGCACACATGTGCCACATGCCTCCCTGTATGTCTGAGTGAGTTTTAGTTTTTCAGTAGGCTTTTTGGGGATGTTTGAGGTGAGACTCAGTGAAGAAGAGCAAGGGCCATTGAAGAGTAATTGCTGCTTGATGGCAGAGCTAAAGCACTGTGAAGAGGTTAGCAACCCCTTTTTATTGCCTGCAATGCAGAGATTTTGTAATTAGTAGTTTCATTAGAGAGTGTGCATGACTATTAAATGGTTCAGGCAAACAAAGCATTCATTGTATTGGAAAATTTACTGTAATCAGATAGAAAAAGTACTGTTTTAGGGAATCATTTGTCAGGTTGAAGAAACTGTTTCAGTGTTTGAAAGTCTTTTCTTATTAAAAGGGTTTTTTTCCTCATAGTCTTTGAAATGTATACAGGTCAGTGTCTTAGTCCCTTTGGGCTGCTGTAGCAGCCATACCGTGGACGGGATGACTTACCCAGCAGGCATGTATTTTTCACAGTTCTAGAGGCTGGAAGTCCAAGATCGAGGCACTGGCAGCTTTGAGGTCTGGTGAGAGCCTTCTTCCTGCTTCAGTCATCTTCTCACTGTGTCCTCACATGGTACCAAGATCTCTTTTATAAGGGCACTAATCCCTTTCATGAAGGCTCCACCATCATATCTAATCACTTCCCAGTACCATCTCATTGGGGGTTAGGATGCTGTATATGCATTTAGGGTGGGAGAGGCACAAACATTTAGTCCATAACATTCAGTGTTCAAAACATGGTTACTTTGCTAGGGCTCTGTTTGCATTTATCATGTGTTATGTCCTCTGAGTGGGGTTTCTTTACTTAATAGTGCAGGGCACATTTTATTCCATTGATAGAGGTTAACACATTTCTTGGGAGTTGGGATGGTTGTGTTTGGCAGTGGTGTTTGCCTGTTGCAGATTTCATTTTGTGAGCTCTCCTACACTGCTGCTATAAGGCCAACAGAAACGTGCTAGTTTCTAAGCATATGCAGGGTTCCTGGCATGGAAAAAGCTGATGGGGGTTTGCCCACACACCAACTGTCTCTGTTTAGGAGTAGCTATCCCTATTTTTTAACCATCTTCACACTTTGTCGATCCAGAGAGGTACAGTGTATTTTAATCAAGCCCTAAGGCAGCTTTGTGGCTAGGTTAATTATAACCCTCTCTTCTATTTGTACAGTGTTTTACAGGCTTAAGAACATTTCTACTTATCACAGTTCCTTTGATTTTTTGAGCTTTCTGGGCGGTAGGCAGGGTAGGTGGTATGACCCCATTTTGCAGAAGAGAAAGTTAAAGCTGATGGCATTACAGAAAATGTGTCCAGTGAAGTAGGTGGAGCCAGGACTCTGGAGTCTCCATCTGGAACTCTGTCCATCACAGCCCGCCACCTTTACTTCTATCCCCAGGGACCGCTAAATCCAGGAGCCAAAAGATGCCCAGAATAGCCTTCGTGCCATTTGTGAGTTTCCTCTGTGTTATATTTGTCGTTCCCCCGCTACCTAGTTTTCTTTCAAATGGAGAGAGGAAAAAAAATGATCACTCCCCAGGTGGTGCCAGCTCATCTTTTCTGTGGACTTGGGAAGGCAGTGACTAGTCTAGACCTGCTGAATCACGTGGCATGCATCCTGGGGGCAGGAAAGAGAGGAGCAGCAGGTGGTGGACGTAGCTGGCCAGACGGGGTTGCGACGATAAAGCATTCCAACCAGCGTGCTCTGTAGTTTTCACCCTCTTGTCTCCGAAGTCACGAATCAGCCGCCTCCAGAAACCTGAATGCAAGGATCACCTTTTGTTCAGTTCCCACCTTTCTTTCGCTTTGGCGCTAGTGTAGCATCTACACATTATAATCTATTGATTCGTCTGTCTACCTTACCTGATAATGAATTCTTTGAAGGCAGGGACTGTATCTCCTCTGTCTATCTCCATTTCTGTCACCCTGCCCAGTATGTAGTAGGCTTTCTCTGAATGTTGGTTGAATGACTGAGTGAACTTTCAGCGCTGGGCTCGAATGGAGGCCTAGTGGTGTTGGCTTTCATGCAGCTTCAGGGGACAGAATTTGACTTGGAAGAAATCTGAATTCATGCAGTAATGAGGTGTGTTGTTTGAATTTGTACCATGCAATATGTTGTTCCATTTATTTAATAACAGCATTGCTGACAGATTTCCTTTGAAGATTTATTGGCAGATTTTACTAACTGTATTAGTGCTGGAATTATGGATTTTCCCTTGTAAACCTCATCATAGCCAAGGAAAAAGGGGTGATTGGATTCAGATCCTTCACAGGTTGTCTGCATAATTACTGTTGAGAGAAGAGAGTCTTCCTCACCTGGGTATCAGACTAGAAACAATTGTCTTTGTTTCTTTCCATCCATCCCCGCCCCCTGCAATGCACAACTGGGAGCATATTCATGCATTTTTCAAGCTCTTGCTACCTGTGTTTTAGTTGAATCTGAGTGAGGTCAGATATTGACCAGATTTCAGTGTAAAACAAACAGAATTCATGTTCCCCCAGCCTCCTGAGATGCAGGAAGAGCATCTGGGCAGGTGGCATAGCCTTTGTCTTCTTACCTGGAGGCTCACAGGAAATGGGCTGTCTTGGTTCCCACTGTGGGGACAAAGGGGCCTTCATTGCACAGCCCATATTCTTTGCACCTCGGCCTCCAGTGGGGCTCAGGAACGCCTTCCACTGCCCGCGAAAGAGGTAAAGGTCCTTTGCAGAGGCACGGATGTATTGGTGGGTGTTGGGGAAGAACTGCTGTTTAACAAAGCCAAGGTCTTTTCTAAGTCTGAAGACACACTCAGATTTCCAGAGTTTTATTTTTCCTCTGTCTGTTGCCCTATTTCTGCCATCTGAGCACCATCATAATTATCTCCACTCCTTCTTTTACCCTTGCTTTCATCATTACTGAGTTGCATCTATTATTCAGTATTAATGGGTTGTGTTTGCCGGGGCTGCTTTGGGAAAGTAGACTGGGTAGTGTGACAACAGAAGTTTATTTTCTTGCGATTCTGGAGGCTAGAACGCTGAGATCAAAGAACCAGCTCTTCTGGTCTCGCTCCTTGGCTCGTAGATGGCCATCTCTGCCCTGTGTCTTCACACGGTCCGCCCTCTCGGGGCCGGTGTCCTAGGCTCCTCTTCTTCCAGTGGTGTCCGCCATATTGGATTAGGGCCCGCCCCAGCCCCAGGCCATGCTGACGTACCTGTGGTTAGGACTGTAACACGTAAATTTGAAAGGACACAATTCGGCTTATAATAACATGGGCTGAAAGTCAGAACTCTTCATGAACTTCAAGGACAGTTGCACTGAAAAAGTCAGAAAGTGAAAGTGTCGGTTGCTGGGTCGTGTCCTACTGTTTGAGACCCCACGGATTATAGTCTGCCAGCTCCTCTGACCATGGGATTCTCCAGGCACCAACACTGGAGAATGTAGCCATTCCCTTCTCCAGGGGATCAAACCCAGGGATCAAACCTGGGTCTCCTACATCGCAGGTAGATTCTTTACCATCTGAGCACTGGGGAAAAGAGTCAGAAGCCGGACTTAAATCCATTACAGTAGGTATGACTTAAGCCCTTTGTGGGCTTTTGTCTAGATGTTAGGGCCTGACGGAGGAGGAATGGAGGAGAAAAAGAGGGGAGAGGAGTAGAAATCAGAATGCAGCCAGGGAAGGGCTAGCTGGCTGAGCTGTAGTGTCTGAACTCAGCCTCCATCCCAAGATTGTAATCTGAAAGATGGAACATTTTATTTCTTTTGCTTTACTTAGCCACAAATGGAAATGCATGTTAATGTCATTTTCATTAAAATTATTCTCCTCCTTAATTTCCCTCATCAGTTGTAATGACCTCTTCCAAGTTAGAATGCTAAAGGATGTTAGAGGGAAAACATAAAATGCGACATGCAGCTTCTCAAATAGCTCTGAAACAAAGTATGTGGTTGTTAGAAGACTGTGAAAGCAAAGACAGAAATTTATAGAGTCTGTTTAACTCAAAAGAGCTTCTCAATAGGACCTTTAAGAAGGGTCAGTTAGGGTTCAACAAGGCAAAACTGTGAAATATGCGTTTGTTTTTGTGCTTCCATTCAGCTTTGCAACCCTCCTGGTTGCTGTTTGGTAGTTCCGAAGTGTCCTGTGATTCTCAAAGTGGGGTTCCTGTACTTCCTAGGAGGATGTGATGCCCAGGAAAAACATGGCACCCCTGTGTCATTTGTGAATTTTACTCTATGATTATTTGGAAAATCAAGTAATTAAACTATTAAATAATTTAGCATTATTTTTATACTTAAATGGATATATTACAGAGAAGAGCACAAAATGTACATGACTTTTAAAGCTGAAACTTGACACTTTAAAGGCATTTAGGGCTTTGATAGGTCATGCCGACTCTTTATTTTCCCTAGGAAGAGAAGTTCATAGTCTTTTACTCTTTGGAGTAAGTTCCCAGGTGGATCAGTGGTAAAGAATCCACCTGCCAATGCAGGGAGATATAGGGAATGAACGTTTGATCCTCGGGTAGGGAAAATACCCTGGAGGAGGAAATGGCAACCCACTCCAGTATTCCTGCCTGGAGAATCCCTTGGACAGAGGAGCCTGGTGGGCTACAGTCTGTGGGGGTGGCAGAGAGTGAGATGTGACTGAGCGACTGGGCATGCACATGTGATAGGTCATAAGAAAGTTTTAGAAATTCTTAAACTCTCTGCAATTACCAGGTGTCTCAAGCCTTCTTTTGGCCTCAGGCCACTTTCCGAAGTAACTACCAGATACTTTGATGAAACTATATGTGTAAATACTCTAATAAATGCCAACCCGTTAATGGGAACACAGTGGTCCTTGTACTCATCACCCTCTTCATGCCTGGATAAGCCTTGGGTATTTCACTTGTGGCCATTGAGTGAGCGCGTCTCTGCCTCTTGTTTCATGTATTCACTCAGCATATTAATATATCACTGGGCACTGACAGTGTGCCTGGCACTGGTCTAAGCACCTGAGATAGAGGAGTAAAAAAGAAACAAGATACCTGCCATGGCTGAGTCCACATTCTAGCAGGGAGACAGTCATCAGGATAAGTAAATGATAATATTGTGAGTTTGAGAAAACTCCAGGAGATAGTGAAGGATAGGGAAGTCTGGTGTGTTGAAGTCCATGGTGTTGCAAAGAGTCAGACACAACTTAACAACTGAACAACAACAGCACCGATGTTGTGTTTGAAGCTGATGAGTGTTTGGGGGAAAAATGGAACAAGGTAGGGAGCATAGGGAATGTGGAGGAGGGCACTGGCTTGGGATTTCAAGGAGGCGGGACAGGCAAGGACTCACCAAATAGATGACATTGAAGGAGATAAAGGACCAAGACATATAGATTTTGGGGAAAGAGGAGGAAGAGTGAGGAAGCAGCCATGTTAAATCACTAAGGCTGGCATATGCCTGGCCTGCCTGAGAAATAGCCAGAGGCCAGCAGAGTAGAGTGAGTGAGTGAGGGAGGGGCAGAGCAGTAGGAGGTGTATTCATGTAGGGCCATCGTTAGGTCTTTGCTTCCACTCTGAGGAGGGGTCACAGCCACTGGGGTCATTCTGGTTGCTGTGCTGACAGTAGATTGTAGGGGGACAACGACAGAAGCAAGGAGATCAGTTAGGAGGCAGTTCACAGCACAGACAGGTGATGGTGGCTTGGGGCAGAGTGTTAGCAGAGGAAGTGGTGAAAAGTGGATTCTGGAGATATTTTAAAGGTAGAGTGAAGAGGATTACTTATGGATTGGATGTGAGAGAAAGAGAGGACTCAGGGAAGGCTCCAAAGTTTTTGGTTGACCAGGGATGGAGTTGCTGTCAACCAAGATGGAGACCTCAATGATCCAGCAGACTTTGGGGAGATAAGGGCTTTGGTTTGGGGTGTATTAAGTTGGAGATGTCTGGTAAACATTGCAGAGGAGGCAGTGGATATATGTATCTGGAGGTCAGCAGAGTGATCTGGACTGGGGATATAAACGAGAGTTGTTGGCATGCTGCTGCTGCTGCTGCTGCTAAGTTGCTTCAGTCATGTCCGACTCTGTGCGACCCCATAGATGGCAGTCTACCAGGCTCCTACGTCCCTGGGATTCTCCAGGCAAGAGCGCTGGAGTGGGTTGCCATTTCCTTCTCCAATGCATGAAAGTGAAAAGTGAAAGTGAAGTCGCTCAGTCATGTCTGACTCTTCACAACCCTGTGGACTGCAGCCTACCAGGCTCCTCCGTCCATGAGATTTTCCAGGCAAGAGTACTGGAGTGGGTTGCCATTGCCTTCTCCGAGTTGTTGGCATAGACTAGTTGTTTAAAACTATTAGATGAGACCGCAAGGGAGTGGGTGAGAGAAGATTAAACACTGAGGCTTGGGGCACTGCACTGTAAAGAGGTCCAGGAGAAAGAAAACCAAGGAGGAGTGGTCAGTGGAAATTAAGTGAAAGAAAGTGTTTCCAGGAGAAGGAAGCAGTCTGTGTCACAAATTGCTGGTTGAGCAAATGAAATGAAGAATTAGATTTATCCACTGGGTTTGACCATTTGGAGGTCCTTGGTGGTTGTTTTGGTAGAATAGCAGAAGTCCAGTTGGGCTAGGTTCACGAGAGGATAGAAGAGGAGATATTGGAGACCTTGAGTATAAAGAACTTCTCAAAGATGGTTTGTCATAAAGGTGGTAGAGAAATGGAAGATTAGTTGGAGTGAGAAGTGGCCCTGGGAGAGGGATGTTTAAAGGTGGGAGAAAGAACAGCAGATTTGCATGATGTTGGGAATGGTCCAATAGGGAAGGGAAATTTACCGATGTTGGGGGGGTGGATCCTTACAGTGATATCATTAACTAGGCACCCAGGGATGGGATCTAGTGCACAGGTGTGCATCAGACAGGTGTATGAGCAGCTCATTTATAGTAACGGGAGGCGAGGCAGAATGTGTGGTAGTTAGGCACGTGCTGGTAGGTAGACAGATGCGGTCATGGGAGTTAGTGGAAATTCTATCAATTGCTTCAAATCTCAGTGGTACAGGATGCAAGATCATCACCTGTGAGGATGGGGAGCAAGTGATGAAGGGGTGGACTTGGAAATATGATATCTTTGCAAGCAGCCTTAAGGGTTCAGTTGAGGCTTGTGGTCTCATATTTAATGTGAGACTCATGTGGCATGATTGTGTGTTTTTCTCTAGGGTGTTTTGCTGTGTGGGCAAACTGGAGAAAGCAAAGAGTTTTGTTTTTTTTTTTAATATTTATTTATTTGGCCACATCAATTGTGGCACATGGGATCTGCGTTGCACAGGCTTAGTTGCTCCTCAGCATATGGGGTCTTAGTTTCCTGACCAGGGATTGAACCTGCATCCTCTGCTTTGCAAGGCAGATTCTTAACCACTGGAACACCAGGGAAGTCCTGGCAAAGAATTAGAGTTAATCAAGAGTTTGCTAAAATAGCATATGAAGATGTGAAAGTGGGTCTTAGAGATGGAGAGTACAGGAATGATTGGCTGTGGCATCCAAACTGGAAAATGTAGAGAGAAAGGACAGGAACAGATGAGGGACAGTGAAAAAGTGATGGGATGGATGGATTGTAAGTCCTGGTGGGATCAAAGGATTTTTGGAGATGGGTCACTAGAAGCAGTAAACTGGAAACTCAGGAGGTGGTGTACAAAGAGTGTGACCCCTGAAATTGTGCATTATTGGTAAGGACAAGGCCTTTGAATTCTTACCTGACTTTCTGTTCTCAGGTTTTATAGACCTGGATTCCTGTCCTTCAGTACCCTTAATCCAGCTAGTAATTATGCATTTATTATTGTGATAGTTTCCTTCACTAAAGTGTGAGCATCATAAGGGCAGGGACTGTGACTGTGTCTGTTTCTTATCTGTTTCACACCATTATGTCACTGTGTGTCTAGTTCAGTGCTTGGCAAATTGTAGGAGCTTCATAAATAGTTGTTGAATGAAAGGTAAGACCTACGTTGATGGTAGTAACTTGACCCGAGTTGGGATGATGATGTTCACTTGGGCCCTATGGATTTTGATGATTCCAGCACAGGAATCAAAACATTGACTCCTAAGAAAAAATCAAATAGGATTTGACAAAACCTCTGTTCTATTGATTAAAAGACAAAATTCTGCATTGTTTTTGAAAGCTAATTAATAGGAAAAAGAAGACACATGGTAGGAAAGATCAGGATTGAATTTTAGGAGCTTATTTCTTTAACAATCGTATTAAAACAATGTTTTAAACTTTTGAGTGAGGTCATTGTGTCTTTATTCATTCAACAATTGTATGAATGTCCCTGTGTATCAGACACTATGTAGCTGTGAATTTCATTGGAACAGGGCAAGGTCTAGGTCCCCAAGGGCTTACAGAATTAAGAACTGACTGAAGAAAGAACTTTTTTGTATAAATGAGTAGTGGAATTCAGTGATACAATTCAGAATATACAGTTGCATCAAAACTTGGGAAGAACACACAAATAGTGATTTGAATTGTACTACTTCCTCCTGAGGCATCATACTTAACATGTAGAAACAGCATTTTGAGAGTCAGTAAGCTCACTTTAAAGGTGAATATGCGAAACTGAAGATCTAAAGAAGCGAGGCAGGCATTGTTATGACATGAATGTCTGTTCCCTCTTTCTCTTCCTTCTCCTTTTCCTCTTTTCCTTTTGACATGAAGGAAATGCCTGGCACATAGTAGGAATAAATATTGACTGACTGAGTGAATCATCTGGCATCTAGTCCCATCACTTCATGGCAAATAGATGGGGAAACAATGGAAACAATGACAGACTTTATTTCTGGGGGCTCCAAAATCACTACAGATGGTGACAGAAGCCATGAAATTAAAAGACGCTTGCTCCTTGGAAGAAAAGCTATGACCAACCTAGACAGCATATTAAAAAGCAGAGACATTACTTTGCCAACAAAGGTTCATCTAGTCAAAGCTATGGCTTTTCCAGTAGTCAGATATGGATGTGAGAATTGGACTATAAAGAAAGCTGAGTGCCAAAGAGTTGATGCTTTTGAACTGTGGTGTTGGAGAAGACTCTTGAGAGACTGCAAGGAGATCTAACCAGTCATTCCTAACCTCAAAGAAATCAGTCCTGAATATTCATCGGAAGGACTGATGCTGAAGCTGAAACTCCAATACTTTGGCCACTTCATGCAAAGAACTGACTCATTGGAAAAGACCCTGATGCTGGGAAAAATTGAAGGCAGGAGGAGAAGGGGCCAACAGAGGATGAGATGGTTGGATGGCATCACTGACTTGATGGACGTGAGTTTGAGTAAGCTCTGGGAATTGGTGATGGACAGGGAGGCCTAGTGTGCTGCCGTCCATGGGGTCACAAAGAGTCGGACACAACTGAGTGACTGAACTGAACTGACTGAGTAAATAATTTACCTAAGTTCCAGAGAATAGCAAATTTCTCCATAGGTATTTTTATGACTGAATGTATATGATCTCCCCTGTTCCACTCAGTTCATATATGGGAGCCCTAACCCCTAGTATAACTATCTTTGTGGTAAGGAAGTACTTCTGGTTAAATGAGATTGTAAGGGTGGGACCCTGATCCAAAAGGATTAGTGTCCTCATGAGAAGAGATATCAAACCTCACTGGCTCTGGGTCCATGTGCACACAGGGAAGACAGGCCATGTGAAGACCTAGCGAGAAGGTGGCTGCCTGCAAGTGGGGAAGGAAAGCCCACCAGAAATTGAACCCTGTGGGACCTCAATCCCGGACTTTCTACCCTCCAGAACTTGGAGAAAATACGTGTCTGTTGTTTGAGGCACCCTGTCTATGGTGCTTTGCTGAGTAAGACAGGCACATGAAGCTGCCTACGACTTGAAGAATATGGCATCTGCCATCCTCTGTTTATCTAATACATTAATTTTCCACTTATGTTATACAGGATTGCCTCAAAAATAGTGTCTTTGCTCACAATTCCCTCGCCTAGGGAACGTTCCTCAAATATGAATTGCTTCTTCTCACCTCAGGTGTGGAGAAGCCAGCTTGCATAGAATCTCAGAAGACAAATGTTGAAAGGTTCAGGGTATTTTCTGATGTTAATTCTGGATTAAAAAATATAAAGAGAAGGAGAAAAGGTCAGAACCTAAACGGCTCTCCATCATCTTACTTTATAATAACTTTTTCCTGGGAGAAAAAAAGAGTAGGACAAATGACTGCTGTCATGGACTGTGTTTCTATTTATTTTTCTGTTGCCAGCAATGAGTGTTTGCTTATATCAATATTTTCATTCTGATTACATCCATCAGTAAGCTAAAGTGTGTATACTAATTTATAGAAGTAGTTGAATGAAGTTAACAATTTTGGCATTTCATGACAAAGCCAGAAACATTAGTCTTTAGATTAGAAGTATTAAGGATGCATAATTTACAAAGTCAATAATTGTTTTTTCCTGGCATTTATTGGTATTTGATCTTTCCTTTTTGCCCATGTGTGTAGTAGGTCATCAGGATGAATTAACTCATGCAGGATGTTTTCATCTGATTTTTGGGCTCATTCTATTCTGGAAGATTTATTTGCCTCAAAGCAATTTATCTTCAGAAATCACCTCACTAAGTCCGTCCTGTTACTGGATTATAATGTAAAAATCTACTATTGTTCCGGGTCAAGGTATCAGTTATCTCTCCTCTTTCCTGCTTCTCTGTTCCTACCCTTTTAGCAAGAACCTCTCTCCACGGTTTCCAGTTTTCATGGAGACTCCCTAGGAGCTCCAGGGAGGTAACATCAAAGGTCTTCCTCTTGTTTATCAGAGAAGTAAGGACGCCCCTCAAAATCCTGCAAATTCCATTCTGCAGGTACCCACTCATCCACTTGGCCTGAGTGATAAATGACTTTTGCCAAGAAAGTACATTTCATTAATCTTACTGCTCGAGCCTCTTCTGGGGAAGAGAAGGAAAAGGAGGTGACATATATGGTGACTTGGGAGCTTGCTCTGCATTTCAGTCTGAGGCAGATCACTGGCTATCAGTGCATACCCTACCAGGCCTCCAAGGGTGAAGCGTTTCCTCTGAAACTGTCCAACAATACTGTGATGGCAGAATAGCTGGAGACATTTCAAGAAGTGCTGAGGTGGCGGGTGAGTGAACTGAGGTCCCTTGAGGCCCCAGGCCCTGCTCCTGTGGCTGGTTGGTGATATCAAGTGGGTCCCTGCCTCCTACACTGGTGCTTCCCACTCCAAAAGAAGCTTTTACTTTCCAAATGCTTGTTTAACCGTGAAGCTCATGTTGTTCTAACTCAGCTGCTCTAGTTGAAGTGGGAAGGGGACCTCTGAGTCCCGGGCTCTGTCCTGTCCATCCCATCAGATTGCTGTCCATCTGTTCCCAAGTTCCTGGGACTCCACATAACACAGCATGAAAACTAGGAGACTTGATAGCCATTGGACTAGAAGGGCATAGGAGGGCTCAGGCAAGGGCACTGCCCAGCCAAACGAGTCTGCGGAGTCCGTCTTCTTCTTCCTATTCTCATGCTTCTCTCTGGGAGCATCCTTCCAGGTGGAACAACCAGTCAGTGCCCATCTCAACATCTTCTTCTGCAGGAAGCCATTCCCAGTCCCCTCATCGGAATGGGAGCCCCCTCCCTCTGAATCCAGTGCATCTGTTTCCTGGGGGTGCCTCCTGTTGTCTACCTTGTTGATGAATTGGACCATCTTCAGTCTGAGGGTAAGCCTCCCAAGGCCAGGGACCATGGCATACTCATTTCATCTCTTTGGCACCTACAATGTTGCTGTTGTTTAGTCGCTCAATCGTGTCCGACTCTTTGCGACCCGATGGACTGTAGCCTGCCAGGTGCCTCTGTCCATGGGATTCTCCAGTCAAGAATACTGGAATGGGTTGCCATTTCCTTCTCCAGGGTACCTTCCTGACGCAGGGATCAAACCTGTGTGTCCTGCACCAGCAGATTCTTTACTGCTGAGCTACCAGGGAAGCCCCGGCACCTACAATGGTATATTGCAAATGATGAAGACTCAGCAAATGTTTGTGGAATTGAAGAGACCATTTTATTTGCTATCTGCTTAACCACCATTTGAGCTGGATAACCTTTGATATCTGGGTATGCTAACTGTGCCTTCTCAGGCAGGGGGAGAAGGTTATTTAGATAATTGTTCAGAAATGTTATGTAAAAATCTAATGATTGTATTGTCTTGCTGTTTTCACAGTTAATGCCATTTTAGTATGGGGATCAAAGAGCGTTTATAATTGATATAAAGAGGAAGCCTTGAATTTTTCAGGGCTGAAAGTGGATGACCACAGAATATCACTGATTGGTGGGCAAGGTCCTCAAGGAGGAAGTGTTTGAGTTGATTTCACCATTAAGGTGACTCACTGGAAAAGACCCAAATGCTGGGAAAGATTAAAGGCAAGGAGGAGAAGGGGACAACAGAGGATAAGATGGTTGGATGGCATCGCCGACTCGATGAACATGAGTTTGAACAAGCTCTGAGAGGTGGTGATGGACAGGGAATCCTTGCGTGCTGCAGTCCATGGGGTCGCAAATAGTTGGACACGACTGAGCGACTGAACTTAACACCATTAAGGACGGCACATCTATGTTAAGTATAGCCTTGCACTAGGTGCCGATGAGCTGTATCAGACATCTCTGTGTCCTGCCTTACATCCTTCTCAACCCATCTTTTACTCCAGCCATTGCTGGGCAAGGAGCCTCCCAGAATGTCATAGGACAGCATCTTGCTTCAGTTGTACCACATAGCTGTTCCTTTCTACCCATGGGTTTCTGGGGACCATCACTGGAAGGCCCATTGGAGTGTGAAGGAGTCAACATCTCTGGGTTAACCCTTACCAGTGAGGGGCGGGAGCTGGTGGTGAATTGCTTCCTTCTTTGTCCTATGGGTGGGGGAGTCTGAGCCATATTCTGTTCATCCTCAGAGGGTCCAGTGCAATGGAGTGAGCCATGCAGGGACCCAACAGCGGCCACTCATTCACACACATTTGCGTTGGCTCTCTCCCCTGCTGTGTTTCTCTCTCCCCTAGTTCCTCACTCCCGCTCCTGGGATCCATCCCAAATAACCTACTGCACATAAGCTGTTAGTAAAGACTCGGCTTTTAGTGGGGAATTCAGGCCAAGTTAAGGGATTAAAGAGTGTAGTGAGATCTTTTCCTTGTCCTCCAAAAGCTTATTAGCTTGGGGAGTCTTGTGGAACATGTGGTTACTTTAGAAGGCCAAAATGGGTGGTTCAGACAGAGTGGGTGCTGCTGCAGAAAGGAAAAGGGAAGCTTGGTGTGTGTGTAACTTGTGTACTAGGCAGGTCCCGGGAAGGAGCTGAGTGGGCTGGGAGGAAGGCAGAGTACGCTTTGGTGTTATGTAATGGGAGGTGTGAGCAGAAAAGCTGGGTTAGGGTTATTGTAGGGAGAAGTGAAAAGTACACTTAGAATTATCTGGTTGTGTGCAGTCATGCATGAATGACAGGCGTAGGATTCCCGATTTTCCTTTGATGAGAAGGCATTCTGGAAATTTGAAAACTTGGGGGGGTATAGTCTGGAGAAGGAAGAGAAAGGGACGAGAAACTGTCGGGACATTGAAGTGGAATCAGGTGAATGAGGGGCAAAGTTCAGTGACCCAATCAATTGCAAACTCCATTGAGCATTCTGCTAGAAGTGAGATTTCAGGGGGAATACAGAGATTAACCTTAACAAGGTATATTCACTGGAGGGTGTTATGCTGAGTGAAACAAGTCAGACAGATAAAGACAAGTACTGTGTGGTATTGCTTATATGTGGAATCTTAAAAATAAAACAAACTACTGAATAAAATGCAAAAGAAACAGACTCACAGGTAGAACAAACTAATATTTACCAGTGTGTGGGTGGGTGAGTGGAGGGGGTCACAAACTTCTGGGTTTAAGGTAGGTTCATGAATGTATTGTACAACAGGGGGAATATAGCTGATATTTTGTAATATCTATGAATGGCAGTTAGCCCTTAAAATTGAAAAAAAAAATGTTTTCCCATGCTTAAAAAGATAAAAACAAGCCAAAAACCCACAAGGGGCATTCACATCTGAGGAAAAGGCCCATGTATGAGTAGAGTGGTATTTAAAAGGAAAAATTCTCATGGACCCCCAGAGTTGACTTCAATTATTTTTGTTGTTGTTGTTGTGTGTGCATGTTCGATTGTATCTGATTCTTTGCGACCCCATGGACTGCAGCCCACTGGGCTCCTCTGTCCATGGGATTCTCCAGGCAAGAATACTGGAGTGGGTTGCCATGCCCTCCTCCAAGGGATCTTCCCAACCCAGGGATTGAACCTGCGTCTCTTATGTCTCCTGCATTGGCAGGCAGGTCCTTTACCACTAGCACCACCTGGGAAGCCCATTTTTATTATAATTTTATTTAAATATAAAAAAGGCGAGGTATAAACCCTTAGTACTTATATACCCATAAACCTTAAAGAGATTTACGCATTAAAAACCAATCAAATGACAAAATCAATAAAATTCAAACTACCACCATTAATTTAACGTGATGGATGATGTTTTTGGCTAAAACAAAATTGCTGTGGATGAACGCGCATGGTCCTGGCGGCCTCAGCTTAGACTCCGAGTTCAGGCTGCAGTGTGCCCCGCAGAGACTCCATCCTGCTGCCGGTTTGTGTTTGAACCACTGAGAAAACCTTTGTTTGAACAGCTGGCCACGCGTGAATGCATTATTTACCCATGGAGGCCGCCTCTGTTCTTTTCTCGTTAGCCAGAGACAACGAAAGTGGCATCCTTTGTGCCAGCTGGGCCCCAAGCAGGAAGCAGGAGTGGCACTGAGCTCTGGGCGTGGGGGTGGGGGGTGGGAAGGGGGCCCTGGAGGGAAGCTGAGCGATGGAGGTCAGAGGTCGGTAGAGAATTGGGAGAAAAGGGTCAGCATCTCACGAGACCGAGAGGGATGCTGGAATATCCCATATTAAGTTCAGCTGGGACGCTGATGTCGATTTCTTCACCTGTTAAATTCCAGCGAAGGGGGGATTTCAGAGAGATTTTTCTGGATTAAGTGATGCCCCTGCCCCCGCCACGGCATCTGTGGGATCCAGTAGAATATTTATGGGATATTACATTATTTACTGTCCCCATACAGTTTGGGGCTGCCCAGGTGGTGCTAGTGATGAAGAACCTGCCTGCCAATGCCAGAGACTTAAGAGATGTGGGTTCGATCCCTGGGTTAGGAAGATCCCCTGGAGGAGGGCATGAAAACGTTTCACCTGTGGCTTGTTTGTGGGCCGGCCTCCACCCCAGTTATTCAAGGGCTTCTCACCTGGGGCTGACTCCAGACCTGAGGATGCCACCAGCACCGGCTGGACGCTGTTTGGAAGTCTGCCTTTTCTCTTAGAATCGGGGCCCGGAGGTAAGGTGGCCTGGGTTTCAATCTCAGCTTCTTTGTTTCCTGTGGGACTTCAAACCCAGTCTCTTCATAATAATGGCTGCTTTGTGGGATGAACAAGTTAAGATACATGAAGTGTTCAGGACACTTGGTGGATAGTAAGTGCTGTGTAACAGTGTATGATGGTGATGGTGGCGTATTAGTTAAATCTGTGATGTTTGACCCCGCAGGGAAGCACTGGGCCTGCTGTTTGAAGGGCTTTTTTTTTTTTTACAGGTTCTGTGGGAGGGATGATTGGCTGACCGTAGTGAGGTCTCTGCTAAAGAGGCAACAGCAGGATATAAAAATATATTAGGAATCACGAACCTTGATTATTTTAGCCCTCGTTCATTTGTGGTCAGTTGGTCTGCCGTTGCAAAGAAAGGGTGATGAAGGAAGGGTATGAAGAAGCAGTGAGAATGGAACTGAAAGGGCCTTGTCTGAGGAGCTTCAGAAAACCTTGCTTTCTAAGAATATTTATCCTGCATTAAAAAACAGATGTGCTAATAATGTGCTGTCAGTCTTATTAATTATAACAGGTCCCCAGGGGAAATTATTTGGCATACTTGGGTCTCTGAAGACATTTTGCTGAGTCAGGCCCTGTGTGAGTCGGGGTCCCCCAGAAGGGTACCCCAAGACAGGGAGATGGCTAGAGGGGGGTTGGGGGGTCATGGCAATAGGTATGGGGAGGGAATGGGACAATGATTGGCTGCTGGGTGGGCTCTTGCTGTGGGCAACCAGGGCTCAATTTTTGCAGAGCTCTGAAAAACAGTGCAGAAAGCGCTTCCAGTAACTGAGGCTGACCTGTGAGGTTGCTGTGCTACTCATCCACTGATTTCTCCAAGCTCCTGCGTGGAGGCCTGCGCAGGCGGGGTGGAGGGTTAGATATCCGGCACTTCAGGTCTCTCACAGGGTCCCAGAGGGACCAGAGAGGTGGCCAGAGTGGTTCTTCAGACATGGACTGTCAGGTCCTGGCAGGTGAAGACTAGGATTGCCTGCAGGTACCGAGGTGCCCTGGATGACGTGGGCTGGGACGTCGGCGAAGTTCTTTCACGTTCTGTGCTGTGTGCTACACTAACATCTTGGGTTGGCACTCGACAAACACACGTTAAGCGTTTATTAACATGCTTTGATGCCTTTTGCAGATATATTTGCTAAGTATCCTCAGTGGGGAATCCCCCTGTTTGGTCCCATCTCAGATAAAGGGAGGCAGGGGCTGGTGAAGGGAGCCAGCCAGGGCCCTGCAGGTGGGGAGAGGTTGATGGAGGTACTGGAAGTGAAGGGGCTGGGTGCTCCCCTCCTGCAGATGCAGCCATCATGGATGTGGATCCGGGCAGGCCTCTGCCTTTGCCATGGAATCAAAAGGGTCAGCAGGACGTGGTTTGCTTATGCTAAAGAGTTCAATTGTAATGGTTAAAAAAAAAAAAAAAAAAGTGAAAGTGTTAGTCACTCAGTTGTGTCCAATTCTTTGCGACCCGATGGACCGTGTAGACTGCCAGACTTCTCTGTCCATGGAATTCTCCAGGCAAGAATACTGGAGTGGGTTGCCATTCCCTTCGCCAGGGGATCTTCCCAACCCAGGGATCAAACCCGGGTCTCCTGTGTTGCAGGCAGGTTCTTTACTGTCCGAACCACCTTCTGGAGGCTCTGTAATGGTAAAGGCGCAGATTTTGGATAAGGGCAGGAGAGTGGCTTGGGGTGAAGATGGAGCTTGCAACTATAGCTTTGAGATGGGCAAGGTCTTTCTTCAAAATTTGGGGGTATTAGCATTGAGGGATCTGGCTTAGCACAGGGAGGTGGCATCAATGATTGGAGGCAGAGACTAGGGGGAGGTTCAAACTGTTCTGAGACTTGTGACTTTGGGCAGGTTGACTTCTGTGTCTTCATCTGAAGGAAGAAATAGTAATATGCAGTTTACCAGGTTATGATCAGGTGAGCAGATGTGTCTGTCACAAAGCAGTCATGTTCTTCGGACTGGTGGCGACGTGGCTAGGCGAGGGATGGAATGGGAGCTTGAAGTTAGCAGATGTAAGCTTTTATAGATAGA
The DNA here is from genome assembly GCF_000754665.1 of Bison bison bison. Classification (NCBI taxonomy): domain Eukaryota; kingdom Metazoa; phylum Chordata; class Mammalia; order Artiodactyla; family Bovidae; genus Bison; species Bison bison. The sequence goes on from NW_011494924.1 coordinate 4,927,969, forward strand.
ATGGATAAACAAGATCCTATTGTACAGCACAGGGAACTATATTCAGTCTCCTATGATAAACCATAATGGAAAAGAATAAAAAAAGAATGTATAACTGAATCATTTTGCTGAAATTATCAGAACATTGCAGAAATTAACACATTGTAAATCAACTATACCTCAATTAAAAAAACTGATGTAAAAATTAGTATAGCCACTTTGGAAAAGATTTTGAAAGTTTCTTATAAAATTAAACATATACTTACCATGGGGGGAAAAACAAAAAAAAAGCAGTCATGTTCTTTTCTTGTGCATAGAATATTTTAAACGTTTACATTTAATTAAATGTTATAATAAAATAATGCAATTATTCTATTTACACGATAATTTCAGGTTTTATAAAAATGTTAATTCAGAGTATATATTAATGGGATGCAAAATTTAAATTTAGTTTTATTTTTATTAATACTTTTTAATCCAAGTAAAAGTGGTAATAAAACACAACTAAAAATGTCCTAAAGAAAAAAGGCTAGTCCTTTGCCTCTTATTTTCCAAGCCAACTTTTTAGTTACTTTGGATGTTTTTTAATTGTTTCCTCATTTTAAAGTGATACACTTATGTCACGATGTGTTAGATATTACATTTAAACTTTGATATCATTGATTGAATTTTAGTCTTTATATCCTATGCTGCTTCATCCACCTCTTTATCTCAATATAATTATATCACGATTTTTGGTTAAAATCCCTTATCAGTATTTACATTATTATGACTGTGTAAATATCATTTATTAATACTTCTGAGCTAGATAGTGTACTCAGATTCTATTTACTTCTCATACATTTTATTTTCCTAGAGGTAATAAAACTGCCTTTCAAAAAATTGCTCAGTGTTTTATGTATTTTTTGCTAATTTCTCCCCGAGATTCTTTTTTTAATTTATTTTAACTGGAGGATAATTACTTTACAATATTGTGATGGTTTTTGGCATACATCAACTTGAATCGGCCGCAGGTATACATGGGTCCATTCCGTCCTGAACCTGCCCGCCACCTCCCTCTCCCTGAGATTCTAATAGAGCTGTCAAATATCTATCAATCCTGTTTTCCAAACAGCTCACCAGGAGAGAGAATCTGTAAGTTCTGTTTCCCCTTCTCACATCCCTCTTTCGTTCTGCTCTGGAGGCTCTTTCTTTAGGCCGGTAGTACAAACCCAGTAATCCAAGGACTTTGACCACTCTCATATTTAAAATCCCCTTTTCATTAATGTCCTGTCTTTGTTTTTCTTAGTTTAGTTCCTCTTTTTGCTGTAGCACATCCAGTAGCAACTTCTTTAAAAAGGGTAATTTTTTGAGTCCATGTTTGTTTGAAAATGCTTTTATTCTTGGTTGATAGAATCCTCTACCTGGTCAAACTAAGTTGAAATGAACTATGTCTAAAATTTGAAAGAATGAATCCGTTGGTAATGAAAGGTGTGATGCTGCTTAGATTGTTTCTCTTTGAGACCTGAGAAACAAAACTTTCTGTTTTTTCTCCCTGTGTACCTGGACCCTCAGCTGGGAGCCTCTCCAGGGCTCTGTGGTAGAGAATCACTCTGTTTTGGTTAGCATCCCCACTTTCAACTTGCTGAGATTATAACTTCCTTTTACACTGTTTAGCCAGATACCCTCCTCCACCTGCTCTCTGTCTTTCAAAATTTGTTGAACCCTTTAACATAAATGCAGCAATATTTTTTAGATCCAGCTCCTACAGTAGTGGAAACAAAAGCAAAAATAAACAAGTGGAACCTAATTTTAAACTTAAAAGCTTTTGCACAGCAAAGGAAACCATAAACAAAACAAATACAACCTACAGAATGGGAGAAAATATTCACAAATGAGGCAACCATCAAGGGCTTAATTGCCAAAATGTACAAACAGCTTATACAGCTCAATATTTTTAAAAAAAACGCAGTAAAAAATGGGCAGAAGATACAGACATTTTTCTAAAGACGTACAGATGGCCAACAGGCACATGAAAAGGTGCTTAGTATTGTTAATTATTAGAGAAATGCAAATCAGAACTACAGTGAGGTGCCACTTCACACTGATCAGAATGGCCGTCATCAAAAAGTCTACAATATTGTAATCATCTGCCAATTAAAAATTAAACTTTTTTTTTTTAAAGTGAAGTACTCTATATCAACATAGAGATAATAAATGCTGGAGAGGGTGTGAGAAAAGGGAACCCTCCTACACTTTTGGTGGGAATGTAAATTGGTACAGCCACTAGGGCGAACAGTATGGAAGTTCCTTAAACTAAAAAGTTACTGTATGATCTAGCCATCCCACTCCTGGGCATATGTCCAGAGAAAAACATAATTCAAAAAGATACATGTACCCTAGTGTTCATAGCAGGACTATTTATAGTAGTCAAGACATGAAAGCAACCTGTGTCCATTGAAAAATGAATGGATAAAGGTGTGGTATATGTGTGTGTGGTATATGTGGTATATGTGTGTGTATATGTATACACACACACACACAGTGGAGTATTAGTCGTAAAAAGAGAATGGAATAATGCTATTTGCAGCTACATGGGTAGACCTAGAGATTACCATACTAAATGAAGTCAAAGACAAATATATGATATCACTTACATGGCTACAAAGGAACTTTATAAAACAAAAACAGAGTCACAGACATAGAAAAAACTTACGGTTACCAAAGGGGTAAAAGGGGAGAGGGATAAATTAGGAGTTTGGGATTAACAGATACACACACTACTTACTATATATAAAATAAATAACAAGGACCTACTGTATAATACAGGGAAATATAGTCAATATCCTGTAATAACCATTATAGGAAAAGAATCTAAAGAAAAATATGTGTAACAAAATCGCTTTGCTGTATACCTGAAATGTTGTAAATCAGCTATATTTCAATTAAAAAAAGCAAAAAAACCCTTCCCAAACCAAAAATTTGTTGACATCTTTCACACGTCGATGTTGCCTTTTCTGTATGCCTCAGTGAAGGACTCTCTAGCAACATATCAAGAAGGAAAGTTGAAACCCAGGTTTGTCCTGTCTAATGCAGGTTCTTTGTCCAAGATCAAGGAATTGTTATTGATAATGGATTTATCAATGGGCCATGAGAGTGTTGCATTTAAGAATATTATGCTTGTCAGCTTCAGAGGGCAAAGGGCATCGATTATGCAAAACAAACCCCATCCCCCAGGACTGCATGGAGACTGCAGACTCAACCTTAAATGTGATTACACAAATGTATCATGGTCAGGGAGAAAATGACTGATAAGGACTTTTTCCTTTTTCATCTTGTCCATTGTTTTTCTTCTTTTTTAGAAACCATTTTTCTTTGTGAATCTGAAGGCTCTGAATGAAAGATAATGATAATAACTTGTTTATGTAGCCATAAAGACAACCATTATAGCTAGTTTGTTCCCATAGCCAGATACTGTATTTCTTGCCCACTTGGAGGTGAATCAAGGCCAGTGGTCAGAATAGGAAGAAAAATCGAACTCTGGAAATTCTAGTTTTTGTCAGCCGGGACCAAAGAGAGAGGCAAGATAGGGCAAAGGAAGAAAAAAAAAAAGGCAAGAAGGAAGAGAGAGGGGTCAGTAGAAAAAATGATGCATCAGTGGAGGACTTCATAGAGACTTATCAAGAAGGAAATTCAATTATTTCCTTCCCCACTTTAGGGAGGTTTTCAACTATTATCTCCTCAAGTATTTTCTCATGGTCTTTCTTTTTGTCTTCTTTTTCTGGGACTCCTATAATTCGAATGTTGTAGCTTTTAATA
>NW_011494924.1:4932326-4935048 GCF_000754665.1 Bison bison bison
CTGTGGGCATACACACTGAGGAAACCAGAATTGAAAGAGACACGTGTACCCCAATGTTCATCGCAGCACTGTTTATAATAGCCAGGACGTGGAAGCAACCTAGATGTCCATCAGCAGATGAATGGATAAGAAAACTGTGGTACATATACACAATGGAGTATTACTCAGCAATTAAAAAGAATACATTTGAATCAGTTCTAATAAGGTGGATGAAACTGGAGCCTATTATTCAGAGTGAAGTAAGCCAGAAGGAAAAACACCAATACAGTATACTAATGCATATATATGGAATTTAGAAAGATGGTAATGACAACCCTGTATACGAGACAACAAAAGAGACACTGATGTACAGAACAGTCTTTTGGACTCTGTGGGAGAGGGAGAGGGTGGGATGATTTGGGAGAATGACATTGAAACATGTATAATATCATATATGAAATGAGTTGCCAGTCCAGGTTCGATGCACAATACTGGATGCTTGGGGCTGGTGCACTGGGACAACCCAGAGGGATGGGATGGGGAGGGAGGAGGGAGGAGGGTTCAGGATGGGGAACACGTGTATACCTGTGGTAGATTCATGTTGATATATGGCAAAACCAATAAAATATTGCAAAAAAAAAAAAAAAGAACACTGAAAAAAAAAGAAGGAAATTCAAGACTGAATTCCAGGCCAGTTTCATGTGCTATATCCAACACTGATGATTCCCCTGGTTCTTTTCCTTTAATTATTTTCTTATTGCCCCTTGGTTTTAAGGTTTTTAGTGTCCTGAATCCTGCCCCACCTGTCTTGGCCTGTCTTCTCTGTCTCCTGTTGTGCTATCAGAGATGCAGAAAGTAGGAATGATGCCCGAGTTGCAGGAAGAGCGATTTTCAGAATTGACAGGGCAGGAAGAGCAGCCATAAGTCTTGCCGGATAGTTACTGTTTAGTGGGTGTTCAGGTGACTGGGAGGCTCCCTCCTTCCTCATTTTGTGATTTGTGCCAGGGTCTGTGGTGTGGCTGTCGTTACAAGGATCCCCCGAGGCGTGCACCACTGTCTGTGTCCTTCAGTAGCAAATGTAGGGAAACAGAACAAGAATGGTCCTTCCTCTGTCATACAGCACAGGGAACTCGGCTCAGTGTTACGTGGCAGCCTGGATGGAAGCGGGGATTGATGTGTATATACGGCTGAATCCCTTCTCTGTTCACCTGAAACTATCACAGCGTTGTTAATTGGCTATTTGAGTGTGTTAGTTGCTCGGTCGCGTCTGACTCTTTGCAATCCTGCCGGGCTCCTCAGTCCATGGGATACTCCAATATAAAATAAAAAGTTCTAAAGAAAAAAATGAATGGTCTTTCCTCTTCTCCTGGAGATAGAGAAGAACAGGGAAGCCTGGCACCCTGCAGTCCATGGGGTCACAAAGAATTGGACATGACTGAGCGACTGAACAACAACAACAGTTTCTCCTCTCGGCTCCTGCACATCATCCCCTTGAATTCCTCGAGTCCAGGGAGGAAGGTTAGCATCCTGCAGAGAGGATGGGAGGTGCTTGTGGCAATGTACCTACTTCAGACCCAGGACATGGGGTCCAGTCCCCATGTCTACTCTGTGACAAGTGGCCACTGTGAACTCAGACACTGACCTCATGGGCCTCGGCTTCCTAGGTTGTAGAATGAGGAAACTAGAACTCTCGGCAATCTTTTGAATTAGAATATTCTGTGAAGTTAGTGGCAGACACATATTCTAGAATTGTGTGCTGGAATACCTTGGGGATCCTGTGGGTTCTGATCTAGACATTCTAGAATTTTGCAGTCAAATGAGTTGCACAAACTTTGGGCTTCCCAGCATGTAAAAGTTGTGTGTACACCATACTGTAGTCTTAAGTCCATAATAGTATGATGTCTAAAAACCACACCTATCTTAATTACTGGTAAAAGATGCTAACCATCATCTGAGGCTTTGGGGAGTCAATGTTTTTGCAAAAGCAATAGGAAAGATTACTGATCGCAGACCATAATAACAAATATAGCACTATTAATAGAAAAGTTTGAAATAGTATAAGAATTACAAAAATGTGACAGAGACATGAAGTGAGCAACTGCTGTTGGATGCATGGCACTGATAAACTGGCTTGGTGCAGGGTTGGCGTAAACCTTCAACTTCTTTTTTTTTTTTAATTTGGTACCCGAGAAGGACAAAAAAGTGAGGTATGCCTGTACTGGTTACATCTCCTTTCTTCAGTCAGTCAGTCAGTCAGTCCAGTCGCTCAGTCATGTCCGACTCTTTGCGACCCCATGAATCAAAGCACACCAGGCCTCCCTGTCCATCACCAACTCCCGGAGTTCACTCAGACTCACGTCCATTGAGTCAGTGATGCCATCCAGCCATCTCATCCTCCGTCGTGCCCTTTTCCTCCTGCCCCAGCAGGAGGGTCTTTTCCAATGAGTCAACTCTTCACGTGAGGTGGCCAAAGTATTGGAGTTTCAGCTTCAGCATCATTCCTTCCAATGAACACCCAGTACTGATCTCCTTTAGAATGGACTGGTTGGATCTCCTTGCAGTCCAAGGGACTCTCAAGAGTCTTCTCCAACACCACAGTTCAAAAGCATCAATTCTTTGGTGCTCAGCTTTCTTCACAGTCCAACTCTCACATCCATACATGACCACTGGAAAAACCATAGCCTTGACTAGACGGACTTTTGTTGGCAAAGTAATGTCTCTGCTTTTGAATATGCTATCTAGG
>NW_011494924.1:4935148-4937652 GCF_000754665.1 Bison bison bison
ACTAGACGGACTTTTGTTGGCAAAGTAATGTCTCTGCTTTTGAATATGCTATCTAGGTTGGTCATAACTTTCCTTCTAAGGAGTAAGCATCTTTTAATTTCATGGCTGCAGTCACCATCTGCAGTGATTTTGGAGCCCAGAAAAATAAAGTCTGACACTGTTTCCACTGTTTGCCCATCTATTTCCCTAGAGTGACATTAAACATTCACTTTTTAAAAGTTTGAAAGGAATGAGCATCTTCTTCATGTGGGCCCATTTTAGCTTTTCTGATAGGGAACATCGAACATCAAGAAGCAATGAGCTTCTTTGATCCTCCAGCCGGGTCCCTTTTTAGGAGTGTTGTCCCCTAGACTGTAATCTGCATGAGGGCAGGACTCCTGTTTGTCTTATTTAAGAGACCTCTCAGAGCTCTGCCTGTTCACATGACTGGAAGTGGAAGTTGGACATATTTTATTTGTTTTATTTCTTTACCACCTAGCACAGTGCCAGGAATGTAATAAATATTTGTTGAATTGATGCCTAACATATGGTATTCTAAGTATTGTGAATGGTGGAAATTGCAGCATAAGCAAGGTGAGGGTATGGGTATTGTATTTTTTTTTTTTCCTAAGGAAAAAATAACAGTGCAGAATGAAACCTTTCAAAGAAGATTACAAAGCTGTTTTCTTTCTCATTACTCATCACTTTCCTCCTCCTCAGAATTCCAAGTCCTATTGTCTCACCAAACAGTGAAAAGAGAAAAATGTAAGAACCTTCCAGAATTACCTAGGCTTTGTATACCCTCCTTGTTGGATGTGTGTCCCTTTTGTGCTTTGGTTTGGTAGAAATTAACCAAAGAGTAAAGAAATATCTGGGGTCCCATATCGGGATGCTAATTAGTTGTTTTCTTGTCAAAGGAATTAAAAAGATGTTTCTGAGAGAATGTCTGTTTGATTTGGAAGAGAACTTTTGTCTCACCCCAGTTTTACATGATGTCCCCAGGTATCTCCAATTAGCTCAAGAGGTGTTACACCATTAAAAAAAAAAATCTCAAAGTGAAAATTAGTTTGCTTTGGTTTAAAACATACATGCAATATATCCCTTCAGGAGGAAGAAAGCTATTATAAAATCTGGAAAACAATTTACAAAAAGAACTTAGCTCCCTAACTGCTCGGAATGAAGTCTGGTGCCCTATACTGTCTGAAACTGACTGGAAAATAGAGTTGTTGTTTTAATTGCAGTTGGCATTTGCAACTCTCCAGGTGAAGAAGTCAGCTTGCTGGAACATTTCTTTTGGCATTAGAAGCTCAGAAAATTAATAAGAAAGAACCGAGGACAAAGTGGTACTTACCGATTAAAGCACACTTCTGGAATTTCTCACGGACCCTCAGGTAACCTTTGGTTTGTAGACATTGAGCGATTGCTAAGCAGAGAGCGCTGTGCTGGTGCAGAGAGCTCCCTTCTCTAAAGGACTCTGGGCTTGCTGGGAGTAGGAAGGAAGCAAGAGAGAGAACCAGAGTTAGTGGCATGACGGATCCGATCCTCAGTGTGCTGGGAGGTCAGAGAAAGGAGGGGCCAGGCTGGATTGGAGTCCAGAAAAGAGATACCATGGCTGCCGGTGGTGCCTGACGGGGTGCCTTGTTTGTCAGTGAGCAGAGATGACTCGAAAGGGCATTCAAAACTGAGGAATAGTGTGAGCCAGAGCTGGAAGGCAAGCAGTGTGTTGGCACATTGGGTAGGTGGGTAGTGGTACGTGGAGGTGACTCATGAGAGGTGAGGCAGGAAAGCTGAGCAGGTGCTGATCTGTGAAAAGATGGTGCTGTTTGAGTCTGGAATGTCTTTCCTGAACTCAGTTTCCTCCATCCTTTGCTCTCCACACCCTTTCCCTTGTTTGGGCGCACACAGAAACTGGTTGGGAAATGTTGCTGTAAACAGTGAGTGGTCAATGGTGCTTTGATCAGAGGATGGCATGTCTCAGAAGAGGATTATGTAAGAACTTATTTTTTAATATAGTTTTAATTGTTTCATGTCTTGTTTATAGCTGCGGCTATTCGATGGACAGTAGACATGCTAAATGGGATCAGTGTTTGCTGTTTAATTCACCCGGTCAGGAGGGATCTTGGTCTAGAAATACCCTGGAGAGTTTTGAGATCACAGCCACCCATTGTGCCTGATGGTTGTGGCCTGAGATGACCTCTCTGGTATCCCTCCAGTGTGTGTGTGTGTGTGTGTGTGTGTGTGTGTGTGTGCATGCATGCGCGAGTGCGCATGTACTAGTCAATATATTTGGTTACCACAAAGTGGAAGGTACAAAGGCTTTAGGACCAGGCAGATTTTTTTTTAAAGTTGCTGCTACTGCTGCTAAGTCACCTCAGTCGTGTCCGACTCTGTGTGACCCCATAGACTGCGCCCACCAGGCTCCTCCGTCCCTGGGATTCTCCAGGCAAGAACACTGGAGTGGGTTGCCATTTCCTTCTCCAATGCAGGAAAGTGAAAAGTAAAAGTGAAGTCGCTTAGTCGTGTCC
>NW_011494924.1:4937752-4943233 GCF_000754665.1 Bison bison bison
CTTAGCGACCCCATGGATTGTAGCCTACCAGGCTCCTCTGTCCATGGGATTTTCCAGGCAAGAGTACTGGAGTGGGGTGCCATTGCCTTCTCCATTTTAAAGTTGAAGTATAGTTAATTACAATGTTGTGTTAGTTTCAAGTGTACAGCAAAATAATTTAGTTATATATATATAAATTTATATGTATATGCTGCTGCTGCGTCGCTTCAGTCGTGTCAGACTCTGTGCTACCGTATGGACAGCAGCCCACCAGGCTCCTCTGTCCACAGGATTCTCCAAGCAAGAATACTAGTGTGAGTTGCTGTTTCCTTCTCCCTTATGTGTGTGTATGTGTGTGTATATATATATATATATATCAGTTCAGTTCAGTCGCTCAGTCGTGTCCGACTCTTTGCGACCCCATGAATCACAGCACACCAGGCCTCCCTGTCCATCACCAACTCCCAGACTTCACTCACACTCACGTCCATCGAGTCAGTGATGCCATCCAGCCATCTCATCCTCTCTCGTCCCCTTCTCCTCCTGCCCCCAATCCCTCCTAGCATCAGAGTATATATATATACATTCTTTTTTAGATTCTTTTCCATTGTAGGTTATTAGAAAATATCAAGTATAGTTCTCTGTGCTATACAATAGGTCTTTGTTGATTATCTGTTTTCTATGTTGTAATGTAGTGAAGTGAATTCACCCGGTCAGGAGGGATCTTGGTCTAGAAATACCCTGGAGAGTTTTGAGATCACAGCCACCCATTGTGCCTGATGGTTGTGGCCTGAGATGACCTCTTTGGTATCCCTCCAGTGTGTGTGTGTGTGTGTGTGTGTATGTGTATGTACACATTAATCCCAAACTCCTGTTTTGTCCCTCTTCACCTTTCTTCTTTGGTAACCATAAATTTGTTTTCTATGTCTGTGAGTCTATTTCTGTTTTGTAAATAAGTTCATTTGTATCATTTTTTTCCTATTGAATTTTTTTGGCTACACTGCACAGCATATGGGATCTTAGTTCCCTGACCAGGGATTGAACCTGTCCCCCTGCATTGGAAACACACAGTCTTAACCACTGGACTGCCAGAGAAGTCCCTGTGTCATTTTTTCTAAGATCTCACATATAAGTGATATGATGTATTTATTTTTCTCTAACTGGCTTACTTAGTGTGATAATATGTCGCAAATGGCATTATTTCATTCTTTTCATGGCTGAGTAGCATTCCAGTGTATATGTAGCACATCGTCTTTATCCATTCCTCTGTCAATGGACATTTAGGTTGAGGACTAGGCAGATTTGCATCGGATGCAGGTCTGCCCCTTTGAGCTCTGTGATTTGCGTTGGAGTGCATAGGCCAGCAGCAGCAACCACCAGGGAAAGCCCCACTGGCGAGAGATGGGGCAGGGAATGACTGTCGGGGGTCCAGCCTCTTGTTGGACACAGTGGCTGCAAACGGAGACACAGAGGAGGGTCTCTGCTCCTTGGGCATTTGGTTTTCTTGTTTCTTCTCTCCTGCAGAGAGTCTAATCCTGTTCCTTCTTCTTCCTCCAGATTTAGTTTAGAAAGACTTTTTAATCCTTTTTTTAAAGACTATTTGGTGAACTTTGACTCACCTGGGCACTACTTTGTACACATGTGTAATGGGTTGAATGGTGGCTCCCAAAAAGATACTCCCGAGTCCTAACCCCTGAAGCCTGTGTATTTGGAAAAAGATCTTTGCAGATGTAATTAAAGATCTCATGATGAGATCATCCCAGATTTAGGGTAACAAGTCCAATGACAGGTGTCCCTGTGAGAAAAGGAGAGGACTCAGAGATACAGAGACACATAGAGTGATGGCCTGGTGAAGATGGAGGCAGAGATGGGAATGATGGATTGACAAGGACTGCTGGGAAACTTCCAGAAGCTAGGAGAGAGGCAGAGAGTGCACCCTCCTAGAAGGAGCCATCCCTGCTCACACTCTGATTTTGGATTCCTCGCCTCCAGAAGAGAGTAAATTCTGTTTTAAACCATGCTTAAGTTTAGGATAATTTGTTTTGGCAGCCCCAAGAAACTTGTATAGCACCTATGTGGGAAGGCTCCATCTCCACTTTGTGGTCCAAGCCCTTTTAAGCTCCCTGAGCAATTTGCTTCTTTAGAATTTTTTCACTTATATTTCTCTGCAAGGTAGAGTCAGAAGTTCCTGTTTTAGGTCCAGTTCCTTTGCACTGTATTTCCTCCGGGGTCTATTGGCCCTGGAGTCTGCACCTGATGAGTGAGCCCTAGGATATCAGGGGACCTGGTTTCTTTCCTCCAAAGGCTGTCAATTTCAGCTTATTGCTCTTGTTTCTTTTACTAAGGTGTCTATATAGTATGTTGTTAAAACTAAGACACTTGTGAGAGTTAAAAGGAGCACAGAAAGAAAGTGAAAGTGTTAGTCACTCAGTTGTGTCTGACTCTTTGTGACCCCGTGGACTGCAGCCCGCCAGGCTCCTCTGTCCACAGAATGCTCCAGGCAAGAATACTGGAGTGAGTTGCCATTTCCTCCTCCAGGGGATCTTACCACCCCAGGGATCGAACCTGGGTCTCCTGCCTTGCAGGCAGATTCTTTACCATCTGAGCCAGCAGGGAAAGGGGGTACTACTGGTATTTATAACAAATGTAAACTGAGACTGTCTTAGGTGAACCAGGACATCTGGTCATTCTCTTATTGGTCATGTCTAGGTTCTAAATACTGGGCTTGTGGGGCATCCTTTCTGGTCGGGTTGGTATAATTGCTGGCTAAGCCTTGGGAGTGAGAAATGCAGGGAGTTCAGAATCGCTGGCCTTCCTAGTCTCTTTTCTCTTGCTCTAGTGTTCTCTCCAGAGGCTTGATTTCTCTTTTTTCCTTTTTAGCTTCATGTCTGATAACCCTGTTTTGTCCTCAGACCTCTTTTGTAAGGTAACACAGCCCCTTGACCTCTTCCTCATTCTCATTTTTGCCTCTCAATATGCTTCTCTGTAGTGAGTAAGAAGATTGGGACTCCTTTGGATGGACCATCAATTAACTTGAATCCTTTAAAGTAAGTCTTAAAATATGTTAAATTATTAATTCACACCAGAAACAGGAGCAAAGAGTTTGTCATGTTTCATACATTAATACTGCATGGGGCTCTGACACCATCTGGAGCACAGAATCCTGGGGCCCATGATAGGGGCTGTAGGCAGTCACTGAAGTTGTTTCATGATTCCCACACCGCTGCCACTGCTGAGAGAACAAAGAGTCGTCTGTTGGATGTTCCTCTGCGGGGTGGAAGCTAGGCCACGTACTCTAAAATTAGCCTCTTTTCCTCTGCTGTTGTTGCAAATAAGGAGCCTTCCAGGAGGGTATTTGCCATCACCACCAATGACCTAGAAATGTCAGTTACAATTAAGTACCATGCTCTGAGATATATTAGCCATATTGCTCCTCCGGAGAAATGAATGGCAATGCATGATGTTTCAGTTACTAGATTGGAATAAGAGTCTAAGAGAGCTCTTTTGGAAGACAGTGAACTTCTGCAGGACCCTGTAGCCACATTTGAGAAGCTACCGCCAATTGCCCTGGGGTAGTAGGTCACATGTCTGACTGCCCATTTCAAGGATGCCCTTAAGGGTAGGGATTATGTTGCCATGTTCATTCATGTGTCCTGCACACCCCACGTGGTGCGAGGCAGCTGGAAGATGCTCAGGAGATGTGTCCTGAATGAATGAGTGATGCTAGAAAAGGTCCAGCATTTCTATCCACTGAAGTCCTATCAGTGGCTAAAACTTCGAGACACTGCATAAGAAATACTCATATTCCCAAGTGTGCTTCTTTATTCAGCTTGATTGCACTATGGTGTGAGGAATAACATACGTAAAATGCTCAGATCTGTAGTGACCAGCTCCATCTTTGTACGTGTACACGCTTATGTCACCACCACTCAGATCGAGAATGAAGAACACGTCTTAACACGTAAGAAAGCTCCCGTGCGCCCCCTTCAGTTAACAGCTTTCTGTCAAACATCACCATTCTGTCTTCTGTGATCATAGGTTAGTTTTGTCTGCCCATGTACTTCTTATATATGAAATTCTGTAGTGTGTGGTCTCTTGTGTTTGGCTTCTTTCACTCAATATTATATCTGTGAGATTCATTCGAGTTGTTAACTGCTGTGTAGCAGCAGTTTATTCTTTTTATTGCAAGGAGGTATTCCATTATATGAATATACCGCAATTTATTTATACACTTTAGTGTTGGGGCTGTTTCCAGTTTGGGCTATTATGAATGTTTTTGTACATGTCTTTAATTGCACATATGTCCTAAAATTTCATGTTTTACTAATAAGGGAAGGAGAGGAAGGAAATAATAATGATAATAATAACTGATGCTATTGAAAGGTTACTAAATGCCAGGAAGTACAGTAAGCGATTATGCAAATACTCTGTAGCCTAGTCTATGCATGTTTTTTTATTGCCATACCATTCTGTCTTCCCACTTTGTGCCTTAATTAGAAAAAAAAACCCTTAAAAGCAAGATAACCTTTTAGTACACATTGTGTACCTGATTAGTCAGCATCTGAAATTATCTAATTGACTCTTTTGTTTAAAGCAGCCCCTGTCCCCTGCTGGGGCTTCCCAGGTGGCGCTAGTGGTAAAGAATCTGCCTGCTAATGCAGGAGGCCCAAGCAAGAGAAATGGGTTCGATCTCTGGGTCGGAAAGATCCCCTGGCATAGGAAATGGCAATCCTCTCCAGTGTCCTTGCAAGGAGAATTCCATGGGCAGAGGAGCCTGGCAGGCTACGGTCCATGGGGTCACAAAAGGAGCTGGACACGACTGAAGCAACTAAGCACTTCCCCCGCTACCGTGGCTTTCTTCACTAGAATGGGAGCCCTGAAGATTTGGGACTGAATCCCCAATAAGCAGTTCTGTGCCTGGCACTGATAAACTGCATCAATAGGCTTACTTCCAAGAAAGCTGATTTTTTAAAAAGATTATTTGTGAGCAGGTTGTTTTTGAGTCTCAGACACACTTTGTCACAAAATTATCTTGGACTGGTCTAATGCAACCTGGTAACTGGAGTGCCAGTGATGGTCACCAGGACCTCCTACACTCTTAATTTCAAAGAGAACAGCTCTTTAACTCAGGTGTTTCCTAGTATTTTTGTGCCATTTTTCACCGTTAACCTCATTAAGCAGCCTTAAAAAAAAAAAAAAAGTCAACTTGAGTCTTCAGTTCAGTTCAGTCGCTCAGTTGTGTCCAACTCTTTGTGACCCCATGAATCGCAGCACGCCGGGCTTCCCTGTCCATCACCAACTCCTGGAGTTCACTCAAACTCACGTCCATCGAGTCGGTGATGCCATCCAGCCATCTCATCCTCTGTCGTCCCCTTCTCCTCCTGCCCCCAATCCCTCCCAGCATCACAGTCTTTTCCAATGAGTCAACTCTTCGCATGAGGTGGCCAAAGTACTGGAGTTTCAGCTTCAGCATCATTCCCTCCAAAGAAATCCCAGGGCTGA
>NW_011494924.1:4943333-4947315 GCF_000754665.1 Bison bison bison
GATCTCCTTCAGAATGGACTGGTTGGATCTCCTTGCAGTCCAAGGGACTCCCAAGAGTCTTCTCCAACACTACAGTTCAAAAGCATCAATTCTTCGGCGCTCAGCTTTCTTCACAGTCCAACTCTCACATCCATACGTGACCACTGGAAAAACCATAGCCTTAGTTAACATACAATAAAATGCCTAGATCTTGAGTGTTCTACTTGATATGTGTTGATAGTTAAGTATAGCCATCACTCCAAATGAGATGCAGAATTTCTCTAGCCCCCCATACTTCCTCCTCAACCCTTCACCATTTTCCAGGCAACCACAAATCTGAGTTCTTTCAGTATGAATTAGTTTTGCCCGTTTTGGACTGCCATATACAAGGGAAATACAGTGTGTGCGCTTTGGTGACCAACTGTTTTTCCTTATCGTGGTGTTTTGAAATTTACCCTCATTGTATATATTTTATTGTTGTTGTTGTTTAGTCCCTAGGTTGTGTCTGATTCTTTTGTGGCCCTATGGACTGTAACCCTCCAGGCTAATCTGTTGAGGGGATTTCCCAGGCAAGAATATTGGAGTGGGTTGCCATTTCCTTCTCCAGGGGATCTTCCTGACCCAGGAATCGAACCCTTATCTCCTGCATTGGCAGGTGGATTCTTTACCACTGAGCCACTGAATATTATTCCGTTGTACGAGTATCTCACAATTGATCTACTTTCTTGTTGGACATTTTGAGTCATTTCCAGGTTTTGGCTGTTTTGAGTACATCTTTCACATGCATTTTTGTGCAAGTCTTTTGTGGACATAAATTAATTTCTCTTGGGTAATTATATAGAGGTGGAATTATTTGGTAAGTGTGTTTATTCAACTTATAAGAACCTTGAAAGTGGTTGAATTATTTTACACTCCTATCAACATGTATGAACATTCCAGTTGCTCCACATACTTATCAACATTTGGTATTGTCATGGAGCTCTATTTTTAACAAGCTCTGATTTTCCCCAACATTTGTCTTTTTGCAGTTCCACACTTTTTTCTCTCTCAATGTGTACCTCAAGCCTCTATTTACAGCCCTGGCATTTTTTTTTTTTTTTTGAGTGACAAGTCTGAGAATTTCCTTAGCTCTTCCCAGCTTGAACCCTTGCTGCATATTTGGTGGTTTCTGCTTTAGAAGAGGAAACTCTTAACTCATCTCAGCTTTCCTGTCCTTGTTTGGCAGATGTTAAGTTCCTATTGAGCATCTAAGGCCCAACTACCATTCTCTATTGGATTTTTGGCTTTAGCTGAATTGAGCTAGAAATTAATCTTTTCAAGAGTGGGGTATTTATCTGACGTGATCATCATTATATGCCTAGCTTCCAGAACAATGCTGGTACATAATAAATATTTATGTAATAAAGACATTTTAAGACTGTGAATGTAGTAAACATGTTATACATTAGTCAGCATATAACAATTTATTAGGAGTTTCTGATAGTGCCACAGTTAATACTTTGTTTTTCCTTAAAAGCAAAATGGAGTATGATTTAGTGAGAGGGGTATAGAGATAACTAAAGAAAATAGACTGAAGTTATTAATGATAAGATGGATTTGTGTGCAGGCATAGTATTGCCTTCCATATGGTACGAGAGAAGGGGGCTACTAAAAGTTTTCATTCTGCAAAATATCTTTCCCACCACGTTGGCAGAACTCCTAAAATGTGTGTTAGAGATTTGTTTCTTGGCTTAAGGTATTCAGTATTTTTATTTTCATGAGATCATTTTTAAAATTCAAAATTTTAAGGAAGGCTCATAGGCATCCTTATAGGGAATTAATTTAATAGACTTCTTCACCAATTCACATGGCTTAGGGATAAATAGGAAGGGAGAAGGCGGGACCAGGGAGTTAAACCCAGGGCTTTCTCTCCTGAGTGTAGAAGCGTGTGTGTGTGTGTGTGTGTGTGAATCTGTGTGTGCTTTGGGGTGTGCAGGGGAGTTAATGCTGAATTTGAGAAACAGAGTGCAGAAGGGAAGGTGTTGGAAGGAAGCATAACCTCTGTCAAATTTTAGTTAACATCAGTCAAGCTGTTAAACATAAGACTGATGTGTAGAGACTATAAAAGCTATGCCATACTTTCTTTCAGTTCTAAAATCATATACAAAAGATGACTTATGTGTTTTAATGGCAGTTTTGTTCTCAGATACAGTACATTATGAACACTTAAGTTAAACTTTATCTTTTAGACATAATCTTCCATGAAGCAATCTAGATGCTCTTTACCATTGTTCTCTTCTTTCACAATTAGTGCCACAGCCAGCTTAAATCCATCGACTATCCAAAGATGTGTTGGGTTTCACCTTTGCTTTTCCTTTTCAGTCTGTGTAAAAGTTTCCGTCTTTGCCCAGAGGTGTTTGAGACCTCTGATTTTTATCTTCAGCATTTCATTTCCCTTTTACTTTTTTATAAAGTGATGGATATAATAAAATATTCCATAGTTGAGCAAACATTGCTCTGCTAAATAAGATGACCGTGCTGAAGACACTGTGCTCCTTTCATTGCTTCTCTCTGCATTTAGAGCAAGATCCTTCTCTTTACAAGAACTGAGGCCCTGAGTGGTCTCCTACCCACCCTAATACCCTTATTTCTCACCTCTCCTCCTCTTGTTCACACCACTTCAGACATGCTAACACTCTTTCCATTCCTCAGATGTATTGGCTTCTTTCCTGCTAGAGGATTTTTGCATGTACTGTTTCCTAAGCTCTGAACATGCTCCTTTTTTTCACGGGACCTAGACCTTCAAGTCCACTCTTAAACTTAACTCTCCAGTGAGGCTTTCTCAGACTTCCCTATTTATTTTTCTGTGTATTTTTATTCATAGACTTTGAGTTTTAGGAGAGCTCTAGATTTAAGGAAAACTTGAGCGAGATAGTACGGAGTTCCTAGATAGCCTCTGCACAATTCCCACTATTATCAACATCTAGTGGAGCTCATTAATGGAGATTAATGAACCAATATTGATGATATTAACTAAAGTCTATTTTATTCAGACTTCCTTAGTTTTTCTCTGTCCTTTTTCTGTTCCAGGGCCCCAATCAGGACCCCACATTATATTAAGTTGTCATGTCTCCTTAGGCTCCTCTTGGCTTGTGACAGTTTTTTTCAGATTCTCCTTGTTTTTGATGACTTCCACAGAGTTGTGTGCTGGTTAGACATTTTGTAGGATCCTCCTCTATTGGAACTTGTCGGATTTTTTTTCCCCTCATGATTAGACTGGGTAATGGGTGGAAAAGGTCAGTTTTCATTCCAATCCCAAAGAAAGGCAATGCCAAAGACTGCTCGAACTACCGCACAATTGTACTCATCTCACACGCTAGTAAAGTAATGCTCAAAATTCTCCAAGCCAGGCTTCAGCAATACATGAACCGTGAACTTCCAGATGTTCAAGCTGGTTTTAGAAAAGGCAGAGGAACCAGAGATCAAATTGCCAACATCTGCTGGATCATGGAAAAAGCAAGAGAGTTTCAGAAAAACATCTATTTCTGCTTTATTGACTATGCCAAAGCCTGTGACTGTGTGAAACTGTGGAAAATTCTGAAAGAGATGGGAATACCAGACCACCTGACCTGCCTCTTGAGAAATTTGTATGCAGGTCAGAAAGCAACAGTTAGAACTGGACATGGAACAACAGACTGGTTCCAAATAGGAAAAGGAGGACGTCAAGGCTGTATATTGTCACCCTGCTTATTTAACTTCTATGCAGAGTACATCATGAGAAACGCTGGGCTGAAAGAAGCACAATCTGGAATCAAGATTGCCGGGAGAAATATCAGTAACCTCAGATATGCAGATGACACCACCCTTATGGCAGAAAGTGACGAGGAACTAAACAGCCTTTTGATGAAAGTGAAAGAGGAGAGTGAAAAAGTTGGCTTAAAGCTCAACATTCAGAAAACTAAGATCATGGCATCTGGTTCCATCACTTCACGGGAAATAGATGGGGAAACAGTGGAAACCTGTC
>NW_011494924.1:4947770-4999846 GCF_000754665.1 Bison bison bison
ATGAGATGGCTGGATGGCATCACTGACTCGATGGACATGAGTTTGAGTGAACTCCAGGAGTTGGTGATGGACAGGGAGGCCTGGCGTGCTGCAATTCATGGGGTCGCAAAGAGTCGGACACGACTGAGAGACTGAACTGAACTGAACTGAATGGGTTTGGGAGGAAAATGATACAGGTAAAGTGCCATTTTCATCACATCATATTAACGGTACATCCTATCAACATGATTTGTGACTGTTGATACTGACCTTGCTCATCTAGCTGAAGTAGTATTTGTCAGATTTCTCTAAAGTTCTTTTTACTGCCTTCTTTGGAAGGAAGTAACTACTTCATAGCTAAGGAGTGGGACCATAACTCCCTAGTCCTTTAAGGTAGAGTATTTACATAAGTCATTTGCAAGTTCTCTGCGTGGGAGAGCTTTCTTCTCCATTTCTTAATATATTAAACCATTTACTCATAGTAGTATGGATTCATGAGTATTAATTTTATACTTTGGAGTATAAGCCAATACTATTTTATTTATTTTGTTGCTGTAGTTGTTCCAGTGTTGGCTGTTGGGAGCTCTTTCAGTTGGTTCCTGTGTCTCTTTGATCTTGCTTCATTAATTAGATATTTATTTGTCAACACCTTTCTTTCTGCTATTTCAAAGATTATCTTGTATGTTTCCTGCCCCACCCCTAGAATCGGCTATTTGTCTAAGGAGCCTGGGTTTCTTTTGCTGGAGAATGATATTAGAGACCAAGATCTAGGTGCTAGGTATGCTCATTGCTACTGGGTGTTCCCCATTTATTTTTATGCTGATTCTTTCCTCCATAGCATAAATTAGATAGTATGTTTGCTTTTTTTAGAACTTGCTTTAATTCTATTTATAGAATGATCATTTCCATCAATTAGAGACACACTAATAATTAATTATTTATGTAAATCAAGTCTCTTTGGGAACAGGATAGATTCTAAAAAGGCATTACTCTTTACCATAATGCAAAGCAGTTCTTCCTGACAAGGATTTTTTTTTACAAAATGGTATTAAAATAGTTTATTTGCATGTACTTTAAAAAATTTGAGTATAATTGATTTACAATATTGTGTTAGTTTCAAATGTACAGCAAAGTGATTCAGTGATATATATATATATCCATATACATGTACATGGATATTTATGCATTTTTCCCCCCCAGGATAGGTAGTTACAAGATACTGAATATATTTCCCTGTGCTACACAGTAAGTCTTTATTTATTTTTTCTTTTATTATTGAAGTATAATTGCTTTACACTGTTTGGTTTATTTATTGTCTGTCTGCTCACCTTCTGTCTGTCTTCTGTCTGTCACCTATATTGGCTGTTCCCTGAGGTTGAACACCATACTTCACCCACAGTGCCTGACGCATAGCTGGCCCTCAAGAAACACGAATACTGGCTGGAAAGCAGGACTTTTAACAGAGAGCTTGAGTGTTCATCTAACAGCCATTTAAAGCTGCAATTTAACATATAAGTGGTGTTCAGACTTACTGTGTTTCGGTATACAAAGTATTAGGGAAAAGCTAGCCTAGTCCAAAGCTGAACATGTGACATTAAGGATGTCTTTTATATATGCACTACTTATGCTATGCTATGCTATGCTAAGTCGCTTCAGTTGTGTCCGACTCTGTGCGACCCCATAGACGGCAGCCCACCAGGCTCCACCGTCCCTGGGATTCTCCAGGCAAGAACACTGGAGTGGGTTGCCATTTCCTTCTCCAATGCATGAAAGAGAAAAGTGAAAGTGAAGTCGCTCAGTCGTGTCCGACTCTTAAGCGACCCCATGGCATGCAGCCTACCAGGCTCCTCCGTCCATGGGATTTTCCAGGCAAGAGTACTGGAGTGGGGTGCCATTGCCTAATGTATTAATTGTGTTGATGTTTACATTCTAATTCTCTAGTAACTTGTTTATTAGCTTTACAATCAGAAAAAGTATGTATGATTTCTAGCTAAGTATTGCTTAGTGTAGGTGAGATAGCTAGATAGTGAAAACGCGTGTTTATTTGCTAATAGTTACAGTAAAGACTTTTTTTTTTTGGTTTGTTTTTTTAATGCCCCCTTCTCCCCTCCATCCCCAATAGCTGTGGGCAAAGAAGTGCAAGTAGAGGCACAATAAATACGCTCATTACCTTTTCTCTGTCAAAAGTGACACTTTGGAACAAAGACATGCTAAAGCACAGAGAGCTGGAATAGGCTGGGAGGGGCTGGGGCCTGGAGCAAATGCTCAGTGGGGGTGGTTGCTCAGGGACTCTGGGTGCAGTGGTCAGCACTGGAGGGATCTCCAGTTTCTGGTAGTCAGCCTGGGAGAGTACACCCTTGGGAGACCACAGTGTGCTTACCATGAGGAACCCAGACACAAACAGTGCTGGGTGTCTGAGCCCTCAGTGTGGGAACATTCTGTCGGTGCTTGCAAAGAGCAGGGCCCCAGTTCATCCAAGGAGCTCAGGAGAAGCCCTTCTTTGAAAGAAAGAGGAGAGGGAGCATCTTGGGCTCAGAGATGTGGACAAAAGGAGCTGGGGGCTCATTTGCTGGAACCGGAGCCCATGGCGGGAACAAGGGAGCAGAGCATGATGCCAGGACTGGGCAGCTGCACGGCGGACTCGAGGTTCAGCCCTAATGTGAGCAGGTGCCCCTCCGTTGTCTCCTGTCCTTAACCGGGCTCAGGGCAGGTTGAGGCTGCAGGGCTCAGGGTCTGGGGTTGGGGTGGTGGGTCATGTGACTACAGCCTTAGGTAGAGAGGAAATGCTAGGCCTGGCTTGGAGGATCTTTGGTTACTATTTGACCTTTAGCTCTGGTGTAATTGCTTTTGGGAGGGAATCATTCGAAGGTCACTTTTGGCTGCTTACTGAGGCAGCCAGCAAGGCTTACCCTTGGTCTGCATCCTGTGCAGCATAAACACGATGTTCTGAGGATGGGACAAACTGAGAAAGCAGCACTGACAGATATACACTACAGTGTGTAGAGTAGATGGCTAGTGGGGAGCTGCTGGATAACACAGGGAGCACAGCTCAGTGCTCTGTGGATGACCTAGAGGGCCAGGATGGGGACTGGGAGGGAGGCTCAGAGGGAGGGGTATATATGTGCTTATAGCTGACTCACACTGTTGTAAAGCAGAAACCAAGACAACATTGTAAAGCAATTATCCTCCAATTAAAAATAAAAACACCGCAGCCACTAACCCCAAACTCCCAGCCCATCCGTCTCCCTGCCCCACCCAGCCCCTTGGCAACAAGTCTGTTCTCTACGTCTGTGAGTCTCTTTCTGGTTTGTAGATTTGTTCATTTGTGCCATATTTTAGATTGCACGTGCGTCAGCGTTAGTCACTAAGTCGTGTCCCACTCTTTGGGACCCCATGGACTGTAGCCCGCCAGGCTCCTCTGTCCATGGGATTCTCCAGGCAAGAATACTGGAGTGGGTTGCCATTTCCTTCTCCAGGGGATTTTCCTGACCCAGGAATGGAGCCTGGGTCTTCTGTACTGCAGGCTGATTCTTTACCACCTAAGCCACCAGAGAAGCCCAGATTCCATGTCTAAGTGATACCATGTGTATAACTGAGTCACTTTGCTGCACAGCAGAGATTGATACAACACTGTAAGTCAACTATACTTCAGTACCTAACTGCTCCAAAAGACTGTTCCACCAGCCCCAGCAGACACTGGGCTGCCCCGGCTCAGCTCTTTTGCCGGGCGGGGGCCACATTGCTGCTCTCTGGAGTTCCCTTCCTGGCTCCTGTGAGGAGCGGGCAAATGGGGACTGTTGTCCTCACCTTCTACATTCTATCCCCCAGGAATTTGCTCCCTAATCTCAGATCCCCCACCAGGGGCAGACCTGGTAGAGTTAACCCTTCATGTTCCCTGCTGTGCCTAACTTTTCTGACATGTGAAATCTGGGTGAAGGAGGTGCAGTGGTTTCCCCTGGAAGATTTTCTGAAAATCCTAGATTAAGAGGCCACTTCTTTGCAGTGACATAAATGGCCTTTATATCCTGTCTTGTATAAAAGAGATGTTCAGAGTTGGCAGCATTGCAGGTCGACTCATTCACCCCTGGGCCATGCATTTATTTGGAAATTGCAGAATGTCTCTTTACTTTTTAATTTAGTGGTTCTCAAAGTTGAGGATGTACAAGAATTTAAACAGTAGAGTCCAGGGCCCTGCTCTGGGCAAGTCGGATTCTGTAGGTCTGAAGCAGATGTAGGCCACCTTGATTCTAAGCAAGAGTTAGAACTCTGATGTCTCAGGGGAGGGGATTGATTGTCACTGTCAAAGCTACGAGGTGCTGAGCTGATTGTCTTGTGGTAACAATAGCTCCTGCCCAGTTACTGTGACTTTTCAAACACATTGCTGGCCTAACTAATATATACCCAAGGGTCGTAATTTGCAATTGTCCCAGTGTTTCTAGAAAGCATTTGGTTTGAGGAGTGTTGGAGAGTAATTGTTTGTTGAAGCAATAATAAAGTGTTAGTTGCTCAGTCATGTCTGACTCTTTGCAACCCCATGGTCTGTAGCTCGCCAGGGTCCTCTGTCCATGGGACTCTTTAGGCAAGAGTACTGGAGTGGGTAGCCATTCCCTTCTTCAGGGAATCTTCCCAACCCAGGGATTGAACCTGGGTCTCCTGCCTTGCAGGCAGATTCCTTACCAGCTGAGCCACCAGGAAAACCCCAAGAAGCAACAAGAGGAAGGAGTTTGTTTATTGTGTGCTCACCGAATACTGAGTACTGCACTTAGCACTTTTATATGTAGTATCTTATTTAATTCTAATAAAGCTCATCAAAGTAGATATTAATATGTTCATTTATGGAGGAGGAAACTGATGTTCGGGGAGGTTTATAAGGTACCCTGCTGCAGTTTCCACAGCTCTTGGGTGGCAGAGCTAGGATTTGGGTCTAGGTCAGCCTGACTTCAAAGCCAGTGTCCATCCCGCTGGTACCTGTCACTGCCTTCTATTCCATGCTTTATTCCATGTTTTATTTCCAAGGAAAGAAAACACACAGCCCCAATTCCAGCATGTAGCTCTTAGTGGTCTGTGAGCTACTCACAGGCAGAGTCTTGAATTGGGACATGGGTAAGAACACAGACTGTGGACCTGATGGCCTGGCTAGGAATCCAGGTCTTCCCATTTCTTAGCTGGATAATGCTGGACATGTCACTTAACTTCCTGGGACCCCATTACAACATCTTTAAGTTGAGGATAATAATATTGACCTCATGAAATTTCTTTGGGGATTAAATGAGGTAATATAAGTATAACCCTTAGTGCCTGGTGTATAGTGACCACAGTTGGAATGTTAGCTGCTCTTTGATGGCGATGATGATAACAGCTGCTGCTACTGTGGATCACTGTACACTTCTGTTACCAGCGTGGCATTTGGCCTGTTAGGACTAAGGGAATATTGGTGAATGAATATATCCCAGTTGACTCTTCAGTGGGCTTCCCTGGAGGCTCAGATGGTGAAGAATCTGCCTGCAATGCAGGAGACCTGGGTTCAATCCCTGGGTCAGGAAGATGCCCTGGAGAAGGAAATGGCAACCCACTCCAGTATTCTTGCCTGGAGAAGCCCCTGGACAGAGGAGTCTGGCAAGTACAGTCCATGGGGTCGCAAAGAGATGGATGGGACTGAGTGACATACACACATACACACACATTCTTCTGTGGTCATTCCTTTTTTCGTCCATTGACCCTCAGCCTTCTACCATCCTTTCCCACCTTTCCTGTTTCTTTATTCTCACATTCTCTAAGCCACAGAAGTTATCTGCTTCACTTTGGATGTTCGTGTCTTCAGGCTGCGTCTGTGAGGACCTCAGGGGTGGTTATGGAAAAACACGTGTGGTTGGATGAGCATCTGTCTGGATCATCTGTGTTTGTCTTTCTATGTGTGGGCATATCTGTAAGGGAATGAATATTTGTATGAATTTGCAAGTCGGGGTGTGACTTTGCATTTTTGGGGGGCGTGTCTTGAGTAATGAGAATGTATAATTGCTGATATATACATTTAAAGTGTCTTGTATGGAGGAGGTGTTTCTACTCCCCCTGTGTTGAGAGTCCATCTGATTGGGGTTTTGGAGAGGTAAACTCAGTGAAGGAAAGACTGGGAGTGAGATCAAGCTTTTTCCTCATCTCTCTTCCTCATCTCTCTTTCCTCTTCCTTCCTCTCTCCTTCCCGTCTTCTAATAGAGGAATGTGTTTGGTGGAGTGGAAAGCTGGGCTGTGATACAGAGGAGGTGAGGCTGGGGTGATGGATTGGGAGGCAGACAGGGAAGCCCTGCTAAGCCCACATTTAGCAACTTGACTTTTATCCCAGAGGAACCTAGAAAGGAGAGATGTGGAAAGATATTTGTATTTCAAAAAGAAAAATGCAGCATGAAGGATGGAATTGAGGGAGATGGCTGGAAGACTGTTGTGGAAACCAAGAAGAGACAATGGAGAGGAAGGGACAAATTTATGAGATGAAATTAACAGGACTTAGAGATGAGTTAGACACTGGGATGAAGAATTGGGAGTCCTCCAGGTGCCCTGCTTGGAACAATGGGTGTATGATACTGCCATCAGCTGAGACAGAATACAGGTGGAGAAACAGGTTGGGATGGTGTGGCAGAGGGACTGAGCTGGGGACCTATGGAGTTTGGGGTATCCATTGGACATCCAATGAAAGATGTCAAGTAAGCTGTTGAATATGTGAGTCTGAATTTTAGAAGCAAAACATCTGCTTATAGATGGTTGCCGGGGTCCAGCCCCAGCTGATCCAGGGTATTCGAAGCGGGGATAGCATCGGCGACCTATTTATTTAAATATTTTATCAAAGATATAAAGAGTAATAGGATGAGGATAGCTCTCAGCAGGAAAATTCAGTGGAGAAAAGAGGCTGAGTAGCTTGGTTTACGCGGGAGACCAATAAAACTTCAAGACAAGAAGTTTGCACCACTTACGTAGGCCGCAGGCGTCCTTCCGTTCTCCCGAAGGAGAGGAGACACTGAGGCCTCCCCGGTCGGATCTTAGAAGCCCAGGCATAGTTAATAAGCATGGCGGGTTCCGCGCTCCAGATGGAGACTCAGCTCGAGTGAGAGAGAGAGCGACATGGGGAGACCAGTATTTTGAGAAACTGATCCCAATTCTTTATTTTCCAGAGTCTGTTTTTATACACTGAGATGTTATACAAAAGTCACGTGGGGACAGCAGTCCTGACTTTTGTTAAAGTCAGGTGCTTCACACAAATGTATACAGAGGTCTTAGGGGTGTTACATCATCTTCTGGCCAGGGGGCCTGCTGACAATTTACGACCCTCTCCTTGTGACAACGGTCAGTCAACCAGGACACTTATTTCTCCAGGGGTGATTATTCTTAAAACAGACACCACCCAAATAAAGTTACATTCCTATAGGGTGAGGGTATAGTGGGTTTTAGTTAAGGAAAGAATTTACTTAGCCTAAGGTCTAATGTGATTAATATCAAAGGTTAATACTTATTTCTTCTATATATTCATTAATGTGTGTAAGGGCAGGGGATGTGGAGTCTTAGCAACAAACATTGGCTCAACAAATGAAAAACCCTTCACCAATACAATTTCTAATCAGCCCATTATACTTATACTAATAGTTTTCTAACTTTTCTAAGGAACCTGTTTTTAGGTTTAAAGCATCTCATGCCTCTCACGGTTGGGAGGCTGTGAGCAATCACATGTGGCCGGACAAGCCTGTCAGGCAGGCCAGAGAACCTTCAGAGGAGTTTGTAGGTTAAAACACTCTTGTCACGCCCAGGAGTTTTTATTAACTGGAGCTCTAAGTTAACTCCTCTGAAAGAGGTGGTGGGGGACAGCCCCCCGTAAAGTCAGAGATGTAGGTGAGAGCACAAAGTAGTAAAGTAGGCAGGCTCTGGTTATGGGGGTAGATGCTCGAGGAGTTCCAGGGGGACTCCTGAGGCTCGATCCCACCTTTGCGTATGTCGAGCCTCCTTCCTCATGACCTTTGTCACGGGCGGAGTACCTCATTCTGGCCCCCAACAGATGGTCACTGAAGCCATAGGTAAAGATGAAGTTGCCTCAAGAGAACATGCAAGAATGGAAGAGAAGAGAACTGTATTAGTTTCCTAAGACTGCTGTAACAAATTACTACAAACTTGGTGGATTAAACAATAGAAATGTATTACCTTATGGTGTTAGAGGTCAGAAGTCAGACATGGGTCTTGGGGGACTAAAAGCAAGGTGTCAGCAGACCTGTGTTCCTTTTGGAGACTCTCGGGAGTCTTCCCAGCCTCTCGAGGCTGCCCACATTCCTTGGCTCATGGCCACATCACTGTCACCTCTGCTTTAGTCATCGTAATTTTCTCTCTGGCTCAGATCCTCCTACTTCCCTTTCATAAGGATCCCTATAATTACATCAGGCCCACCTGGATAATACAGGATGATCTCCCTTTCGCAGATTCTTAACTTTTTCTTTTTTTAACTTATTCTTGGCTGTGCTGGGTCTTTGTTGCTGTGTGGGCTGCTCTCTAGTTGTGGTGCCCGGGCTTCTCGTTGCCGTGGCTTCTCTTGTTGCAGAGCACGGTCTCTAGAGCGTGTGGGCCTCAGTAGTTGCAGCACGTGGGCTCGAGCACAGGCTCAGTAGTTGTGACGCATGGGCTCAGTTGCTCTGAGGCATGTGGGATCTTCCCAGACCAGGGATCGAATCCATGTCTCCCCCACTGGCAGACAGACTCTTCACCACTGAGCCACCAGGGAAGCCCTGCAGATCATTAACTTAATTGCATCTGCAAAGTCCCTTTTGCTGTAGAAGGTAACCTATTCATAGGTTCCAAGCATTAGGATGTGGGCATCTTTGGGGGAGCCATTATCCCGTCTACCACAAGGATCTAAAATAGAACCCCAAAGTTTACCAACTTTAAAGACATAGAGGAAGAGGATTGTGCAAAGGAGGCAGAGAGGAATTAGAATGAGGAGACTGTAGCCTGAGATCGGCCGGGGTTAGGAGGAGATAGTAGAGAATTATGCAAAGAGGAAATGATTGCTTCTATCACATACACTAGATTCTACAGGATAAAGATAGAAAATTGTCCATTGGATGTGACAATGGAAGAAATTCATTCTTGCAACAAATACTTATTGAGCATCTCTTTTGTGCCAGGCACTCACAGGTGTGGCAAATATAGCAGAGATGACGTACAGTCCCTGCTTACATCCTCGTGGCAAAGACAGGCAGTGAATCAACAAGAAAGCAAATCACATAGCTATAAGTGCTATGTAAGGAGTTCAGTTAGGAGATGTGAAAGAGAATGGCTGGGAAGACCTGTGAAGAGGTTTGACATTGAAACCTGTATCTGATCGACAAGAAGAGTGAGTCATTGAATCCTGGGGCCAGCACTCCAGGCACTGGGAGCAGCCAGTGAGAAGGCCCTTGCTGGAGTGGGTCCTTGTTTAGCAAGAGCAGAGAGGGGGTCTGTGTGGCTGTAGCATGAGGGTGAGGAGGGGTGTGTGGGGAGTGAGGTGGGGAAAGGCTGTGCAGATCTTGACCTTGGGCTTTGAATGCCAGGTTTTGTTCCAGGATTTTGCTGTTGGTGGTCAAGAGTGAAACAGAGACTAGGAAAAGAGGTGATTGCAGGGACTTCTCTGGAGGTCCAGTGGTTAAGACTCTGCCATCTAATGTAGGAGGCTTGGGTTCAATCCCTGGTTGGGGAAGTAGATCCCACATGCCTCGAAGCCAAAAAACCAAAACATAAAATAGAAGCAATATTGTAACAAGTTCTATAAAGATTTGAAAAACTGTCCATATCAAGAAAAAAATCTTAAAAAAAAAAGTTGATGGCACTAAGAGGTGATGGTGGCCTAGACTGGGATTATAGTAGTTACGGTTGAATTATGCCCTCCCTGTGCTGTGCTCAGTCGTGTCCGACTCTTTGCAACCCTGTGGACTATAGCCCACCAGGCTCCTCTGTCCATGGGATTTTGCAGGCAAGAATACTGGAGTGGATTGGTATTTCCTACTCCAGGGGATCTCTCCGACACCAAGATCGAACCCCCATCTCTTGTATCTCCTGCACTGGCAGGTGAATTCTTTACTACTGAGACACCAGGGAAGCCCATATACCCCCCTGCTACCCCTCAGAGATATGTTGAAGTCCTAACCCCAGGTACTGGTGAATGTGGCTTTACTTGGAGATACAGTCTTTGCAGATGTAATCAACTTAAAATGAGACCATACTGGATTATGATGAGCCCTAGTCCAAATGACTGATATCTTTATAAATAGAAGGAAACTTGGACACAGAAAGAGAGAATCATGTGATGACAGAGGCAGATACGGGAGTGATGAAGCTGCAAGCTAGGAAACACCAGGGCCACCAGGAGAAGCTCAGAGTCAAGGAAGGATTCTTCCCTCTGGGTTACAGATGGAGCATGACTCTACCAACACCTTGATTTCAGACATCTCGCCTCTGAAACTATAAGACAACACATCTGTTGCTCTAAGCTACCTACTTTGTGGCAGTTTGGTACGGCAAGTCCTAGGAAATGAGTACGGTGGTGGAGATGGGCCGGGGTGGCTTGGAGGTAGAGCTGATGAGATTTGCTGATGGATTCAACATTAGAATTGTGAAGGAGAGGGAGTAGTTGGGGACAAACTAAATTTATGACCCAAGCAGCTGGGGTAACTGGTGATTTTCTCTGCAGAGACTGGAAAGACCATGGCTGAAGCAAGTTTGGGGAGCAAAAGCAAGACTTGAATATGTGAGTCAGAGACTGAGTTGGAAGTATAAGTTTGAGGGTCATTAGCATATAGATAGCATTCAAATAATGAGAGTAAATGAAGTCACCCAGGGAGAAGAAGTTTCAGGAAACTCTAAGTGGCCTTGAAAATTCCTCATGTGGAGAAAAAGGATTTTCCAATGTCAGATACTCCTCACTTTTTAAGGGTTCTGGTGGGGGATGTGTGCTATTCCTCCCATCTACCAATACATGGGTCAAATGAAATGTGTATTTCTTTTACTTGGTCTGCTTTGAAACCCTGGCCAAAATATTTTGAAGGTCCTTTCAATCCTATCATCCTCCTATCATGAGGTAGAATCTATTCCCCCCGCCAAATTCCTCCCCACTAAAAATAATTGTATTGGTCACAGGATTGCCTTTGAATGATGAATGTGGTAGAAGCGATGTTGAGTGTGGTCTCAGAGCCTGGACTCCAGAGGTCTTGCGGTTCTGACTTTGCCCTCTTGGACCACTCTTGCCTCCGTGGAAGGACGACCGGGTTCTACTACTGATGGGAGAATCGCCTGACTGCAGGCCAGTGAGTGAGTCCAAGTGAGATCAGTAGTGGAACTGCCTGGTTAGCCCACAGAACCAGGGGGAATGACACATGATGGTCGTTTTAAGCCACAGGGTTGCCAACTGGTTGGTCCCGTAAAGGGATACACTTGGCATAGAGCTTGCATCCATGCAGGCAGGATAATATCAAAGGGAAGAGCTGTATGCTATTCAGGGTCAGGAAAATGAATCAGGATTTAATCTAGATGCATGATTAAATGGAAATCTAAAAGGTCATGGAATAATACATCTTTCATAAAATGATGAAACACAGAAGGCACATTTCAGAGACCAAATGGCATTCAACAAATCATTCCTTCAACAAATATTTAAGGGTCTCCTGTCTACAGTATGCCTTCAGGGCGGTAGGTGAGGGGCACAGGGGTGGAGGGGATGAGTTCAGAATACTGTCCCTGTGTGGAGTTTATCGTTGAGGGCGTAGCATGACTGTGCACTAGGAATGGCCACAGATACAGAATGGGGTTGGCATTGGCACTGGCTGTCAGCAGTGGACCTTTCACTAAGTCCTGTGCCCTTTCTTATCTTACTGAGATCTCACCACAACCCTATGGTGTGGGGCTTATTTGTTTCCATTCTGCAGATGAACAGACTGGCTCTTGTAAAGAGCAAGTAGCTTGGCCGGGATCACACAGCTGGCAAGGGATGGCTACACCACCAGTTGTGTCTGACTCCCAGGTTTATAGAGTAAATCCCCTACGTATGAATGAGTTTCATTCTGAGAGCACTTTCATAACTCCAATTTGTTTGTAAATCCAACAAAGTTAGCCCTAGGTACCCAAGTGACACAATTGACTATATAGCACAGTACTGTAGTAGGTTTATAATACTTTTCAGACAAGTAATGCATCAAAAACAAATGCAAAAAATAAAACGTCTTTAATCTCACCGTACAGTACCTTGAGAAGTATAGCTGCGTCACCACCGCTTTTACACTTACTTCTTCTGACATCCTGAGCTTGCAATAAGGATGCTGGACTACTGTGAGTAAACTACACCAAGGCACAGTCATTTGTGGAGAATGCACACACGTGACAGTGAACGCCAGACATGTGAACTACGTCACGTGATTGGACATGTGCACACACGTTTGCATCTTTGAAAGTTTGCAACTTGAAGGTTCATATGTAGGAGACTTAATATATTCTCTTTTCTACCAGGCTGTCTTAATTTCCCACTAATCCTCTCCTAAGAAGGCAGGTTATAGGGCCAGATTCTAGTTTGGGTTTAGGGGGGCTCTGTCATCAGATGCAGTTCCTCTCTGTGTTGGCAACTGGCATTGGGAGAACAGATAGATGCTCAACGGTGAAAACCACTGTGGAGATATAGCCTTCCAGTCTCTTTGCACAAGGAAAATCAGGATCTTGGTGGGAGGGGAAGGCAGAATGAACCCATACCATCACAGATTCAACCTGTGAAATCTTGAGAGACACCCACTGTCTCCCCAAGTAGACTTTAACAAGGAGGGTGGCCCCTCCAGGGTATATTCTCATTGTACTGGGTTCGTGCATGGCACAGCCATGTGGGTGATGGGGGTTAGCTGGAAGGGGAGGACCACTGTCGGAGTCAACACCCCTCACCTCACAGGTCCCTCCTGGTGCTTGGGCAGCATTCTGTGAGCTCCACAGCTTGGGTGTGGCAGCTGGGTTCCATCGCAGAGCTAGTATGTGGTGTCACAGTTGTGGGACAGTGTGCTTTGGTGGGTGTGTGCTGCGTTCAAAGGAAGGCTTGCATATCACTGGACTCTTAGCAG
Source organism: Bison bison bison (assembly GCF_000754665.1). Classification (NCBI taxonomy): domain Eukaryota; kingdom Metazoa; phylum Chordata; class Mammalia; order Artiodactyla; family Bovidae; genus Bison; species Bison bison. The sequence continues at coordinate 4,960,847 of NW_011494924.1, forward strand.
AGGAGGGAATCATGGCTAGGGTGTGATCCCATGCTGAAGGGAATGGCATTGTGTGGACTCAGACGGAGCCCATGGCAACTACTGTCCTAAGAGTCAATCAGAGTGATGAGGTCACAGGCAGAGAAGGGTTCCACACAGGGATGCAGAAGTCAGCATCTCAGGATAGGATATGGGGGATAGGCCACATCCTGTGAGGCTGGGCCTGACTCTGTCCTGGAGCTCCTGCCCTCGAGTGGGCCACTCTTGGGGGCTGGGGGCTGTATTCAGGTCCCATCTCTGGGAGGGCCTCAGGGTGTCACAGGTAAAGCTGACTCAGCTTCCAGACTTCACAATGAGGGTCGCCTCAAAGATCAGGACACTCAGCTTCCAGACTTCACAATGAGGGTCACCTCAAAGATCAGGGTGTCCTTTTGCTTCTTGGTGAACACTTATAGACTCTAGGGTCTCCGAGTCCTGAGGGCAGAGTGTGAGCACGAGTCACTTCTACATCACCGGACCAGGCTTTGTCCTGACTCTGCCACTTAGAATGGTTTTGAAGTTTGGGGGAAAAAAGAAATCTTGAAGTAACCTTGCTCTGTGGTGGCTGCGGGCTTTGTGGCCATAGGCGCTAGGACATCAGCAGTGGGTGAGTGGTGATGGGAGTCCCTCCCATCCAGGGGCTCTGTGGAGGACCACCAACCAGAGGGGCCATCTCTTCTTGGACAGAACCGGCCTTTTAACTGGACAAGCAGATTCTGTTAGACCCTAGTAAAGGCTGAAGCCAAGCCTCCAAATGTTTTCTTTCCTCTTTCTTAAAATATTGCTTATTTATTTATTTTTATTGGAATCTTTTACAACATTTCTATTTATTTATTTATTTTTGGCCCTGCCATGTGGGATGTGAAGGCATGTGGGATTTAGTTCCCTGACTAGGGATTGAACCCAAGCCACCTGCATTGGGAGTGCAGAGTCTTAACAGCTGGACTGCCAGGGAGGTCCCTCTCTTTTTAAATGATAGTTCATTTTCTCTAACAGCAGTGGTGATATTTACCAGACATTTATTAGGTGCCAGGAATTGTGCTAGGTACTTCACAGACATTATATTATACAGATTCTCACAACACTGAGGCAGATACTAGCAGAACCCCTTTTGTACAGATGGTGGAACGGAGATGCAGAGAAAGTAGATTATTTGTTCTAAATCACATGTCTAGTAAGCTATGGAACAGGAATTAACTAAAGCTTGAGCACTTATCTGTGCTGCTTCCAACAGGCAAAGAAAGAGCAGTCTCAAGGTAGAATATTTGCAAAACATGAGAGAAAAACAAATTATCTGTAGTCTCCCTCTCCATAGATTCCCTCTCTTAATGTCTTTTTCTGTGAAAATGTAATTAAAAAAAATAGTTAACGTAGTTACTGACCTTAGTCTGCTTTTTAAAAATTCTACATTATAGTTGAACATTTTCCAATGTTAAATATTTTTAACCCCTTGATTTTTTAATGGCTGGGTGCTGTGTGCTCAGTCACGTCTGACTCTCTGTGATCCCATGGACTGTAACCCGCTAGGCTCCTCTGTCCATGCAATTTTCCAGGTAAGAATACTGAAGCGGGTTGCCATTTTCTATCCAGGGGATCTTCCTAACCCAGGCTACAAAGCATTTTATTATATAGGAATCTATAATTTAATTTAAAAACATCTCCCTATTATTGGAACTTCAGGTTGTTTATAAGTTCTATTGGTATAAATAATGCTATGGCTGGCCACTTTATTTATGCATCTTTGCATATATCACAGAAGACTGCCTGCTTGAGAATAAATTCTTAGAGGTTCTGCCCTAAGAGGCATGTACATTTTAGAGGTTGCTGGTATTATGGAAAAAAAGCACTTTCCAGAAAGTTGGTAATAATTTCCTTTCTATCAGTTGTTGTTTACTTACTAAGTTATGTCCAACTCTCACTATCAGAGTACATATTTATTCCTAATTAAAAGACACGCTTCTTGGAAGAAAATCTATGACAAACCTCGACAATATATTAAAAAGCAGAGCCATCAATTTTCTGACCAAAGTTTGTATAGTCCAAGCTACGGTTTTTCCAATAGTCATGTACGCTTGTGAGTGTTGGCCCATAAAAAAGGCTGAGCGCTGAAGGACTGATGCATTTGGATTGTGGTGCTGAAGAAGACTCTTGAGAGTTCCTTGGACCACAAAGAAATCAAACTAGTCCATCCTAAAGGAAGTCAACCCAGAATATTCATTGGAAGGACTGATGCTGAAGCTCCAATACTTTGGCCACCGGATGCAAAGAACTGATTCATTGGAAAAGGCCCTCCTGTTGGAAAAGATTTGAAGGCAAAAGGAGAAGAGGGTGACAGAGAATGAGATGGTTAGACAGCATCATGGACTCAATGGACATGAATTTGAGCAAACTCCAGGAGACAGTGAAAGACAGAGGAGCCTGGCGTGTTGCAGTCCACGGGGTTGCAAAGAATCGGACATGATGTAGCAACTAAACAACAACAACTGCTAACACTGGATATTTCATTATTTTGAAGCCTTGTAAAAGTGCGTAGTGAAAAGCAGTACCTTTCTTTGATTACTAATAACATTGAACACTATATATTTATCAGCTACATGTAGTTGTCTTGTGAATTGCTTTTATTTTTGGGGTTTTAATTTTTTCTTCTAGTGAGATAAAACTGACATATACCACTGCATAAGTTTAAGGTACACAGCATAATGATTGGATTTTCAAATATATTTCCATACAAAATAATGACCACAGTAAGTTTGGTGAACATCCATCATTTCATATTAGGTACAAAATTTAAAAAAGAAAAAAATACTTTTTCCTTGTGATGAGAATTCTTAGGATTGGCTTTTAACAACTTTGACATATATCATACATCAGTATTAATTACATAAATCTTGTCATACATTACATCTCTAGAACTTACTTATAACTGGAAGTTTGTACATTTTGACCACCTTCGATTCCCTCTCCCACTCTGGTAACTACAAATCTGATCTTTTTCTTGTTTGGTTGATTTTGAAGTATAATTTACCTACAAAACTATGTTTGTTTTGATGCACAGGATAGTGGTTTGAAATTTCTATCTGTTACAAAATATATTGTTGTTCAGTCACTCAGTCGTGTCTGACTCTTTGCGACCCCAAGGACTCCAGCACACCAGGCTTCCCTGTCCTTCACCATCTCCCGGAGCTTGCTCAAAATCATAGCCATTGAGTCCATGATGCCGTCCTACCATTTCATCCTCTGTCGTCCCCTTCTTCTCCAGCCTTCAATTTTTCCTAGCATCAGGGTCTTTTCCAATGAGTCAGCTCTTCGCATCAGGTGGTCAAAGTACTGGAGTTTCAGCTTCAGCATCAGTCCTTCCAACGAATGTTCAGGACTAATTTCCTTTAAGGGCTTCCCAGGCGGCCCTAGTGGTAAAGAACCTGCCTACCAATGCAGGAGACGTAAGAGACGCAAGTTCAATCTCTGGGTGAGACGATCCCCTGGAGAAGGAAATGACAACCCCCTCCAGTATTCTTGCCTGGAGAATCCCATGGACAGAGGCACCTGGTGGGCTACAGTCCATGGGATTGCAAAAAGTTAGACATGACTGAAGCAACTGAGCATGATTTCCTTTAGGATAGACTGATTTGATCTTGCAGTCCAAGGGACTCTCAAGAGTCTTCTGCACAGTTCAAAGCATCAATTCTTCAATGCTCAGCCTTCTTTATGGTCCAACTCTCACATCCAAACATGACTACTGGGAAAACCATAGCTTTGACTACATGGACCTTTGTCAGCAAAATAATGTCTCTGCTTTTTAATATGCTGTCTAGGTTTGTCATAGCTTTCCTTCCAAGGTGCGTCTTTTACTTTCATGGCTGCAGTCATCACCATGCAATGATTTTGAAGCCCAAGAAAATAATCTTTCACTGTTTCCATTGTCTTCCCATCTATTTGCCATGAAGTGATGGAACTAGATGCCATGATCTTAGTTTTTTGAATGTTGAGTTTTAAGCCAGCTTTTTCAGTCTTCTCTTTCATCGACATCAAGAGGCTCTTTAGTTCTTCTTAACTTTCTGCCATGAAGGTGGTGTCATCTGTGTATCTGAGGTTATTGATATTTCTTGATTCCAGCTTGTGCTTCATCCAGCCCAGCGTTTCTCGTGACATACTCTGCATATAAGTTAAATAAGCAGGGTGACAATATACAGCCTTGACCTACTCCTTTCCCAATTTGGAACCAGTCTGTTGTTCCATGACTGGTTCTAACTGTTGCTTTTTGACCTGCATACAGATTTCTCGGGAGACTGGTAAAGTGGTCTGATATTCCCATCTCTTGAAGAATTTTCCACAGTTTGTTGTGATCCACACAGTCAAAAGCTTTAGTGTAGTCAACGAAGCAGAAGTAGATGTTTTGCTGGAATTCTCTTGCTTTTTTTAAGATCCAACAGATGTTGGCAATTTGATCTCTGGTTCCTCTGCCTTTTCTAACTCCAGCTTGAATATCTGGAGGTTCTCAGTTCACAAGCTGTTGAAGCATGGCTTGGAGAATTTTGAACCTTTTGTCATATATGTTTTGCTGCTACTGCTAAGTCGCTTCAGTCGTGTCCGACTCTGTGCGACCCCATAGATGGCAGCCCACCAGGCTCCCCCGTCCCTGGGATTCTCCAGGCAAGAATACTGGAGTGGGTTGCCATTTCCTTCTCCAATGCATAAAAGTGAAAAGTGAAAGTGAAGTCACTCAGTCGTGTCTGACTCTTAGCGACCCCATGGACTGCAGCCTACCAAGCTCCTCCGTCCATGGGATTTTCCAGGCAAGAGTACTGGAGTGGGGTGCCATTGCTTTCTCCGCATATATGTTATAGATGCTTTTTCTATTTGCCATGTATTTCTATATTTTATACAAAGTTTTTTTTTATGGTAAGAGGTTTTAAATTTCTCAGTAATCAAATCTACCTATCTTTGCCTTTAGTATTTTTACTTTTGGTCCTATGCAAGAATATATAGGTGTCTCCATTTTAAAATGTTATTCTGTTACTCATTTTTAAGTCGTTAACTTGGCAAATATCTATTGCTTGCCTGTGCTATACCTGACCCTTTCCAGACATTGAGGGCACATAAGCAAGATGGGAAACTCTTTGACCTTTTCCATCCATCTGAAATTAATTTTTCAGTATGGTGGGAGAACAGGTTGTAAGAAGATGGTCTTTCTTGACGAGATCAGCTGGAGCTTGGTTGACCTCCTCTGTGGTGGCCCTGCCTTCATTAGGAGGTAAAAGTAAAGAGGAAAATACCTTAGCTAAGGTCGGAATCTTAAGACTTGAATTTGAATGGCTTTCTGCCTCAGTGGAAGACACACCAAAATCAGTGCCCCTTGGACTGTGATCTGTGCTGTGCTGTGCTTAGTTGCTCAGTCGTGTCCAACCCTTTGTGACCCTATGGACTGTAACCTGCCAGGCTTCTCTGTCCATGGGGATTCTCCAGGCAAGAGTACTGGAGTGGGCAGCCATGCCCTCCTCCAGGGGATCTTCCCCCTGGATCTTCCCAACCCAGGTCTCAGGAATATCACTTACCCTCACTGGGCCTCACTATCCTTATCTCTGACATGATGGGACTGGAACTATTGACCTCTAAGATCTCTCTTCAGCTCTAACATGCTCTGGTTAGAAGCACCTTTGGGTGATGGCAATATTTATAGGCAATGATATGACTAGAGAATATTTAGACTGATTCATAGTCTGTGTGAGGCAGAGAAGAACATGCAAAGTCTTTTGGGAAAGAAGTTATTTTTGAGTGCTGTAAGACCCTAGTAATAAAACACAAATTCAAAACCAAAAGAAATTGGGCTGCATTTCTCAGGTACAAAAGATGGATACCTTGAAAGATGATGGAGTTAATAGATTCAGCTGTGATGCTTCCGGTGGCTCCAGTTCAGGAGAGAAAGATCCTCCTGGGAAATCAGCAGGAACTCTTTTAGACAGATCAACTCTAAATTATGGGGGGATTATCCAGGTTCAATCTTGCTTTCATGCATTTTGACTGCATCTATTCTGCTTAATTACTTACTTGGTTGGCATCTCAGACTTCCTCTGTTTTCTTGCAGCCTGCAGGGAATCCCTTTGATGAGATAGGATGGTGTAGTCAGAAAACTGTGGATTAGCAATCAGGGGACCCAAGTTCTAACTGTTTCTAATGATAAGACTCCAGCCGATCATTTTTCCAGTCTGGGTCTCAGATGTGTTTATTGAAAAATGAGGGATTTGGGATAGATCAGAGATTTGCAACCAGGGGCTATTTCTGAATATTGCTGGTTTGGCTTTGGCTCCCAGCCGCAGGTTGGGTCAGCTTGGCCTGGCTCTCAGTGTTCTGGGACCAGTGGAGCATGTTCTTCTTTTAGCAGTGGTTCAAGTGCAAACCTGGGATGCTTCTGCGTTTAGGTGAGTTGAAGCTCATGGTCACTTCTGCCCATAATCCACTGGCCAAGACGAGTCACATGGACAAGCTGAACATCCTCGTGCAGGGATGTATGCTTCATGTCTCATGGGACAGACTTTTAAAAGTATTTTTATTTGGAGGATAATTGCTTTACAATGCTGTGTTGGTTTCTGCGTACGTCAACATGAATCAGCTGTTAAGTCCTCTCCCTCTTGAACCTCCCTTCCATCTTCCTCTCCATTCCACCCCTCTAGGTTGTTACAAAGCCTCTCTTTAGTTCCCTGAGTCATACAGCTAACTCCCACTGGCTGTTTTACATATGGTAGTGTATGTGTCAATGCTGCGCTCTCAATTGGTCTCGTGGGACAGTCCCATGGTGACTCGGGAAGCGGGAAGGGGTGAAGAGTGGAAACGGTATGCAGTCCATCAGGAAGGACTCTTCCTCCTGCAGTCCTGGGAGAGGAGCGCTTTTCATTTTAGAGGAGCTTGCAGACCAGAAGCAAAGGAAAGCAAAGCAGATCTTCCCTTCCTTGCCCTTACACAATACACACACACACACTTGCACGCACACACAGAGACAGGAACACAAGACTCCAAGCAACACACAACAGCAGTGACCCCTAGACACAAAGAGAAGGTTTATGGACTTAGAGAGTAAATGCTGCTTACTTATCTGAGTGGCTGGAAGCCAGGTCCCATCGCTGCTGGTCTTGTTTGTAAATACTTTCAGTTGTCCTAAGCCTCAGTCGCACATCTATGAAATGGGGATGATAACTTCGGCCTCCCTCTGCATAGGATGGCTCTGAGAATTGAGTTAAGTAATGGCCGTGAAGCCGATGCCTAGCACATAGTGGGTATTAAGTCCTTCGTTTCTCCTCCTCTCTCTTCTCTGAACCCTTATCTCACGGTGGCTGGATTATTATCTCATCCTCCTCTGTGTCCCTTCCCACCTTCAGCTTCCCTCCTGATGGCTCTGCTTTTTCCTGTCTCTGTGCCTTTGATGGGGCGCTTTGCCCTGCTTGGTGTACCCTTTCTTCCCCTGTCTATAAAAATAGCGTTTTTCTTTTAAGGCCAGCACGAGCCCCACTTTCTTTTTGCTAACAGACATCAGCTTACAACAGATTCTCTTTTTACCATTGGTATTTAACCTTGTGTGGCCTCATGCTGCCAATTGATGTCTCTGCCGAAAGTTCTTCAAGGGCAAAAATCCATGTCTGATCCATCTCTGTATCTCTTATACCAGCACATTGCAAAGACCATGGTAGGTGCTTACTAAATATTTGTTGAATGATTAAAAAAATAAAAATCTCAGGCTCCCTAGAGCCATCACCTTTGTCTATGGGGTGTGACCAGGACAAGGAGACCAGCAGGAAGAACAGGACTCAGGAGGTCCTCTGAGATGAGGCCAGGTCTGTGTACAGGGGTACTCTGCCTGGAGCTGGCCCTGGACCATGTGGTCTCAGGAGCTCCTCTTGAGCGAGGGGCCCAGTAATGAGCTACTGACTGGCCAACTGTCCGGTTGCCATTTGGAGATGTGGTCTGACCCCCTGCTGGCTTGCATGCCCAAGGCACAAGGCTTCAGCATCCCCTGGTGTCTGGGTGTGGCACTGGGATGCCTGCTTCTGTCTTCTGAGGGTACCAGTTGCTTTCTGCCTACGTAGAACTCAATTCTTGGCGTGACCTCTAGATGAGTCATTTTCTGTGCTTGAGGAGTTTGACAGAGAGGCCAGAGAGAATGGAGGTTAAATGGAGATTTATGAGTGTTTAAAGAAAGGAATGGGGTGGGGTGAGGGATGCTTGGGAGGGCAAGGGAAAGGAGGGAAAGTTTGGCAGTGTTTTTGTCCCTTTTGTGAACTATTTAGATACTGATGTCCCATGCTCTTCTTCATCTTGAGGAAATGATGTCCCCATACACTCAGGGGCTCAGGCTGGAAACCCAAGTGTTCTTTACTTCCTTCCGCATCTATCCCACCTGCGGTCTGTCCCACTTTCTCCCCGTGTTCTAACCCTCGTCTGACTGTCACTCTCCTCTCTGCCCCTTCATTGCCTCTCTCTTGGGCTCCCATGAGGTCCTCTCACTGTCTTTCTGGAGCCAGTCTTGCCCTTTACAACCTACCTCCATCACAGCCAGATTGGGGGCTTCCAGAGCTCCATAAAATCATATCACTTTTCTGTTCAAAATCCAATTATGATCTCCAGTTTCACTTAAAATTAAACCCCAACTTTTTTTTGCTATGTAGCATAATTTCCTCAGAAAATGAAACATAGTATCACCATGTAATCCAGCAATTCCACTTTGAGGTATTTGAACTATTAAAAGATAAACTGAATAAGCATATTAAAAACTTTAGGACTTTATCTGAGCCAAAATTGGCTTGGATCTGGCAGTGCCAAATCAGGAACGGTTAGGAGGACTCAACTGTCAGGAGTTTAGGGAAGGCACTTTTATAGAAAAATAGTGAAAGGGAGAAAGTTATGTGATTGGCTGTAGCTTAAGTGGTTATGTAATTTGAGAAGGAAAGCTGCTGTCTGTGATTGGTTGTCCTTAGGTTTTGATTTCTTTTTAAAAAATTATTTAATTTTGGTTGCCCTGGGCCCCCGTTGCTGTGCTTGAGCTTTCTGTAGTTGAGGTGAGTAGGATCTACTCTTCATTGCAGTGCGTGGACTTATCATTGTGGTGGCTTTTCTTGTTTGTTGCGGTGACTTATCTTGTCGTGGGGGACAGGTTCCAGGACACGGGCTTCAGTCGTGGCAGCATGCAGGTTCAGTAGCTGGGCTATGTGGGCTTAATTGCTCCACCGTATGTGGAATCTTGGAGACCAGGGATTGAACAGCTGCATTGAACACCTGCATTGGTAGGTGGATTCTTATCCACTTTGATTCCTTAACCTTGAGACATTAAATGCTTTGGTTGGGGTTTGCTTACTTAGGCTAATGTAATGAGATACATCCTGAATGAGATGCAGGATGTATCTCAAGGCATTGTAGCCAACTCAGTCTAATGGACTCCTTATTTCATTAATTTTATAGCCTCAAAGAATTAAAGATTGAAGGATAGATTTGCACACCCATGTACATAGCGGTATTATTCACAGTAGCCAAAAGGTAGCAGCAATCCAAGAGTTCATCACAGATGAATGGAGAAACAAAATGTGGTACATATAGACAATGGAATATTCAGTTCAGTTAAGTCGCTCAGTCGTGACCAACTCTTTGCAACCCCATGAATTGCAGCATGTCAGGCCTCCCTGTCCATCACCAACTCCTGGAGTTCACTCAGACTCATGTCCATCGAGTCGGTGATGCCATCCAGCCACCTCATCCTCTGTCATCCCCTTTTCCTCCTGCCCCCAATCCCTCCCAGCATCAGAGTCTTTTCCAATGAGTCAACTCTTCGAATGAGGTGGCCAAAGTATTGGAGTTTCAGCTTTAGCATCAGTCCTTCCAAAGAAATCCCAGGGCTGATCTCCTTTAGAATGGACTGGTTGGATCTCCTTGTAGTCCAAGGGACTCTCAAGAATCTTCTCCAACACACAGTTCAAAATCATCAATTCTTCAGCATTCAGCTTTCTTCACAGTCCAACTTTCACATCCATACACGGCCACTGGAAAAACCATAGCCTTGACTAGACGGACCTTTGTTGGCAAAGTAATGTCTCTGCTTTTGAATATGCTATCTAGGTTGGTCATGATTATTCAGCCTCAAAAAGGAAAGAAATTGGCTACAACGTGGATAAATCTTGTAGATATTACGCTCTGTGTAATCAGCCAGTCACAAAAAGACAAATACAGTGTGGTTCCACTTATATGAGGTTTGGAGTCTAATTCAGAGAGACAGAAAGTAGAAAAAGGGTGGTTGCCAGGGCATGGTGGAGGGGGAGGGAATGGGAACTTATTTAATGGGTATAGAATTTTAAGTTTGCAAAATAAAAAGTGTTCTGGAGATGGAGTTGTGGTTGTACAATGTGAATGTAACACTGCTGAATTGTGCACCTAAAAATGGTTAAGATGGTAAACATATGACTTGCCAATTATAAAGGAGTCCATTCTGTTTTCGAGGTTTTGGATCATCTTTACTATCATTACTCTGAATTCTTTTTCACGTAGTTTGCCTCTTTCCTCTTTGCTTATTTGGTCTTGTTCCTTCATTTGTGCAGTATTTCCCTGCCTTTTCATTTTTTTCTAACTTAACTATGCTTGAGGGCTCCTTTTCCCAGGCTTTAAGGTCATATTCCTTCTTCCTTTTGGTGTCTGCCCTGTGACTCAGAGATTTCAAACTAGAGCTCTGTGACAACTTAAAGGGGTGTGATGGAGTGGGAGATAGGAGGGAGGCTCAAGAGGGAGAAGACATGTGTATACTTGTGGCTGATCCATGTTGATGTTTGGCAGAAACCAACACAATATTGTAATTTTCCTTCAGTTAAAAAGAAATTAAGAAAAAAAAAGGAGTCCAAACTTCTCATGACCTGTGAGTCTTCACTTGAGCTGCATCCCTCTGAGTCTCCAGCCTCATGGTGCTGGGCCCCTCATACACACTATCTGGGTACCAGCCTCCCGTCTCTGCATCTTCTCTTCTCCTCGAAGGAAATTTGTGTGGCTGGTGCCTTCTCCTGCGTAAGTCACTCTAAGGTCACCTCTAATATCGGCCCTACCTCACCTTCTCCCAATTACTCTTTATAACCCTTTCTGGACCCTTAGGGTGCTCCATTGCTCTCTAGGATGGATTTTGTCCAGCTGTCTTCCTAACCTGTTGTTTGACTTGTCTACCCTCATGGCCAGCAGAGTGCGTGCCACAGGAAGGATGCTCAGTTAACTGCTGGCTGAGTGGTGTTTGCTGATGCATGTTTCTGGTTGGCTATTAAGAGGTCATATGCTCTAAGCCGTTTTCCTCATCGTGGGCCTGAGTTACACACCATGATCCCTGGGCCAGGCCACTTGTGCCCAATGATGGAAACCGGCCGGATGTGGGATTAATAAAATTAATTGGTCCTCATAAGAATTAAATTATTAACCTTGAAGTCAACACATTTTTATTGGATTTCTTTTATGATTAAGGCATTAGGGAAGGGAGAGTTATAGAGATGAATGAGATGCAGGATGTGTCTCGAAGAGCTTCCAGTCTGACAAGATAGAGAAGATATGCATGGTCAGGGCCATGGTGAACTGCAGGAGGAGATGAGTGGTGTGTGTAGGGGGATGTACTTTTAGCCACAGGGCTCCAGAAAGCCTCCATGGAGAGGTTCTGTTGGGGGCAGGTCTAGAAAGGTGGAGGGACTCTAAATGGAGAATAGGCCTGGACCATGATGCAGGAGCAGAACCAGAGATGTGGGTGAGGAAGGGCAGGCAGCCATGGTGTCTGTGTGCGTGTTTGCGGTGTGGGTGGTGTTCTGTAAAACTGAGGGAATCAGTGCCTTCCTTGAGCACAAGAGTGAGGAGATCAGAGATGAGTGTCATGAAGATGATTTAATAACCACGGCATGTTGGCTTGGGTGGGTTGGGAGGTTGGCAGCAGGGGCCCCAGTTAGACTAGAGCCTCTTCCCATGGAACAGGTAGAAGGCAGTGCAGGTCTGAGGATAGGTGACTACCAGGCGTACCACTCTCTGTGTGTGAGTGACTGTGTGTGCCAGCGTGAGAGTGTATGTGAACATGCATTTGTGAGTATGAGCGTTTGTTGGCAGAAAGGGACGAGTTCCTCCCAGTGCTGAGCTCATTCTCCAGACGGCCCACAGTCAGGTGCCACCTGCAGGGCTTGGCCGCCTCCCCTAGGATTCCCTCTTTCCCCGCAGGAGCCACGGAGAAGCCCATTTCAGAAGCAGGAAGCTGACTCTGGTGTGGGGCTGACGTGGGAGGCTGGATGGCCCTTGGCTTCTGCAAACCCCGGAGCCCGCAGCCGCCTCCTCTCCAGCCACCATGTCTCACCTTGTTCCGCTCATGTTCACATCCCGCTGCTGTCCCCGGGCTCTGTGGCCGACTGTCCTCCTTTGACCCCCGCTGGGCCTCTTGGCACCTTGTCTGCTGTGTTGCTGGCATGTGATACACACTGGGCTCTTCTTGTTGCTGGCTGCTGCCCATACCCTGGGGCGGACTCCTGAGCAGAGTTTGCAGAGAGCAACTTGATGCTTAATAAGTGTTCATGGAGTGATTTAAACATAAGCAAAATGGGCCCAACTAAATACATTTGCCTTTTAGCACGACTGCCTAAGGGGACAAAAGGAATATTCAGCTCATTATAGGATGTTGACATCTAATTTCGTTTCTTACCAGTGCATAGTTAGAAAAAGAATCGTATCATTCCCATGGTACCAATACCAGCATTTCATTTCATTAATCAAAATGGGCAATGTTTTGTTGAATACAGGCACCGGAAAACATGGGGACTGATATAAATAGGTTTTTAATCATGATTTTAAAAAGTGGTATTGTGTAGGTAAATCAGCATTTGCATGTATTTTTATGGGAGTGGAGAATAAAACTCAGAGTGTGCATGCAGGGTAGGCAGACTTTTTAACCATCTGTGCACAAAGGATTGATTCTGAGTATGATGCTAAAGGCATCTGAATCCATCATTTCAAACCAAACCAAGGCCATTTCTTGCAAAGTATTTTATGGCAAATACAAAAACCCCATTCTTGTCAAAAATAGATTCCCTCCAAAGTTGAGGCTTTAAGGTGGTGTATCAGCTAGCTTTTGCTGTGTAACAAACAACCACACAAACTCGGTGGCTTATAACACTTTGGGTATGGTGATCTGGTCTCTGCAGTGGGGCTCTGTTGGTTGTTGGGGCTCCTTCATGCCTCTGGAGGTCGATGGGGATTTGTCTGGGGCACCTTAGCTGGGCCGATTCTTTCTGGGCTTCTCATTCTCCTCTCAGCACGAGCAGGCTAGCTTCAGCGTGTCATTCTCACCACAGTGGTGGAAGTGGCATGAGTGTGCATGGAAACATGTGAGCCATGGCGCTGGCAGCCTGTCACTCCTGCCACCAAAACAATTCACATGGCTGAGCCCAGGCTCTGGGGGCAGGGGATAGGCTTTGCTTCATCGGAAGAACTGCAGTTAGATGGAGAAAGCTGAGGGTGCTGGGAGGGCTGAAGAACTGGGACCAAATGCAGTCTACCACAGATTGTGTTTTCTGTCTAGAAAACAACATGTTTCTAAGCAAATTTGATGAAGAAAACAAAGGTGTATGTGTATGTATGTGTGTGTGTGTATCATATGTGTGTGTGTGTGTATATATATTTGAATAGGTCATTTATCCATAGGTATTGAAAACTGAATGATTGTTTAGTGTTTTGGAATTTTGAGATTATGGTTTATTAAGGGAACTCAGAGGAAATTAAACCCCAACTAAACCTCGCATTTTACAGACTAATAAAATTTTAATCCAGATTGGTGAGGTGATTTTTCTTAGGGTTTTTAGTCATCAGAGACCCTAACTATTGAAACTATCTATATTTTCTGAATATAGTGCTGTTTGGTAGGTATAATAGTACACAATTTCCTTCCTGCATCCTCTTTTGAATAAAAACCAAGCAAATATAACAACAGCATTATTTTTAATATTTGAGCTTCTTGTTCACAAAACTCCTAATAGGAAAGTCATGGAATTCTAATTTGCGGATGTGTGTGATGTGTGAATTACTATATTCAGTAATTGATTCTTAAATGAAAAAATGTAAGGATGTTTTCATTAGAGGTAGGCAGGTCAGTGCAACAACCAGAAGAAGCCTGCATTGCAGCATTTCACCCTGACTCTCATGTATATGATGGCATTAATACTGCAGTGCTGGTGTTTGGAATTGTCACCAAGCAGTGAGACAGGTGGAGGAGATGGGACTGGGACAAGACGAGACTGGGTTCCTGCATTTACTTTGCTGCTGGTGACAGGACCTGGGCCCATGGCTCACCTCTTTGGTTCTACTTATATTCATGTGAAATATAACAGGTTGGATTAGATGAAATCTAAAGCCAATACCTGGGCTAAAATTCTAATTTTTGTATCAATGCTGGAAATTATACAGGTTTTCCCTATGTTGCTGTTAGTAAGGATTAGATTCAGCTGTACTTGACAGAAAGTGAAGTGAAAATGAAAGTCGCTCAGTTGTGTCTGATTCTTTGCGACCCCACGGCCTATAGTCCATGGAATTCTCTAGGCCAGAATACTGGAGTGGGTAGCCTTTCTCTTCTCCAGGGGATCTTCCCAACCCAAGGATCAAACCCAGGTCTCCTGCATTGCAGGTGGATTCCTTACCAGCTGAGCCACGAGGGAAGCCCATACTTGATGGAAAATTCCCCCAATAAGTGGCTTATGTAATATAGAGGCTTTCTTACTAGTAACCGAAAAAAAAAAAAAAAAGAGGCTTGGAGTTAGGTGTTCAGGGCTTGTAAGATAGCACTGGGCATCATTGGGGATCCAGATTTCTATCTTGCTGCCCTGGCATCCTCAGGACAGGACTCCCATCCCCAAGGTGACCTTCAAGGTTGCCTCATGGACCAAAATGGATGCTGGAGCTCCAGCAGTCATCATCATTTAACATGTCAGCAGTAGAAAGACATGGAGGAAAGGGCAAAGGCACTTGCCCTTGCTTTTTGGAAAATCGTTTTATTTTGAAATTGTTTTAGATTTACTGAAAAGTTGCAAAGATAATTACTGTATATCTTTTATTCAACTTTTCCTAATTACATATCATATATAGCCATGATATATTTATTAAAAACAAGAAATTAACATTGGTACAGCACTGGGAGTCTAACTACAGTCTGTGTTTAGTTTTTACCAGTTTTTAAACTAACGTTTCTTTTGGTTCTAGGGCTCCATTCTGTATACCACATTGCATTTAGTTGCCATAGCCTTTCAGTCTGTGACAGTTTCTCTGTCTGTCCTTGTTTTTCATGACCTTGACAATTTTAAAGATCACTGGTCAGGTATTTTGTAGAAAGTCCCTCAACCTGGGGTTGTTTGTTCTTTCACGATTAGACAGCAGTTATGGGTTTTGGGGGAATTCTCAGAGGTGACATCCCTTTCCCATTGCATTATATCAGGGTTTATGATATCAACATGGCTTATTACTGGTGATGTTAACCTTGATCGCCTGGTTAAACTGGTGTCTGCCAGGCCTTTCCACTGTCAAGTTATTCTGTTCCCAATTCCAGACACTCTTGGGTAGAACTAAGTTTCTAAATTCAGCTCACACGCAAGGAAAGGAGAACTGAGCCCCACCTCTTGGGTCTGCCTCCTTCAAGGCACATTCTTGTAAGTTCCACACAGAGCTTCAATTTCTATTGGCTGGAATTTAGTGGAGTGTAATTGGTGGTGAAGAGCTCTAACTGACGTCAGGCTGCTGCAGTTGAAATTGTAGCTCTGGCACTCATTAACAGTATGAATTGGGCAAGTGCTTAACTTCTCTGTCTGTTTCCTTGGTCAAAAAGGGAATAATAACTGTGCCTGCTCATATGGTCATTGTGAGGGTAAAGTGAGTTTCTACTTGTAAAGTTGCTTAGAATTGTGCCTGGCACCTAATGAGGTACCGTCATTGTTAGCTATTGACATTGGAAGGCTACACCCTGCTATGAGTGAGGCTGGGAAATACAGTCTTTTTCTCATGAAGCCACATGCCTAGCTAAAACTTGGGATGCTCCTACTAAGGAAGGAAAGGGAGGCAGGGTAGAGACAGCTAGCAGTGTCTGCTGTAATTGTCACCAAGACCTGGACCACAAGTAGGTGGAATGCTAAATTGAGCATCTTTCCTGTTACAAAGTCTCCCTTGAACAAGGTCCCCTGTGCTCTTGAAGTGGTCATTTTGGGGCCCCAGGAAATTGAAAAACACAGGTTGTCAGCAGAAAGGAGCTCCGAGGTCATCAGGAATTAAGGGTCCTCTTGGGTTCACTTGATCTTCTGGGAAGAATCAGTTCCCTCTCTGCATCACATTCCCAACCGAGGGCACCCAGGATGAGTGTGGTGGAAGGAATGGTGGATCCATCTGGAAGCGTTTGCTTTCTTGAGAACATTTTTTATATGTTTTGAAAACACATTCCTCAAAAAGGGAAGAGACTGAGGTCAGCTAGATGTCTTGGTGAAGATCAGAGCCACCTTCTCCTGTCAACAGAAGGGGTGAGAAGGAACATCCCTGGGATGGGAGGACTGAAATCCAGAAGAGCTATAGGAATGACCCAGAACCTACCCAACCCCATCTTTCATACCCGGCGCTCCTTCAGAGCACCAGGAACCAAGGCCTGGGTCATTGCCAAGTTGAGCCTTTGGGTTTTCAGGTTTGAAAGGAGAACACAAAGAGGAAGGACCAGGAGTGGCTCTGCTTTGCCGATGGGATCGCAACACTGATTGTAGCTGGAGCCCAGTGTGCTGCGTCTGACCACCAACGTACCTCCTGAAGCCCGGTCCCGACAGGTGGTTCCTAACAAGCATCCACTCCAGGCCCTGTGATGTCAGGTGTCTAGAAACGCTTTCCTTCTGGTCTAGTGTTTACCCTGCTGAATTTGTGCTTTTCACATAATTTGTTCGGAGAAGGATAGTGTTCAAAGCCATAGCTGGAGCTTGCTGTGTGGCCTAGAGCAGTCGTTTAACCTCTCTGGGCTCTAGTCTTCTTTTCTGTAAAATGAAAGTGTTGAATCTATGTGATCTAAGATCCCTTCCAGCAAAACTGCTCTGGACTCTGCCCTGATCGGAGGCCACGCTGTCCAGAGCTGCCCACTAGGGCTACGTCTTATCCTTTGATGCGGGCTTAAGAACTCACCTCTTCATCCACGTGTTACCCAGACTGTCCCTTGGTGTCGTTTGTTTCTCTGACTCCAGGCAGCTCTGGTACAGAGCACTCCATCCTCCCATGGCAGCAGCCCAGGCCTGCACAAGGTGGGCACTGTGAGTGCATGGGAATCTCATTGTTCTTGCTCTGGTCAGGTTCTATGCAGAATGGCGACTCTGCAGCAGATTTGTGGCTTTAATCACTTCATCCTGTACACAGGCCTGTATCTGTGTCACTGACATCCCTCGCTCTTTTTCATCCTTTTGATCAGAGACAGTGCCTGATGTGCTATGTCACGCTGGGCTTCCTTCCAATCCCTTACACTGAAAACATTTTTGCAAAAATGCTGGTTCCTATGCTGCCCCCAAATGCATAATTAAGAAGGTAATTATGGTTTCCGAGCCTGCTGCCTCTTCAAGGGCTGGTGAAAGAATTCAGTCCTGGCCGGGCAGCGCGGTGTGCAGGCCCCTCCACAGAGGGCCGTCCACCCCAAGGGCCAGTTTGCCTGCACTTTGCATGCTCCTTCCTGTGATGTCCAGGGAATCAGATTTCCTGCTACTCTGAATGTAGGTCTAGGTCTGCTCCCCACCTTGAATTTTCCCCGGGACTTCTCTGGTGGTCTAGGGGTTAAGAGTCTACCTTCCAATGCAGGGGATACAGGTTGGATGATTCCTGGTTGGGGAATTGAGATCCCACATATGGTGGGGTGAGCCCACATATCACAACCACTGAGCCCACAACGAAGAGCGTGCGTGCTGGAACGAAAGATCCTGCGTGCTGCAACTAAGACCTCACACAGCCAAATAAATAAACAAGTATTAAAAAATTGCCTCTACGTTTCTTTGAAAGTCACGGCATCCTTTGGCTCCTTTCCACCCTTTTATGCACTCATGTGCTCCAGCATGTCTTGTGATTGTGGCCAGGTTCTTGTATAGCCCTTTACAGTATTCCATCTGTTTCATGTATGTTTTCATAACATGTTCGATTTTCATGACATCCACGTGAGAGGCCAAGACAGAGATCAGAAACCTGAGTCTCAGAAAGGGTGAGTGATTTGCTTAAGCTGGTGAAATGAACAGCGTCCTTAGCTGGGTCTTCTGTCTCTGCTAATCCAAGATCTCTGATCTTTTATGATTTTGACTCAGTGTCATTCGGTTGACTTCTGGATTCAAGTCTGTCTTCTGGTGACATTGACGTTAACGCATGCTTCATGGCTTCTCCTTCCACACATGAGCTCTGCCTTGGGGAAGCTCCCCAGACTCTGGAGCAATGGAACTCTCCTGGGCTTATGTGTTTGGGGAATGAAATTTGTGGAATTACATCAAAGGGGTGAACTTTAGAAAATTTCAACCAAGTACACTCTTTCTCAGAGCTTGCTTTCATCTCCTCTTTTTTTAATTTTTATAAAAAGTTTCCTCCTGGATATTTTCTTAAACCTCTTATTCATCTGATTAATATTTAGACACATGACTCGGAGTGATCAAATGGTCCTAGGTTTAGCTGAGAATCATCCACGTCATTGTTTGTAATCTTCTTTCACTATTTATTGAGGTCAGGTTACTTGCAGAAAACTCTGGAGACACAAAGATGAAAAAAGACACTGGTCTTGGTTTCAATAAACTTACTGAGAAGACTGGAGCTATTAGAGACCTCGGAGATTCCAGCACTATTTCCTTCATTTTATTTTTTAAAGCTTTTATGTAGTATACCAAAAATGTTTAACAGTATTTGTACAACTCCAAATTAAAATTTCATCCACAGTTTCACCATACCCCCCAAATCAAGCTATTCTCAATGTCTGTGTTCCACTTCCAAGAATATGAATTATGACTTTTCTTCAATATTATACAAATGTTTTTCCCATGTTGCTTTATTTACTACTCAAGTATGTGTTTTATGTACTTAGTCTTTTGTTTACCACTGGATATTTAGGTTTCTGCTTTTTTGCCATTATAGAGCTCTAGTAAACTTTTGCCAGAGATTTTACAGTTATTTTGGGTTATTTCCTTTGAAGTATGATTACTTGGTCAAAGATTGAACGTTTGCATGGTTCTTGATGAATATTGTCATACTGATCATTTAAATGGTAGGTAATTTATCCCATCATCAACAAAGTGTGAGTTCTTGACTCAGATTTTCTCTGGATGGGTTTGTTTCCATTGTAACAGTAATCCTTGAGGTCCCTTGGAGTAGTAATCTCATGATTGAACCTTGTTTCTTTCATTGCCGTTATTCTCAGTTCTTTCTCAATTGTGATGTGACCAGTGGTAAGATCACAGATGAGTGATCTAGCCTGAGTCTGCTCCTGCTTGGTCATCACTAGAGTGGGGACCATCCATTATTTCTGGGTGGTTGTGAGGATCAAATGTATAATTTATGGAATTTCTCTGTAAATGATCCACAAGTAAGCTGTTACTGGTGATGTAACTGATTGCCTCTTAAATGCCTTTTCTCTGCTTTGAATGTGGCTTCCCTGAATGGGAAGGATGGATGACAAAGTTCCCACCAGCTGTAAGGACTCTGCAGTGCATGGCTGTACCAGGGAGGAGAAGATGAGATGGGGGGCAAGCATATGTACTAATGGAGAAAGATCTGAAAGAGCTAAGATAGAGCTAATAATCCCAGAACCAGTCCCTGTTAGTCAGGCTTCAGTTAACAGGGATCCCTTCCTTGCCAACTGTGCTCTCATAGACCCTGTGTGGGCCCCTCTCCCGAGGCATCCTTCTCACCTGGCCCAGCACACTGGTTGACACCAGACAAGATGCTGAAGCCTGTGGAACAGTTCTTGCTGGGGGTGGTGAGCCTGGTGGACCACACATGCTAAACCACAGAGCAAAATCGGTGCTCCTCTGTCAACTAGAATCATGGGCCCTGTTGATGGGCATGTACCCACTGCTATATTTAAACTGGATAACCAACAGGGACCTACTGTACAGCACATGGAACTCTGCTCAGTGTTATGTGGCAGCCTGGATGGGAGGGAGTTTGGAGGAGAATGGATACATGTGTGTGTATAGCTGAGTCCCTTCACTGTTCACCTGAAATTATCACAACATTGTTAATCGGCTATATCCCAATACAAAATAAAAGGTTTTAGAAAAATCAGTTATTGCAGATTTCACACAGATATATAAACACCCCATGTTTAGAA
Source organism: Bison bison bison (assembly GCF_000754665.1). Taxonomy (NCBI): domain Eukaryota; kingdom Metazoa; phylum Chordata; class Mammalia; order Artiodactyla; family Bovidae; genus Bison; species Bison bison. The sequence continues at coordinate 4,981,188 of NW_011494924.1, forward strand.
TATGCTTGAGGTATAATGCCTCAGTTTTTAGTCTTAGACTATTCTTAGCACCTTAATATAGATCTATTGTCTATTTTAAAAATAGCAAATATTTTAGAGTTTTTACTGCATGATAGAAACTGAGTATTTTACAGTCATTATCTTATTTTATCCTGGTAATGATGCTGTGATGTAGGTACTAATGTTAAGTCCAGTTTACTGATTGGGAAACTGGAAACTTAACTTGCCAATAGTCACTTGGTTACAAACGGTAGAGCTCGGGTTAGAACTCAGGACTTAAAAAATATTCTGCTTACTGGTGTCTCAGGGCTCTGGCTTGGCCAGACCCATACTCACAACTTACTTTGGATCAAGATGCATGAATGTACTTGGCAACCACAGAGTGCCTTATGATACTGCCTCTGTTGTCGTTCAGTCGCTAAGTTACGTCCAACTCTTCTGCAACTCTTTTTATAGCCAACCAGGCTCCCCTGTCCATGGGATTCCCCAGGCAAGAATACTGGAGTGGGTTGCCATTTCTTCCTCCAGGGGATCTTCCCAACCCAGGGATCAAACCTGCGTCTCCTGCATTGCAGACAGATTTTTACCACTGAGCCACCTGGGAAGCCCCACTGCCTTCTGAGGAATGCTACAATTCCCATGCAGAGGGAGATGGCAGGTGTCACAGGGGAGAGCAGTGATGGGGACGGTGCTTTGGGTGGGGGTTGGGGGGGAGAAGAAAGTGGAACAGGGCTGTGTGAACACGTGAGTGTGGACCAGGGGCAAGGGAGGGATATGCCTGCAATTCTTGCTGGAGTCTCTGCTGTTGATTTTCAACAAATATTTGTTGAGCACCTACTATCTGTGGTATGCTGACTGTGCTCCACTCACTCGGACGGGTACTTTATATCTATTTTTTCTCCATTCCTCCCAATGATGCTCTATGTTCCATATTCTTTAATACACAAGGAAATGGAGGCACATAGAGATTAAATATTTGCAATACGGTTATGAAGTTGGAACCAGGACTGCAACTCACAGGACAGTGAGCGTGAGTAGTTTATTTCCTAATACATTTAATTTCAACCATTCATTTGCACGTGTTTATTGAGAGCCTGCCAGGTGCCAATCACAGCATGACGTATTAGATTAAAGGGTGAAATCCCAGATTTGCTGCTGGGGAGAATGTGAACAGTGTTCCATAAGAAGTTAAAGATTCCATGTCTCTGTCCTCAATTGGGATCTTTTTTAGCTTGAATTTAAGCTGAAAGGTATTTTTCACACCAGAAAGGAAGCCACCAAACCCCTCTTAGATGCTGCAGTGGAGCAGAGAATGCAGGCTGAGCAGGTCTGGCCAGAGGACTTGGGCCCTGGACCAGAGAGCAAGAGTGGATGGCGGGGCCTCGCTCTCACCAGAGAAGGTGCCCAGCAGAGATGCAGGCTTGGCCACAGCACCGCCTCAGGAGTAATTGACCAGGACTCCGTGGCCTCCCAGCAGGGAGTGAGTGCCGCAAAGGAGGACCTGAGAAGGGTTAGCAGGAATGAATGCGAATGGAAACACTTCCAGCCACATCGGCCAGGGGAGGAGGAATTAGACATTATTAGATTATTAGACATTGAAGGTGTGTGGTACTTCTAGATTGCTGTACATAATTATGTGTAAGTTCTGTCCCAAAGCAAAAACAGTCATTCGCAATTAATTCTTTTGTTCTCCTCATTAAATCCTACTTAAAATGCTCCTTGAGGTATTGTTATAGATGAGATCTGTGCAAATGTATTAGCTTACAAGTATGTGCGGGTGCCTGAAAATAGCTCTTGAAGTCCAGACTGTAAGGCCTCAAGTTGGAATGGGTGGCCAGCTAAGTGTCTCCAAGTCCGCTAGGTGTTGCATTGGCTCTGGGATCCAAAGGATCCTAGGTGCAATCCTTTGTTGTGAATACAGCACAGTCCTTCCTTTTAAGGAATTCAGAGGTACTCAGTAAACGTTTTCTGATTGAGTTGAGTGAATGACAGACACATTGTTAAGGGAAGAATGGAACCAATTACTACCTGACCACCTCTTCCCCATCCCTTTCCATTGGATGTTTGGGAAATGTTCCTTGAGGGAGGGGTATTTGAGTCAGATCTTCAAGACTGGACTGTCATCATAGTGAGGATGTGAAGATACCAAAGAAAATAGCCCACCCCACATGAAAAATTGTACAACCTTGGACCATGTTTATATCTAATTTGAGGCTGTGTAACAATGATGTAGGCCTGGAATTGTTTCCTTCCAAATGTCAACCCAGTCGATCCAAACGACGGCCTGCATTTGTGTTGAGGGAAGGATTTGGAAGTCTCTTACCGAGGCTGGATTGATTAGCCGTGTTTGCCATGGGGTGGGAGAGGTGTTGGTGGTGTTTGTACAGTGTTAATTCTCTGGGCTTTTAAAATAACCCCACTCTGGAAGGAGAGGGTGGGATGATTTGAGAGAATAGCACTGAAACATATACATTACCATATGTAAAATATATAGCCAGTGGGCGTTTGCTGTATGATGCAGGGAGCTCAACCCAGTGCTCTGCGACAACCTAAAGGGGGGAGAGGTGGAGGAAGATGGGAGGTGGGTACAAGAAGGAGGTGACATATGTATACCTATGGCCAATTCATGTTGATGTATGGCAAAATCCATCACAATATTGTAATTATCCCACGATTAAAAAATATACCCCTACTCCTTTCTTTGGCCTCAGCCTCTTCCACAGGGGGAAAGCAGATCCATGGGTAACAGGGCCTGGCATTGCAGTTGGTGACAACTCATGCCGGAGGAAGAGACCATACGGGAGCAAGAAGTGGTTCTCTGCTCTTTCATTAGTCGAGTCTTCCATCAAAAAAAAATTTCTTCTGAGGCTCAGTGGATGGATTAGGCTTTAAAGAGAGTCTAGTGAAGGCGTTCTCTTGAAAAACATTAATTATCAGAAAGGAATTATGCATCATAGAGGCATAGACATTTTTGCACTGTTCACATTAATGTAACAATGTCTAATTTGTTTCTTCTCGAGTTGTTGAGGTATGCACCGAACCACAGAGGTTGAATTTCCAGATCACTTAGGTTTTGTGTTACAAATTTAAACACAGCTTAGAACAATTTAAATGGGAATAACTATAGAATTGATTGTCGAATTTACTGCTTAAGTGACTCACTTGCAAGGGTTGTTGTTAAAGATATTGTTGGTGATACATTGCCATCATCATCAGGTCAAGCATTCTGCTGTCGTGGAGTTATATCCTCAAGGGTTATTGGGCTGCTTGCCCTGTCCTGAACAGTCCTGGGTTGCCCCGGCATTTGAGACTTTATGTCTTCATTTTGTTTTTCTGTGTCTTACTTTGACATTGGCTGTCAACCTCTGGCTGCTGTCAGTTAGCCCGCTGTCTTAGGAGGATGACTTTTTGTGTTACTGTTCTGTGAATTTCTCTAAAATCATGTAATTAAGGCTGTTAGAATTTTGTCTAAAGGAAGCCACAGCAGGACTCTGATGAAGGCCTCAGGGACGTTCCAATGAATAAAGACAGCACACTTCCCATGCATGGTGTTTGGGCTTGGACAGACACCTCTTTTCACTTTTTTTCACTTACTTATTTCACTTAAAAAAATTTTTTTTTTATAGAATATTTGTTAAAGTTGTTTAATGTACCATTTCTCATTTGTCATTCTGGAAGTCCTTTTTTATGAAGACTATTCTTTGATGACAAACAACAGCCACGTTGTCAGTGACGATTCTGGACCTCCTCATTGGAGGCTGGCTTTTACTTAGTCAAAGTTGCTGCATAAGTGACCTTTGGGTAAATTGAGGTGTAACTATGCTGCAAAAAAATCTCCTGATTTTATGGACGAGGCTTCAAGGTCAGATTTGAAACTGCTGGTCTAGAGAATAAGACTGCAGACTGGAAAGCTGAAGATCTAGATTGACTTGCTAGAATTTGCTTAGCTTCTCCGAAGTTTTGAAGAAAATGCTCTCCTTCAGCCTAGAGCCCAATAATTAAAGAATTTAGTTTCTTGGATAAAGGGCTGTATCAAGATCAGTATAAATACTTGCTCTGAAGGGTTTAATAGTCATTTAGGCAAAGAAGTGGCAGAATCTGCCCAATGGAAAAAATCCTGAAAAAAGGTGTTTTGATTAATTTCTTTTCCATTTGAGAGGCAGAGAGTGAGGAGAGGCTTTCTGATAAAAAGCCATCATTTGAAATGGTTGCGTAATATTAGCTGACAGTCCTTCATTGTGGACACAATGTACCACTGCTGTAATATGCAATGTCACTCGCAGCTAATCCCTTTATTGATTTTTTTTTTCCCTCTGAATTTGCTGACAGCAAAAGATTAGGTCTAGAGAAATAGTTGCAGTTCAGGTTCTGTTTGACAATATTTAGAATTTAAAGTGACCTTTAAAAGAGAGAGGGCTGCCTGAGAGGGATTTAAGTGGTTAGGGACAGGGCCATACTAAGGGTGAGGTAAAAGGGAATGCTTTTTTAATGCTGGTGTCAAGGCAGGCCATCCTGGACAAGTGTCCTCTGTCCTTAGGACCACGTGAGAGCCCAGGGCCAGGTTGACCCTTGGCTTTGTTGTGAAGGAGACGAAGTTTGGTTTTTGTCCCATTTACTCTTTAATGCACTTGACTCTCCCTTCTGTAACCTGCTGTCTCTGGTCTCGCTTGCACTGTCTAAAGCCCTCCACTGTACATCTCTCCCAGGCCTGTGCACCTTCCATGCCCTGGGCTCCCATGCCACCTCCAGGAGTCCTCCCATCTCTGCCCATTTTTAAGAGGAAAGCGATCGAATGAAACTAACAAGATGTGTGTGGCTAGTGGTCCTTCACTCCCCATGAAGTAAAGCCTCTGAAATAGTATATAGACAGGTTTTTTTCCTTTGTGCATATCAGTGTGTCAAAATGGTAAAGGGAGAGAGTTGGTGGATGTGCTTTAACACATTAAGAATTTAAATAAAATATAAATATATCCAAAAACACGGCACTCATTCTAGCCCTCTCCTGTACTCTCTACCCTGTGCTGGTGGTCACCCCTTCTCTTTTCCTTGGTCACTTTCCCGGGAGCAACATTTATACCCTCTGTAGGCTTGGTGTGTCACGTGGAGCTCGTGTTTATGTTGGTCGTGCTTTTAGGAGTTATTTCACCTTGGTATATCCAAATTCACCTGATGTGTTCCATTCTGTCCTTTTGCTTGTCAGTATCACCTGGCAGAAGACAGTGACGTTTCCATTAGTTCCCAAGTTGCATAATTACTAATTTCTAGTTATTTGACTTGTCATTTGATTCCTCTGCTCTTTAATTTCCTTATCTGTGAAATTAGAAAATGTGACCAGATACCTCCAAGATCACTTCTAACTATAAAGTTCTAGGTTTTATTGTCCCTTGCCTTCTGTCACTTCTAAATCCAATTCCAAAAGGCTCTACATGAAGAAAAGCTCCAATATCCTTTCAGTCATCCATGCATCCATCATGTGCCAAGTTTGATAGGGAACTGTATATGGTAGGATGATGAGAATTCAAAAGCCATAGAAGATGTGGTCCTTTCTCTGGGGAATTTACATTTTAGTTTGAGAGACAAAATTAGGGTATAGGAAATAGCCAGAGACCAGAAAAAACTATCAGTTTGTATCACCACAGCAATGTATTCATAAATATACCCTTAAATGTATAGTTAGATTGTAAGCCCTTTGAGGCCTTTAACACATGGTAAATTTTTAATACATGTTGATATACATGTATATCAACATATATATGATAATGTATGATATATTGATATATACAGGTTGTGTATATCATGATGAGATATATACAGTGGAAATATACAATACAGAAGTGACCGAGGTAGAGGGGCTGACTGGGGGACAGTTGATGTAGGCTGGATGAGTAAGGAGGAGCCCAGTGTAGACTGGCTACCAAGAGGAGGAAGGGATTTTCTAACAAGTGGGTTGGGTGAGTGCAGCCTGAGCTGTAGTTCTGGAAGGGTGATACGCATTAACATGGCTTTTCTCTGCGTGTGCCTTTGCCACTGCGAGTCTGTAGTGAGAGTGAGTTCGGGTTCACAACCAGGAGCTGGGACCGGCTGCGTGTATGCTTCTTCTATACTGATCCTGGAGTCTGATCCTTGAACGTCATTGGACTATACTGCATCCCTCATTTTCTCAAACTCTTGGCATGTCTTCCTTCCTGGGTGTAAGGCCTTTTGGTCATCCCATTCCTTAGAATCATGGTGCTACCAGCTGTCCAACTAGGAGACTCATCTCAACCCAAAGTGTCCTACAGCCAGAGTCCACCACCATCTTGGACCCCTTGGCTGCTAACTAGAGGTGTGAGTATTTGGATTGTTGATAGTTCACATCCAGGGCTGGACCTTGAATTTGGTAGTTGTTTCCTAGGCCTTCTTATTCCCAGCTTCGCACATTTCCCTCTTAGCTTATCCCTGGTGGCTCAGACGGTGAAAGCATCTGCCTGCAATGTGGGAGACCTGGGTTCAATCCCTGGGTCAGGAAGATCCCCTGGAGAAGGAAATGGCAACACACTCTAGTACTATTGCCTGGAGAATCCCATGGATGGAGGAGCCTGATGGGTTACAGTCCATGGGGTCGCAAAGAGTTGGCCATGACTGAGCGACTTCACTTTCTTTCTTTCTTTCTTTATATCAGGCATGTGTCCTGGGCACCAGGGGAGGCCCATGCGTGCCTGCTGCACCTTGGCCTCAGGACGCCCATGATTGAGAAGACAGTTGTAACGAAGAACACATTTGCAGCCAAGAACCTTTTTAGCCTCTTCCTACTGGGTTTAGGTACGGTTATAAGGGATGCTTCATGTAGAATCACCCAGGGAAGAGAAGAGAACTGGGTTACCTGGCTGGAAAGAGTTAATGGGGGAAACATATAGAAGGAATGATGTGGACATTAACATTGGTCAGCATGTTGCAATTGTTCATCAAGATATGGAGGCATTAATAAGTTAGTGAAACAAGAGTCCTAAAGGATATCAAAGTCCTGAATCTTGTCACCTTTTCAGAGTTTTTAAATGGAGAGTAACATGTGTGTGAATGAGGTGTAAAGTACCCTAACTAGCTAGAATTCTTCATTATAAAAACAACGTTGACGCTAAGTCATAACAGATTGTAAGTCAGAGAGCCTCAGCGTAAGGGTTGTGTCCTTGCTGATCCCTTCCCAGATCTGAAATCTTTCAACAGCATGGGGTTAAGTGAACCAAGGGAGGCAGGACATGGCTCTGGCAGCCTTCACAGCTCAGCCTGTCATCCACATGCTCACTCTCAAATTCCAGGTCCTTTGTTTTGCCCTTAATTGTTAGAAATGCACATGGACGTCAGTGGTAAAAATTAGCGCTTCATTCAAGTTAGAACTTTGCATTCTTCAAACAGGTTTGGGGTTGGAATTCTTCTTTGTGGTACTTAGGAAAAAATAGTTGATTGAGCATATTAGACGTGTAAGTATAATTGTTTGATTTCAAACAATTTAGAAGTACCTCTTTATACCTTGACTATTGATGTGTTAATCACCAATTATTTCTGCTTACTCATGTGATGTTTCCCTGGACATGATTTCTAGCTTCCTTCCTCTTCTTCCTCCTTTCTGCTCCCTTGTCCACATTAGATTTAAAATGTTGAAAATGAGAATGTATTTTGCTAATTTTCTTACCCTAACCCTTAGTTCAGTGCCCAATACCTAATGTCAGGAGTGATGGATAATTGTGAACCCATATAAGGTTATGTGGGCTTCTCTGGTGGCTGAGTGGTAAAGAACCTGCATGCCAATGCTGGAGACATAGAAGACTCAGGTTCGATCCTTGGGTTGGGAAGATCCCCTGGAGAAGGAAATGACAACCCACTCTAGTATTCTCGCCTAGAAAACCCCATGGACAGAGGAGTCTGGTGGGCTACAGTCCATGGGGTTACAAAGGGTGGGACATGACTGAGAGACTAAACAACAACAAGATAACGTTTTGACCTTTGATAAGCAAGTGTTTCCCGGGCTTCCCTTGTGGCTCAGCTGGTAAAGAATCGCCTGCGATGCGAGAGACCTGGGTTCAATCCCTGGGTTGGGAAGATCCCCTGGAGAAGGGACAGGTTACCCACTCCAGTATTCTGGCCTGGATAAGTCCATGGGGTCACAAAGAGTTGGACATGACTGAGTGACTTTCACTTTCACTTCTTTCCTGGAAGGGGCAGGTTTTGAGCAGAGGGTCATGGGGTTGTCTGAGTGCTGGCCTGTGGCCGAGTTCATCCCCACATGCTGGCCTCCTTGGGGCACAGAGCAGCCCTGTTTGGCCTCAGCAAAGGAATAGCATCTTCAGAAATGATGGAATCAGAGCCCTCTGGGCTCAGCCTCCTTCTGGGTGGCTCTCCCCACTGGGCTCTTGGTACCCATGCTTCCTTGGAACTCTTTCCTTCAGGAGGATTCTTTTTTTTTTTTTTTTTTTAACCAAAGTACCGACATTCTTCATGGATTTCTTCTGGGCAGTTCCACTCCCTCACAGGGTCTGAACAGCACAGACTGGTGAGAACAGCACTTGTGGGGACACAGGTTCTAGAGTGAGATCCTGGAGGCTGTGTCTCCTCCATCATCTTCCACAGTTGTTTGTGGAAGCATTTGTTGACTGACTTGTACCTAATTGGAGTGAGTGCTAGACCTGCAATTGCTTTATTGTTTTGGTTTAGGTTTTAGGCATGGATTAGCTCATCCTGATCTTCAAGGTCCTTCTTCCCCCACTATTGTTCTTTCTTGTCGTCGTTCAGTCACTCAGTCATGTCCAACTCTTTGCAACCCCATGGACTGCAGCACACCAGGCTCACTGTCCTTCACTATTTGCTCAGATTCATGTCCATATTGTTCTTTAGGGACCCTCCAATTCCTCTCAGCAGGTTCAGGAAATCCTAGAGGTATCTGTTTATGTCCACATGTTCTTGGCTCTTGGCTCCCCAGAGGGCTCTCGTGATTCATTCAGAAGGAGTCAAGATCTCTGCTCTCCACCAGCGACTCCTGCCCTGCAGCCTCTTCTGTTCCCACCACTTGGCTCCCCCACTGCTGCTCGTGTCTGGTGAGTGGGGTCTCTGCCCTCCTAGTCTGTTCCAGACACGGGCTGGCCCAGCTTTCTATGGTCCTGGCTGCCCGGAGCCCGCCTCCTGGTTGTCATTTCACTGGAGAGGAAGGGACTCCGTTGCCCCCGCCCCGCCCCCATTTCGTGGGTCACCAGCACAGGCTGCCTCGTGTGTGTGTGGCAGTGACTTTCTTACAGGGACTTCTGTCACTTGGCTCGTCCATTTATTTTGTTAAATCTGTTGTTCCCAGGGCTCTGGCACAGATCCCAGGAGCTGGGGACCCCTGAATGACACATCCTGCCGTACTTGGAATCGCCCTCCCCCACCCTGGGCCGTGGTCCTTGGGCCAGGCTTGTGCACAGTGACCCTTCTCTTAGGATGGATATTTTTCCAGTGGTCTCCTGGGTCCCTCGTGCAAATAAACTTCTGGAAAGTCCAGAGAGGGTAATCCTGGGACTACACCACATGTTCTGAAGTCCAATTAGCACTCCTTCTGCTCTGCATGGCAGCTGTCTTACCAACCCTCCAGACGTGCCCAGACATGTCTAATGCCCCAAGCAGTCACGGACAGCTTAGGCTGTTACCATGGTACTCTCAGTGCTTCTGGGGTGCTGATGTTTAGTTAGCACCTCATTCGTGAGCCCCATCCAGAGATGGTCTTAATTATGACATTAAATGTAAACTTTGGTCCTAGGTCAGCTTCTCCTGAGAATTCTTTCCTTTTGAAACTTCAGCTTCTTAACCTTTTGGATCCTTAATAACTTGGTCTTCTTTCCTGTCCACTGTGACTTGATGCTATTAAAAAAAAAAATAAAGGTTGGGGGCGGCTATGATCAGTGAGTTGGGGTGACAGTTGACAGTTCATTGAGTTCATCGTAAGAGTCAAGGTCATGGGTAGGAAACCAGAGATGATCCTACAGAGTCTGGGTAGATGCCAAGAACTGAGAGGGTGGTGCCAACAACCGTGGTCAAAATAGGGACCAAAATGCAGTTTCCAGCTGCATTTTGGAAACTGGATGCTTTTTCAGTGAACTAGGAGTTTTTCTAGTCTGACTGGCTTGACTTCAAGGAACACAGGTACTCAAGTGGAGGGAGGTGATTGGGAGGATGGACCGCAGCTGGGAAGATAAAGAACCCGGGCAGCCTGGGATCCTTCCGGAAAGAAAGAGTCTTTCTGGGCTTCTGCTTCTCCCTCATCTGCTCTTTCTACCCAGCTTCCTACTTCCCTGCCTCCCTCGTAACTTTAATCTGCATTTTATTTTGTATATTATTCTGTTTGCTTTTCTTGGTACCAGCTTAACTTGATGCTACCCCTTTATCTTCCACTGCTTTCCTTCAGTGTTTCTGCCACCATTCACTTGCGGGAAGACTGGCTGAGTTTTGGATCTTATGCTGGACCCTTGCCATGGGTGGCTGGTGCCCATCCCCGGCCCAGTTTCGGGTTGAGGGTCACATATTTCAGTATACAGCTGTTTAAACATCAGGAAAAACTGGTGATGCATACTCTCTTAGAAGGAAGTTTGGGTAGGGCAGGATTTATCTGGTTTCCAGGAAGGTGGTTCTCTTGATTCCCTCCGGACAGTGAGTAGACTCACGTGGCCTACTAATAGCATGGGCTCTTGCCTCTGCAGGGCTCTTGCCTCTGCAGCATCTTTAAGGAGTCCCTGAGTATCTGACATGTGGCAGCATCACAAGTCCACTTGGATAGTCTCGAGCCTGTATCTTCTACGTGTATGCCTTTGATAAGATGTTTGTAAGAGGACTCTCAGTACACTGATGATAATGTCTAGAACGGTGCCATCATACACTGGAACTCCTCAAGCTTTCACAGCAGCCTTGTGGAGCAGGTGCTGTGGCTTTCATTTTACATGGGAGGAAACTGGGAAGTTGCGAGACTTGCACGATGAGTAAGTGGAAGAGCGTGGACTAAGCCTTCTGACTTCTAGCCTTGTACCTCTTTCTTTCCATACGTTACACATCTGTATGCAGAGCCTTGTACTTCCCTAGGTGTTACAAGGAGATAAAAAAGAAATAAGCGTACCTTCTAGTAAAGAGAGGCTGCAAACAACATCCATTAAGACAGTCATTTGAGCGCTGATTGCTCTTTGCCGGTGATTGTGACCTTGAAGTACTCACATGAGAGGATATACAGAAATTACAGGCTGCTCTGAAAGTCTGGGATGTGCTGTGGATTGAAGATAAGCCTAGAGAGAATCAAGGTCACGTACTTGTCCAAACCTGGGGAACCCTGCCAACAGTCAAAGTTATCTGGTGGAAAAAGTGAGCTGGAGGGCGTTCCTGAGTCCTGCTGCCTGAGGAGGTCCAGGATTGGTGATGATGGAATTGACAAGGAATCTGAAGTCCATTGGAAAAGCCCTCGATGCTGGGAAAGATTGAGGGCAGGAGGAGAAGAGGGAGACAGAGGATGAGATGGTTGGATGGTATCATCGACTCAATGGACGTGAGTTTGAGCAAACTCCAGGTGATAGTGAAGGACAGGGAAGCCTGGCGTGCTGCAGTCCATGGGGTCACAAAGAGTCGGACACAACTGAGAGACTCAACAACAAGAACTGAAGTCCAAACCAGGGAGGTCACTATATTCTTTGGGAAGAGGGTAGTGGAGCCAGCGTAGCTCTGAAGGGTCACACTGCAGTGACAGTTCATCTTCCAGATAGCCGTGATGCCCGAACTGGCCACGGACGTCACGAGAGGTTTTCTGAGCTGTTTTAAAGTAGCCTAGAATGAACATCAAATGATGAGAGACACTCCCTCACCATAATGTACTAGAACATAGCCGAGGGCAAGACTTGAAGGGCTGTTTCTGGGAGCAAAGCTTCACCAAGTTGGCTGTGGGAGGTGTGGGAGTGAAACAGAGCTCTCCTGGCAGTGGACAGGGGTACCCAGGGGGCAGCCACTAATACAAGGAGTGGAGGAAACCCAGCGCCCAGGGTATCCTGACAGAAGACAGGCAAAGCAATAGGAACTTAGGGCCAGGCTGTGTGCCGCTGGGTCAATGTACAGGAGGCTGGCAGCCAGTGGCTGGGTCGCCTCCGGCTCATCCAGGGCTAGGGATGCAGCCATCCATCCTGGCAAGGGGCAGGTGGAGTCCTCAGCCTGGAGGAACTGGTGATGTAAGTGGCTGGCCTGTGAGCCCTAGGCCTGAGGACAAGGCAGGACTGGTGAATAGGTGAGGGCAGAGTGAGTGGTGATGTGGCAGTTCTGACCTTGTCCTAGCCTGACACAGGCCCTCGTGGCCACCGGCTCACCCACTGGCTGTGTCAGCCATTGTAATGTCTCTCTGCGAAGGCACAGCCCTGCTTTTAAGGTTAAAAGAGGGGTGACTCAAATTGTGAGGGAGAGGAAGGCTTGGAGGGCGGAGAACGGAAAAGTGTCTGTTGAGGACCATTACAGATGCTGAGTGCCATGCAAGAGTGATGTGGGAGCCAGAAGGACAGGGATGAGAATCTGTGGTTCAGATGTGGGAGGTGACCGCCTCAAAACCATCCTGGGCAGAGCTGGATTTTCTTTTTTGTGATCTCTACTCTTGTTTTGTTTTTAGCATCATCATTTACTTTTTTTGTATAGGTGAGACATTGACATGGTTCACGGTTTTAAAAATACAAAAGGATTATATAAAATACAAAATGGAGAATGTCTCTTTCCCTTTCATTTTCCCAACCTCCCAATTCCTTTTGTAGAAGGAAAAACTACTATTTTCCTCCTGTGCATGTATGCTTGTTCCTCTCCGACTCTTTGCAACCCCATGGAATGTAGCCGGCCAGTCTCCTCTGCCCATGGGATTGTCTTGGCAGGAATACTGGAGTGGGTTGCCATTTCGTTTTCCATGGGATCTTCCCAATCCAGGGATTGAAGCATGAGAGACGTGGTCTCATGTCTCCTGCACTGGCAGGCAGATTCTTTACCAGCTGAGTCACCGAGGAAGCCCATTTTCCCACTAGAATTATTTTATGCATTTGCCAGCATGTACCGATACATTTGTATCTATGTCTATCATCTCTGTCCTCGGCCTTACATAAAAGTGATATATATTACCCGCTGTCCTGCACCTTGCCTATTTTCGCTTAATTCATCTCGTAAGGCTTTCCACATCAGTTTCTAAACAGTTTTGTCTTTTTCAAAGTGCTGTATTGTGTTCTGTTATGTGAATATACTGTACTTTATCTAACCAGGCTCCAGTTGATGGAAATTTGGGTTGCTCCTGTAAGCAAAGTGCCAATGAATAATCTTGTATGTACATCTTTTCACACCTGTGAGACCGCATCTCTCAGATAAATTACCAAAAGAAGAATTTCTGGGTCAAATTGAGTCTTTGTAATTTCAAGAGATATTGATGAATTGCCCTCCAGAGAGGTGGTACGAATTTATAAAATTTACATTCCAACAGCAGCCTGTGAGAGTGTCTGTTTTCTCATACCTCACCACGGGGCATCATCAAACTGGTGGATCTCTGCCAGAATGAAAATGGCATCTCTATCTTTTTAGTTCTCTCTTTTCTTTTTAAAGAAAATTATTTATTTCTTGTTGGCTGTGCTGGGTCTTCATTGCTGTGCACAGGCTCCTCTCTAGTGGCAGTACACTTCTCATTTCGGTGACTTCTTGTGTTGCAGCTTGAGGGTGCTAGAACATGGGCTTCGTAGTTGTGGCACACGGGCTTAGTCGCTTTGCAGCACGTGGAATCTTTCTGGATTGCCAATCGAACCCATGTCCCCTGCATAGGTAGGCAGATTCTTAACCACTGGACCACCAGGGAAGTCCTGTAATTTATGTTGAGTGTTCTTGAGCATCTTTTCATATGTGTAAGATAGATTGTATTTTCATCAACTGTCTGTTCATATCTTTTGCTCATTTTAAAATTGGATTGTTGGTCTTAATGTCTAGGTGCGTTTTATGTTTGAGGGAAATTAGTTCTTTGTAATGTGAGTTGCAAATATTTTCCTCAGTTTGTCTTTTGCTTGTTTACAGTGTGTTGTGCTATGTGGAAATTTTGTATATATTTTTTTTTTGTAGTCAGATTTATCAGTATTTTCTTTTATGGATTCTGTGTCGTAGTTATAAAGGCTTTTTCCCCCTAAGACTACCAAAGGTTTTCCCATAGTTTCTTCTAGTACTTTTATGATTTAACTTTTTTCCAGACAAATATTTGATCTCTTTCGAATTTATCCTGGCCTAAGATGCAAAGTATACCTTCAATTTAATTTTTCCCCAGAAGGTTACCCAGTTTTCTGAAAATAATTAATTGAATAAGCTATCTTTCCCCTATGACTTAAGATGCTACAATTACTAGGCTAAGGACTAAATTGTGTTCCATCGAAATTCAGATGTTGAAGCCCCAGCCCCAAACGTGATTGTGCTTGGAGATGGGGCCTTTAGGTTGAATGAGGTTCTAAGGATCGGGCCCTAACTGGATAGAACTGGTGTCCTTATAAGAAGAGAAAGAGACCCCAGAGTGCCCTTTCCCCTTGCATCACAGAGGAAAGGCCATGTGAGGACATAGTGAGGAGGCAGCCTCCTGTAAGCCATGGATGAGTGGTCTCATCAGAAACCAACCCTGGCACCTTGATCTTGGACTGCTAGTGTCCATATTATGAGAAAATTAGTGACTATCATTTAATCCACCCAGTCTCTGGCGTTGTGACAGCTCGTGCAGACTAATACCTACTATGTAGTAAATTCCCATGTCTTTTGGGTTGACCTCAGGTTTTCTGAATTCTGGTCCAGTTCTTTTATTGCATCACATTGCCCACTGCCTAGGAGTGGGGAGAGTCAGGGCTCCCAAAGCCGGGGGTGGGGGAACAGAGGGACATGCTGGGAAAGGGAAGATCCAATGGTGAGTGGGAAGAGAATGCAGAGAGGGACTGGGATCCGCAGAGACAGTAGAGGCTGGAGAAGGACGACCAGGCATGGAGGGGAGATAGACGACACGATTGTGTAAGGGAGAGGTGGAAGCGGCTAGCCCAGTAGAAGGGAGCACCAGGGCAGATATTGTCTGAGCCAGCTGGGAGCTGCTGCAACTTGTATGGGAGGGAAGAGAGAATGGGGACTCTCCGAGAGGTACTCTTTGTCTTAGGTGTTTATTTCAGTGTCTATTTCAGTAGTTCAGACTGCAGTTGCTTTGCTGGCTTCATACTTGCCCTCAAACCCCAGCCTCCTTAGTTTCTGTTAATTCCAAAGACATTCCACAATGGACACTTGGAGTACTAACTCTCGGGAGGGTGGCAGCTCACTAGTTGGTGTTTATATTTATTTCAAAGAATCTCAGTGTGTTCCATCTTTTGTAAGCAGGAAAAATATCAGCAAATGGAGATTTCTCTAATACTGACTGCCCCGTCCTCCTTTAACCACCCAACTCTGTACGCTATGCCTCTCCACTGGTGGGGTTTGCCTGGGTCCTCTGCCTCCAGCCCTGACTTTGGAGAGCTCCATCTCTTGGCTGCCTCCTGGATCCTGGATCCTCTCCAGAAAGTCATCTTGCCAGGCGGAGGCTGCACCAGTTCTGTTTTATTGTGGTGAATGCAGTGACTCCCTGAGTCCTTGCAAAACTAGATTAAAGACAGCTGTCTGTCCATCTTATCTTGTTCTGCTTCTATGTGCTGGCTGTTGATTTCCATGAAGCCCTGGATGCAGAGCCTCAAGGGACGTGGGGGTGATGGTCACTGCCCTTAGGGAGGGGTTGGCAGCCTTACAAGGAGCAGGTTACTCCATTAGGATGATCCGCACCTCTCCACTCATTCAGTCTGGATGCCTGGGGTCCCAGCGGGTGCATACTCACCACCTTTGTGCCCCTGGGATCTGGATGTTGGGCAGCTGTTTGACTTGGCTGCAGCAGGGATGCTGGTCCAGTGAGCAGGGAGGATGCTGCTAGGCCGCCCCTGCAGGGAGCAGGTCAAAGTCAAGGGTCCAGGAAGCCGGGGTAGACCAGAAGTCTCCACAGATGTCCTCCCTGTACACGCTTCCAGCTGTATTTGGGCCCTGCTCTGAGGTCTGGACAAGCGTGGCAGCCCCCTGCCCAGGTCCTCCCCTCAGTGCTCTGCTACTTGCCCAAACTCACTCCTCTCTGCAGGATTCGCCAGACTCTGGCTAAGGCACAGTCTGTTTCCTGTTGAGTTCACTGTGGACTCCCTAGATGTGGGCTGGGCCTAGGTTACCCCTTCTCTCGTATGCTACATCCCCCAAGCTGAACAACATGATTCCTTCTTCCTCCATCAGCCTTCCCTGACGTCCTCATCCAAGACCGCCCCGCCCCCAGCACAGTGAGGCGGTCACCACGCCCTCTGTTCCTGGTGCTTTCCGTGTCTCTGTGTCACTGGGTCCTCCGAGCACCTCCCGTGCACTCGGTGGAGGTGAGGGTGAGGCTCATAGGTCACTACCAGGAGGAGATCAGTGGGAGATGAGCCAGAGCTCCCGGAGGTTCTCCCACTATAAAAACTCAGATAATGTGGCTTTGATTTTGTTAAGGTGACCAAGTGGATTTCTCCTCCAGAAGTGATGGTGTTCTTTCTCATTGGACCCCCAGGGACTATGTTTGGTAGGAGGATAAAAATCTAGAATACTGAAAAGTGAAAAACTAGTGTAGGTATAAATCTACAGTTCTGTTTTCATTCCATGTAATATTTTGAGGTCTATCTCTGTACTAATATGTACAGTACATTCATTTAAAGTATTGTATAATATGTGAATATAATCACCAATATTTTCTTTCTCCTAATTGATGAACCTTTAGGTCTTCAGTATTATTATTATTATTCTTATTTTACAAGCAGTGCTATGTAGAACATTCTTGTACTTCTCTCCTCCTTGTATACATATGTAGGATTTTGTCTAAGGGTGTGACTTGGGGTCATAGGGTGTATTCGTTTCCAATTTACTTGACATTTGTCAAGTGTTTGTAACAATTTACACTCAAGAATAGTGTCTGGAGCTTTCTTCTCCCTATCTTTACTAAACCTTGATGTTATCTGACTCTTAGGTTTTGCTATTTTGACTGGGAGGTGGAATGTGGAGCCACATTTCCAGAATGTTAAAATGAGAAATTCCATCTTAGCATGGACCAGTGAGTGATCCATCAGGTGAGGGCTGGGGGCCACCCTTACACGTCACAGGTTCCCCTAAATTGTTGCTTTCCTGGGTGTCGGTGGTCAGCATCCCCAGTGCTGTGTAGTTGCCGTGATGCCTGTGCTGTTGTCTTTGAGGGTCTTACAGATGGGCACGGAGTCACATTCTATTAATAGAAGTTCGATGGTATTACCAGTATTAGAGGGGGTTGGATCTAGGGGGGTGGTCTCAGCCCTTGAGGCAGGAGCAGGGTGGTGGGATGTAGTCAGGGTTGGAGCCTAGGGGGAATGCCCTGAGCTGGGGTTGAGGGAACACTAGAGTCACAGCTGAGGAAGCCTGAGGCAGGCAAGGATGGGGTGCTAGAAACCTGTCTTGTGGGACATTCATTTCTTTTGCTGAAACCTGTCAGATATGTGCTTGCTGCACATCTTAAAGGACTTATCTGACATCTGGCATACACAGTAAATCTGCATTCTATATGGTGATGACACAGTAAGAGTAATAATTATGTGGCACTTATAAGACACAGGTGCTGAGTACTTTACTGAAACTAATTCACTGATTTCTCACTGCACCCCTGAGGGAGTGGATATTTGTATCACGTCCCTTTAAAGTGAAGGCATGGAAGCACAGAGGACTTTATCCATTGGCCAAGATCATTGACCCAGAGAGTCTCAAGCTGGTTCTGCGGAGAAGGCAATGGCACCCCACTCCAGTACTCTTGCCTGGAAAATCCTACTGATGGAGGAGCCTGGAAGGCTGCAGTCCGTGGGGTTGCTGAGGGTCGGATACGACTGAGCGTCTTCACTTTCACTTTTCACTTTCACGCATTGGAGAAGGAAATGGCAGCCCACTCCGGTGTTCTTGCCTGGAGAATCCCAGGGACGGGGAAGCCTGGTGGGCTGCTGTCTATGGGGTCGCACAGAGTCGGACACAACTGAAGCGACTTAGCAGCAAGCTGGTTCTGATGACGGGGCTCTGGACCACGGCAGTGCTGCTGGGCACAGTGGGAAACAGTGAATCATTATTTGTATTTTGATGTCTGGTTTTGAATTTTATTTCAACTAGTGAGTCAAGCTGAGTTAACACTTTAATTAACATCTAGCCAAGCCATTTAACTTAAACAAGAAAATAGTCAATTTTGTGAGTAGAGATGATGCTGGGAAGGATTGAAGGCAAAAGGATAAGAGGTCGTCAGAGGTGAGATGGTTGGATGGCATCACCGGTTCAGTGGACATGAACTTGGGTGAACTCCAGGAGATGGTGAGCAACAGGGAGGCCTGGCGTTCTGCAGTCCATGGGGTTGCGAAGAATCAGACATGACTTAGCGACTGAACAACAGTATATAAAGAAAAGTAGAATTCATCTGTTTGGGCTTTCTACTTTAATTCTGTGACCTTTAGTTTGCATTCAGTTTTTAGCAAAGGCACATGGCAAGTTTAGGAGTAAAATAATGAACAGCCATCAGGGTTTGGTTGCTCATATAGGACAGCCAGCTTTTCCCCCAGTCTTCCCCA
>NW_011494924.1:4999946-5039466 GCF_000754665.1 Bison bison bison
CATAGTGTCTCTGCCCTCCCCCCACCCCA
Source organism: Bison bison bison (assembly GCF_000754665.1). NCBI lineage: Eukaryota > Metazoa > Chordata > Mammalia > Artiodactyla > Bovidae > Bison > Bison bison. The sequence continues at coordinate 4,999,976 of NW_011494924.1, forward strand.
AATTAACTGGTAAAAAGGAAAAGCATTATCTAACTCCTTTTTCAAATACAAAGTAGAAAACTCAGTAATCTGGACTTTTTTCCCCTAGCTGAAACCAAACATTCAGCTATTTGGAAATACCTGGGCAGTCATCTGAATTCTCTGCCTTCTATCTGGTGCGTCCGTAGGGAATGGCTGGCCTTACGGAGATGCATGCCTGAGGGTACAGCCCTCCATCGGAAAAGCTGGCAGTGCCCACCATCCGATCTGGAGCTCACCTGGGAGCAGCAGTGCCAGTTCTGCCCTGGTGTCTGCAGTGCTGGAAACTCAGGAACCATCATCTCCCTTTTCTCTGAAGGAGTGGGAATGAAGAATTTCCAGCTCGGTTCATCTTCTCCCTGTTCCTCCCCTTTAGGACAACCGCCTCATGCTGGATCCTAAATTTAAAGAATATGGATGTTTCCCTCTGGCCCGAGAGCTGGGGATTCTTATCAAAAGTGACATTTCAAAAGTGCCAGACTGGCCTCCTCCCTCTTTCCTGCTCATCCCTTATCACCCCTGCCTGTCTCCATCACTGTCTCCGCATCTCCAGATCTGTCTCCACTTCCTGCGTCTCTGGAGAGAAAGCATGAGCTCACTGTTTTCCAGCGAAAAACCAGATTTGGTCTTCTCGCCTCGTTTGCCTGTCAGGGCCTGGAGATGGATGGTGCTTCCACCCGCTGAAACTGTGCCCAGAGGAGCCACAGGCTTGTGCTTGGGGTGTTGGCACACCAGGGCGGGAGGCGGCCTTGGGGAAGGCAGTGACAACTTGGGGCTCTCCAGAAGGCTGTTAGGGCTGTGATAGGAATAAGGGAGCAGATTATTTACTACACCCCAAATGGTGATTTAGAGCCATACCTCACCTTCTCATACTTTCCCAAGCAGCCTGTCTCATGCTGGAAAAATACATGAGCAAACTGGGAAAAAGGGTGGCTGAAACCTTACCAGGGAGCCGGGTGCTGTGGGGTCAGCACGACGACACCTCGTTTTTTATTTCCTTTCGTGAGGATGTTACAATGTAATGACATTTAAGAATGTCTTGTTTAAAGCATCTGAAAAGACTCAGAGAGGGGGGAAAAGACATCCCGAATCTAGGAATGAGGAAGTGAGGATAAAAAGGTTGTGGATCCCACAGAAGATGAGGTGACCTTTAGCACAGAAGATGGTAAAATGTTAGAGGCTATGATGTTGAGTCAAGGGAGTTACATGGTAAGGTGATGGATGAGAAGAACGGAGTGGGTGAGCAGGAGTCAGGGGCGTGGAGACTGTGTTTTGCAGGGCGACTGGGGGACGTGGACACGGGTTGTAAACTCGGCAGGTGTGTGGTGATCACCCAGCAGGGAGGCTGCATTTCTATTCCTTGATGGAAGTGTTGGCTGCTAGAGGACGTGGAAGGATGGTGGGCAGCGTGGGAAGTAATTTCTTCTGTGGGGCCACCCTGTTTGTGAAAGGGGACCAGATGGTCAGAGGAGCTGTGATTTAGAGGTAGGGGTGCTGTGTCAATTTTTCAATAAAGGGGACCATGGGGATTCCGTGGACACAGACGAGCAGCCAGACTAGTGGGAGGCCTGGACAACTGTCCAAAGGGCCTACAAAGCAGACGTCGGGGGAGTGCTCAGCCAGGAGGCGGTGATGCCTAGGGACCAGTGCACAGCTCTGAGCTGACCTCATCCCCTGTGTAGGTACAGTTCCTAGATGAGTTGATGGGGTGAAGAGTGCAGATGGGGTCTCATGACATCCAGGTGCACTAGCTGCAGAAGAGGATCTGGGGCAAGGGGTTGGGGGCAGATTGGGAATGTGAATTCATGGCAGGCTACAGGGTCCCACCCAAGAGCTCTTAATGGTTTCATTTCTGATTGCAAGCTTCCCTGGTGACTCAGATGGTAAAGAATCTGCCTGCAATGCAGGAGACTCAAGTTTGATCCTTGGGTCAGGAAGATCCCTTGGAGAAGGAAGTGGCAACCCGCTCCAGTATTCTTGCCTGGGAAATCCCATGGACAGAGGAACCTGGCGAGACACACTCCATAGGGTTGCAAAGAGTCATATACGACTGAGCAACTAACACTTCCTCACTTTTTCACTTCTGATTACAAGCAAGTTTGTGGCGTGTGTGTGGGTGCACAGTTCTGCCCTCAACACCCATTCTGTTGAGAGATTTTAGTGATGACTTGGACGAGGCCAGAAGTGGCCCCACTGATGGAGTTTGTGGACTGATGTCTAATTTATGGAAGGACAGGCTCACCACCTAAACATTTCTTCAGGGGCCTGGAGCAAACAGGAGACCCTGCAGGAGGTAACAAACTAAACGACATAAAACAGCCCCAGATGAGAAAAACAACCAGCTGCTCAAGCCCATGCTGGCTAAGTAGCTTCTCTAGAGGAAAGCACATGGACCGTGTCCCCTGCCTGTGACCAGCCTGTGTCACAGCTGCTACAGCGCTCACAGGGAGCCGGGCTGTGGGCTCTGTCCCCGCAGGTGCGATCGTGGTCAGTGTCACCCTGGGAGAGATTCTGACATGTGCCTGGGCCTTGGGGTGACCAGCGTGGTGCTGGGTTCTGTGACCGTGGGCGCAGGACCTGAATGGCCTTGGCTGAAAGAAAAGGAGCCATGGGTGGGAGAGGTGTGAGAGCCGTCTTTAGATATGATGCTGCGCTGTGCTTAGTCGCTCAGTCGTGTCTGATTCTGCAACCCCACGGTCTGTAGCCCGCCAGGCCCCTCTGTCCATGGGATTCTCTAGGCAAGAATACTGGAGTGGGTTGCCATGCCCTCCTCCAGGGAATCTTCCAAACCCAGGGATCAAACCCAGGTCTCCCACACCAGGGAAGCTCATGAATACGGAAGTAGGTAGCCTATTGCTTCTCCAGTCCCAGGAATCTAACCGAAGTCTCCTGCATTGCAGGCCGATTCTTTACTAGCTGAGCTACCAGATATGGATGCGCTGTTATATGGGAGCAGGTGTGTCCCAGAGGTAGAACTGATAAATGAGCATTTCTCGAATGCTTACTCCAGAGCAGGTTTTACATAAGTTATCTCATTTCTTCCTCATCCATCTTAGGGGCTGAGCGCTATCATTATCTGCATTTGCAGATGAAGAAATGAGGTTCTGAGAGGCTGAGTGCCTTGCCCCAGGTCCCTGCTGCTGGGTGGCTTGTCCTGGGAGTGGGGTAGGGCTGTGGCCAAGTGCAGGGGCCGGTAGATGCATTCTCAGTCCCCTTCCACTGTGTCTAGAAGCTGTCTTCCGGCCAGCTCCTTAAGGGAGCACTGGAAGCAAACCTTCTTTCTTGTTCTGATAAGAGCAGCAAAGTCTGTAGAAGCTGGAAATCCCTGCACGTGGAAAAGTTTTGCTTTATTTCTGATGGAAAACCTTGGAGGGTCTCTTTCTTGCTGAAGAGCTTGACTTTTCCCAATTTCTCTTCATGAGCACACATAGTGTGGTGCTTAGGGAGTGTGGTAGGTGGATTTGCATGCCACCTGTGCCAGGAATAGCTCTGCATTCTCAGGCAGGAAACCTCCCTAAGCCTCTGTGTTCTCATCTGTGAAATGGGGACAGCAGCAGGCCTTAACTTTTACGATTAAATGAGATAATGTGGGATAAAATCCTCTGTACAGTACTTAACATGTAGAATGCATTCATTGAACATAAACTATTATTAAAATGAATTACTCTTGACCCATGAACAATGAGGTCAAGAGTAATTGACATCAACCCCCCAACGAGGGTTGTAAATCAACGAGGGTTGTGTAGTTGAAAATCAAGTATAACTTAGAGTCGGAGCATCTGTATATGCGACTCCTCTGTATCATTGATTGTAGTACTGTAGTCTTTCCACTGAAAAGGAAAATCTGAATAAGTGGACCCATGTAGCTCAAACCCATGTTGTTCAAGGGTCAACTGTATGACACTCAAAGCACCCTCTTGGCCAAAGATGAAAACCGCAAGCTCCCCTACCCTGAAGCATTTACTGTACACAGAAATACATGGTTAATATATAAGTAACTGTTACAACAGTAGCTGGCAGAAGTGTTGGGAGACAGACTCAGAAATGAGAGGGCTGCCCTCTGGAAGTAGGATTTTTAAGAATGCAATCCGTGCATGTGAGTCCAGAGGGCCCCCAGAACACGACTCCTAACAAACATTTATGAAACACTGAATGGAAAGGAATTAAATATTTAGGAGTCTGCCCATGAGTTGCATACAAAACAACATTAAAAGGCCACGCTGATACCACAAACACAAAAAAACAAAATACACCAAGTGGAATGTGTTTGAAAGCATTAAAAATAAAAAAGTAGGTAACACTTTTTCTTCAGTATGAAGAAAATAAAACATTCTTTCTTGCTGGGCCAGCAGCAGCTCTAAGCCTTGAAAATCCTTCAGCTCATAACATCTGGGAGGAGCAGGAGGTGCTGAAAATGAGCCGGGGGAGGTAGGGTGGGGAGGTTGGTTGCAGGAAGCTTTTGTGAAGAGCCGACTGAAATCACTTGTAAATATCGCTGCTCTCCCCAGCCCTCACCCCTTCTGCCAGGCCTGGGGATGTGGTCTTGTGGGATGTGGAAACTCCAGCTCTGTCTGCCCTCCTTGAACCCCTGGAACTTTGCTGGTTTGCTTCCCTCCCTTTTCATCAGGGACATGGTTTTGCTTCTAATCTCAAACCTTTCACCCGCTAAACTCCATCTCCGCTCTTACAGCGGCTAAAGAATTCGAGGTCGACAGTGCTGATAAATTGATAATGGCTTTCCTAATTGGTTAAAGGAGAATCTACCTGTCTCCTCTCCCTTCTAAGGTGTAATTTTAAACCGCCTCCCCTTTTTTTTTCTCTTTTTGGAGGAAATGCCCTTTATGGAAGGGATAAAGTCCAAGATTTAAAGCTTCAACCAGTTTCTTTTCTTTTTTTTTGAAGGTTGGCTTTCAGTTTTTTTCCAGTGTGTTCTTTCTACTTTTGACTTAATCTTTCCATTTATTAGGGCTGAACGATGATTGAGAACCGTCAGCTCGATGGATGAGACGGGTGTCAGAGTGAGAGGCTGAGAGCTCTTGCCATGGCGGCCTGGGGCCAGGACTGGTCAGCAGGGAAGACCCCAGTGTCCTAGGCGCTCTCGCCATTGGCATCAAGGGAGGAAGAGTGGCAGACAAGACATGGGTGATGTCCCCCCTGCCCGCTCTTCCTCGTCAGTGGATGTAAAGTTCCTCCACATACGAAGCTCTGTGGCTGCAAAATAATCCTTGTTTCTCATAAACCTCCTGCCATGGCATGGAATCATTACAGCTGTGGGTGTCTGAACCCACTGTGCTGACACCTGGACCCTGCCTTTTCTCCTTCTGGCTGGCTGGCTGGCTGGCTGGCTGGAGAGAAGGCCTTCATCTCTCTTAAACTCTCCCTTCCTTCAGTCACGTGAGAATAATACTGAATATGGGCTGAGAACAGTCAGAGAGGTAAAATCTGCCTCTCAAGGTTGTTGTGACCATGACGTGGGGGTAAAGTGAGTGTCCAAAGTCCTCACTGTCTGGAAGGCATGGAATAGATTTAGTTTTTTTAAAGAAGGAGCTCTGGGATGAAGGAAGCCTGTGGACTCTCAGCAGTGGTCCAGTAGTCCAGTGGGTGCTGGAATGTCAAGAAGAGCATTCCAGAGTTTCAATTTCAGTTCAGTTCAGTCACTCAGTCATGTCCAACTCTTTGTGACCCCAGGGACTGCAGCACGCCAGGCCTCCCTGTCCATCACAAACTCCCAGAGACTACTCAAACTCATGTCCATTGAGTCAGTGATGCCATCCAACCATCTCATCCTCTGTTGTCCCCTTCTCCTCCTGCCTTCAATCTTTCCCAGCATCAGTATATTTTCCAATGACTCATCTCTTTGCATCAGGTGGCCAAAGTATTGGAGTTTCGGCTTCAGCATCAGTCCTTCCAATGAATTTTCAGGACTGATTTCCTCATAGGATGGACTGATTGGATCTCCTTGCAGTCCAAGGGACTCTCAAGAGTCTTCTCCAACACCACAGTTCAAAAGCTTCAATTCGTTGGTGCTCAGCTTTCTTTATAGTCCAACTCTCACATCCATACATGGCTACTGGAAAAACCATAGCTTTGACTAGATGGACTTTTGTTGGCAAATTGATGTCTCTGCTTTTTAATATGCTAACTAAGTTGGTCATAGCTTTTCTTCCAAGGAGCAAGCATCTTTTAATTTCATGGCTGCAGTCACCATCTGCAGTGATTTTGGAGCCCCCCAAAGTAAAGTCTGTCACTGTTTCTATTGTTTCCCTATTTGTCATGAAGTGATGGGACCAGATACCATGATCTTCGTTTTCTGAATGTTGAGTTTTAAGCCAGTTTTTTCACTCTCCTCTTTCACTTTCATCAATAGTCTCTTTAGTTCTTCTTCCCTTTCTGCGATAAGGGTGGTATCATTTGCATATCTGAGGTTACTGATATTTCTCCTGGGAATCTTGATTCCAGCTTGTGCTTCTTCCAGCCCAGCGTTTCTCATGATGTACTCTGCATAGAAGTTAAAGAAACAGGGTGACAATATACAGCCTTGATGTACTCCTTTCCCGATTTGGAACCAGTCTATTGTTCCATGTTCAGTTCTAACTGTTGGTTCTTGACCTGCATACAGATTTCTTAGGACACAGGTCAGGTGGTCTGATATTCCCATCTCTTGAAGAATTTTCCACAGTTTGTTGTGATCCACAGTCAAAGGCTTTGGCATAGTCAATAAAGCAGAAGTAGATGTTTTTCTGGAACTTTCTTGCTTTTTTGATGATCCAGCAGATGTTGGCAATTTGATCTCTGGTTCCTCTGGCTTTGCAAAATCCAGCTTGAACATCTGGAAGTTCACAGTTCACATACTGCTGAAGCCTGGCTTGGAGAATTTTGAGCATTACTTTGCTGGCGTGTGAGATGAGTGCAATTGTGCGGTAGTTTGAACATTCTTTGGCATTGCTTTTCTTTGGGATTGGATTTCTTTGGGATTGGGAGTCAGAGTTTGGGTCCCCCTAAAACAGAGCTTGAGTCAGGGACTTTAGGGGGAGTTCCCAGGAAGGGAGGAAGGAGGGGGAGCCAATGGAGGGCGCAGCACTGAACTGGTTCCTGCTGTGAGTCTCAGTGTGGATCCCGGGGCCTCCCTCAGGGTAACTGTGCCAAGGGCACCTCGTGGTCATCCTCCAGGGGGCTGGGTGCTTGCTCTCTGGCTCTAACATCCTTGGTTGAGGGTCTCTCATGAGTATTGACTCCCCTGCACCCTGTGGGCTGCCCAGGAGGGCTGAGCGGACCGTGAGCTGTGAGGAGGCGGAAAGCTGGCTGCAGACTTGCTGTGGGTGCTGTTGGTGTGCCTGGGAGTCTGAGTGGGCTGAGAACAATGAATCTAGTCCTGTCCACAGAGACCCCAGACCAACTTCAGGGCCTCATGCACACACCTGAGCGGGCATTCGCCCCTGATGCTGCTTTGCTGGTGGCTCCCAGGTGTGCCTACAGGGAGGAGGCCAGCATGAACTTGAAGCCAACTACTTACTTCATCATGTAGACCATTCGATCAAAGAACAGACCCTGGTGTCTATTCCTCATTTATCCATAGATGTAGTGAGGGCTTTGTGTCAACCCTTGCCTGGCCCTGGGGGTAGAAATGCAAACAAAAGACCTGCGTTCTGATTCTGAGGAGTTCAACAGTTGAGTGGTAGAAACTGCTCTTTGAATAAAAAAAGGATTTGGGGGGTCAAAGGAGTCTGGAGAAGCCTGCATGCCACACCTGTCCCTTCTTAGGAATCACAGTTTAAGTGAAAAACTCTTAAGTCCTGCAGAAGTAAACCTTTTATAGATTGTTAATCCCAAGTTTTCCTAAACATCAATGCGTTTGACCATCTCACGCCCAGCCTGCATCACTCCACTTTTAAAGTGGGGACTGGAGAGGGGGTTCCCATGTTCTGGTTCTTTCTCAGGCCCACCCTGGTCAGCGCCAGATATGGTTGTGAAGTTGTGGGTTTCCCTTCACAGCACATCCCCCCGCCCCCATGAGCTGGGATCCTGTGCCTTTCTCAGCCTCTCTTCTCTAGGGGTGCCCTGCTGCTGAGGGTCCCTCTCGTCTAGTGAAAGTTGCCTAGTCGTGTCCGACTCTTTGTGACCCCATGGACTATACAGTGCATGGAATTCTCCAGGCTGGAATACTGAAATGTGGTAGTCTTTCCCGTTCTCCAGGGGATCTTCCCAACCCAGGGGTTGAACCCAGGTCACCCATATTGCAGGTGGATTCTTTACCAGCTGAGCCACAGTTGAAGCCCAGGAACACTGGAGTGGGTAGCCTATCCCTTCTCCAGTGGATCTTCCCAACCCAGGAATCAAACCGGGGTCGCCTGCTTTGCGGGTGGATTCTTTTCCAGTAGAGCTATGAGGGAAGCTCTCTAGTTTAAAGGAAAGGGATTTCAGGATCTCATCCATACCTAGGCGCAGGTGACTAGGGATGATCCCATTTGGACTGAGTTAGAAAGTGAAAGAAAGTGAAGTGGCTCAGTCGTGTCTGACTCTGTATTGTGTCTGACCCATAGACTGTAGTCTATCAGGCTTCTCCGTCCATGGAATTTTCCAGGCAAGAGTACTGGAGTGGGTTGCCATTTCCTTCTCCAGGGGATCTTCCTGACCCAGAAATTGAACTCTGGTCTCCTGCATTGTAGGCAGATGCTTTACCCTCTGAGCCACCAGGGAAGCAGAGTTTTAAAAATAGGGGCCTACGAAAATAGTGTCTGACCCAAAGGAATGACTCTCTAATGCGTGAATATAAGTTCTGTGGCACCTGTTTATGGGAGGTGATTCTAGATGGCATGGGGCTGAGTCCTAGCCCTGCCTCTAGAGTTTCCCTGCCTTAGAAGGTTTCTACTTACCATGAATAACTCTGGAGAAGTAGACTCCTGGAAACAACACCTTGCTGATTGTAGTCGCATGTGAAAGGAACCTCGCCTGTGGTTTCCTTGTAGGGTGGGATCAGAATCCGGAGTTCATCATGTGGGCCATCTCTTCCGCTCCCCTCCAGTCTGTTTCCTCATATGCCCAGCACATGTCAGGGTTCTGAGCTACAAGTCTCCTAGGGTTACGGCACATGAAATGTCTCTCTCTTCCTCTCCCCACCCCCCATGCCCCACCCCCTGCCTCTGTGTGTATGTAATGTGATGCAAACATTGCTGATATTATTTCTGGTTTCCTGTGGTCTTTCCCCCTTAGAGTAAGTAGTATTAAGCAGTGATTCATCATGACTGTGAGATTGGCCAGAGAGTTTGGGTTTTTCCATAAAACGTTAAGAAAAAGCCCCAGTGAACTTCTTAGCCAACCCAATAGTATTTATTGAGCACTTGCAGTGTGCAGGGACCACATCAGGACTTGACGTGAATTACCAGACTCATGCCTTGGGTCTTAAAGCATTTGAAATGGAGAGAAGAGATGAGAACTGTGTCCCCCTGTTCCTTGTTCCCGGGTCTCCCTTTGCCACCGAGGACTCAGAGAGGTGGAAGGGAAGTGGGGAGGTGCTCTTGTTGGACTAGGGGAAGCTGGAGTGATGATGTAGAAGGGGACAGGGCTGGATGCTTGCATTTGTCTTGAGTCCAGTTGAGTCCAGTTCCGTCTTTACCTGCTCGGAGCCTGGCCTGCCCTTTGACTTCTAGGTGGGTTCAGTTCTGGGGAGACTTAGCAGGAGGTGTGGGTGGGAGGAGTGAGAGATTGGGCATTTATATCCTGCCCCTCACACAGGTGGGCTGTACCCTCTCCTGGAGCCTGCATCACCTTCCTCCCAGGGCCCTCTTCTCTAGATTCCCATGATGGTCCCTGCTCTGCCTTGCCCAGCCTTGGGGTTGCCCCACCTCCTTGTGTTGCCAGCCCCAGGGCCCTGCCCCACCGTTGGCTGGTCCCTTTACACCCTATGCTCAGCTTTGTAAACTGACCACTTTGGAAACCCTCCTCAGTTACCTGTTTGGGTATCCTGTCTCCCTGGGACTCTGATGGTGGCTCAGATGGTAAAGAATCTGCCTGCAATGCAGGAGACCCTGATTCAATCCCTGGGTCAGGAAGATCTTCCTGGAGAAGGGAATGGCCACCCACTCCAGTATTCTTGCCTAGAGAATTCCATGGATGGAGGAACCTGGTGGGCTACATGGGGTTGCAAAGAGTCAAACATGACCGAGCAACTAACACTTTGGGACTTTGACACGCAGATCGGAGGGTCCTCAGCTCAGAAGGCAGGGCATGGCTGAAAGTATCAAGTCCCAAGGTGCCCACAGGAGGCACCCCCCAACCCCGATGCCTCACGGACGAGTTTTTTGGCCCCTCAGCTGAGGCTGCAGGAGGGGGAAGCTCCCCTCTCTGGGCTAGAATGCAGGAGTTGGGGAAGGTCACAGGCTTCTCTGTTACCTTCCACCGTCCTTCGCAGGAAAACCTGTTTGTGTTGGGAAGCCCACATTCTGGGCACACGTATTTGGTGCCCAGATGGCGCCTGTATTGACAAAAGCCCAGCACACTGACAGGACCTGCAGACACATGGGTAAATATTTTGCCTTTCTTCTTAGGCAATATTTGAGTCTTTCAAATTTAATTGCTGTCAAAGGCAGGATGCTTGCATCCCTGAGGCAAAGCAGATAGTGAGGGCCTCCAGCGGGGCTGTTGGGAAGTTCTCCAGCCAGGCTTCCTGGCCGGCTGCCCACCGCGCCTGTCCGTCAGCGTCTTTCTCTTGTTGAGTGTCAGGTGGGCAGGCTGGGGCTGAGGGAGGAAGCCTGGAACTTGTGGCCACTTGTTGCGTACGTTTTGAGGCTGAGAGAACCTGGTCCTAGCCAGGAAATCAGGTGCTTCTCTCAGATGCGAGTGACAGGCACTCATCCAGCTGTTACCAGCAGGATTCCATCTTGTGTCTTCCAAGCTGGGCCCACGGAGTATTTTGTTTGATCTCGAAATTATGGAGTGTAGGGTGGCTCCTAGTTTTCATGCCATCTTTGTGCAAATTAGGTGAAGGCAGCCTCTCTGACTGAGACATCCCCTGCATACCCCACCATGGTGCAGGTCTTCGCAAGCAGAGCAGCGGCTGTACTTCAGCGCGCAGGTACCCCTGAGAGGCATCCTTGTGCAGTGCGCAACCTGCTCAACTGTGTATGCCCCATGTGGTTGCTCATGATATTCCTGTAAAATGAATATTTTCCCTTTCTCCCTTATATCTCCCTCTCTTTCTTTTCTCTGTCTTTTTTCTACCCTGAAACCATTGACCTAGTTGTCCATTGGGTTACATTTACAAAGTGTGGTAAGAGGCTATTCTGTGTTCATATGTGATTGACAAGCCTCTCCTTACCTGGTCCAGACGGGAAAGAGGTATTTGCCAGAGGCTCCCAGAGTTCTGCAACAGTCACCTCCGTTTATTCATGACATTCTAATTTGCCTCCATTATTTTAATCCCTTGCATACAATAGAAGCAGTTGGATTCCTTACCCACTGAGATCTTATAAAGGACGCCTTGTATTATTCATGGCTTTCTTCAAAGCATAGGTTCTTGGTGCTCTTGTGCTGGGGGCCAGGGAGATAAAGATGAATGAATGAGACAAGTCCCTGCCCTCCAGAAACTAGTAATCCAGTGGAGGAGTGAGGCGTGTAAATAGATAAATCACAGCCCGTTGGTGTGCTGGCTGCAGCAGGCAACCCCATCAGGGAGGGGGAGAGGAGTGGGGCCATTGGATGCCTGCTGCTGGGTGCTGTCCTAGATGTGATCAGGGCTTCCCTGAGGAGCTGGAGGCCTGTACCTGGTGAAAGAAAGGTGGGGAGGAGAGGAGGGACAGAGTTGTGAGCGGATCCACCCTCCATGCAGCAGGGTGGGGAGGGCACCTGACTGGAGCCTAGGGTGTGTCCTGGTTGGGGCTAAGTGGGGGCTGGGACTTTCTGCCAGGAGTGTGGGGTTTATCCCCTGCGTGATAGACTGCATTTTCTTTCTATGGTACAGTCTGAGCGGCAGTATGGAGGGTGGCCTGACAGGAGAGATACTCCAATAAGGCGATCCTGGGTTCTGATCCTGGCCCTGCTCCTACCTTGGGCAAGTCACTTAATCTTCTTGAGCCTCCATTTTCTTATTTGTAAAATAGGGGTGAGGCGTATAATAGCACCTACTTAATTGGGTTATAGAAGGATTAGTAAGGCATTGTTCATAATAGAGTGTGCCACCAGTGGGACACACACGTATGTAAGTGTAAGTAAGTGTTAATTGCTCAGTCGTGTCTGACTCTTGGCGACCCCATGGCCTGTAGCCCACCAGACTCCTCTTTCCATGGGATTCTCCAGGTAAGAATACTGGAGTGGATATCCACTTCCTTCTGCAGGGGATCTTCCTGACCAGGGATGATGACACATATAGAAACCACAAATGGGTTATGGGGATGTGGCTACTTCGGCCCTTGGGAAGGCTGGACAGGGCCCAGCAGCCCACCCGGTGCCTTGCACACGTCTTTTCTATGTGCTTCAGGACATAGTTGGAAACCACTGGTCTACTAGGCACTTGGCAGGTCTCTCCTATCTTGTAAGTCCTCAGTCAGTGTGGCTGTTTGTTGAGATCGGTCATTGTGTTCTCGCAGCTATGATGGAGGGAGTGGGGACAGAGGGCAGGCAGGCTGGATTCCAGGGACATTTCTGACATAAAACTGTCAGAATTCGGTGACCAGTTGGATGCCAGGGAGGAGGGGCACCACTAGAGCCCCAGAAAGCCTTGGGATGGCCGTGGGCTTTGTGATATAGACTGGATGGGAACTGATGCTGTCAATGGAAATTGTTATATGAGATGTGAATGTGGGTTCTGGAAGCGGAGACTGTCAGGAAGACTGTTTTTTTCTAGAAGTGTAGCAGGTGAGGGAAGAAGGAAGACAGAGGTGGGGGGATATTGTGGGAGGGATGGTGGGCCCATGAGAGACTTCAGGATGTTTGTGGGCTAAGAGGACAGAAGCAGAGGAGCTGAGAAATTAAAAAGAGTACCTAACGCTTTCCTCAAAACTTTGCCTCTGGACAGCGTCTGTCCCATTGCAGGGGTGTCTCAGTGACTAGTAGTGGGCGGTCATCCAGACGTGATTTACAGTAAGGCACTGTCTAAATTACTGCACTCCACCTATTGCCAGGTTCCCTGCTGACAGTGAGCCAGGGGTCAGACAATTCAATCAGGTGCCACTACTTATAAACTGAAAATCAGTGGGGTGCAAAATGGATTACCATCAAAATCCATTCAGGTGCAAAACCAAAATTTAAAACCCCTAACCTTTAAAAATCACTCCTTTCCTGATTCTTCATGATGCCCTGACACTTGAGTTTTAATATCCTCCGGATAAGTAAGTGCCAATAGCAGAGCCTGCAGGAGACCAAGATCTCCTAATCTTGCTTGCCTTTTGAATTTGGCCAACCTGGTGGATTTATAAACTCACTCATTGGCAATTCTATTAGATTCTCGAAGGCGGCAGTTTTCAAACTCAAGTGTGCAACAGAATTACCTGGAGGGCCTAGTAAAATTCATATTGCAGGCTCTAGCTCGGGGGTTTTGATTCAGCAGGTGTGGGGTTAGGCCTGGGAAATGGCATTTCTAGCAGGTTCCCAGGGAATGCTGATGCTGTGGTCCTAGGGCTACCGTTTGAGAACCTCTGGCTCTGAGATATAGAACTATTTTCATAATCTGACTAGCAAAGCTTGCACTGATTGATAACAGCGTCTCAGAAAAGGTCCTAATTGGACCAGGCAATTGAGTGTGTCACGGGGCTTCGATTTTGTCCGAGAAATCTGAGAGGAGACTGGTTCAGGGAGGTGCAGGTGGAACGGAGTGCTTTGTGTTTAGAGGTGAGGCTGGTGGGGGCCATGGGATAGAGAAGACGGAAGAGGCCCCTCTAGCTCACCTTTCCACAGACAGCACGTGCCACGTGATTAAGGCTGAAGCCTGCTTGCTGCTGGCCCATGGGTGCAGACTGTAAATGTTTTTTAGATACCAAACACCCTCCCTTGACGTATAAGTTGATTTTTCTTAAGGTTAAACACATGGGTACTACTTTCTTAACAAGCTGCCATCAGCCTCAACTTGGACTCTTCCTGTCTCTGAATGATGCCGGAGATATATGTGTGTGTGCCCAGTTGTGTCTGGTTATTTGTGACCCCATGAACTGTAGCCCACCAGACTTCTCCATCCATAGGATTTCCCAGGCGATAATACTGGAGTGGGTTGCCGTTTCCTTCTCCAGGGCATCTTCCCAACCCAGGGATCAAACCCCAGTCTCTTTCAAACCCTGCACTGGCAGGTAGGTTCTTTACCACTAGCACCATCTAAATTGATGGTGTTTGATTTTGTTCTTTTGGAGCTGAGGTTACTACCTTGTGTTTACAAAATGTTGGTGTCACCAGGCCCAATATGAAACAAGTCTCTCTCCCCAGGATAGAAGAGCAGATCCTGGAAACTGCCCCAGACATGGTTGCTGCCTTATTAACCTTTGGCCTCCTGTCTCTTTTCCAGGAGAAATTGAGCGGTGCACGTACATCAAATACCACTACTCCTCAGCCACCATCCCCAGGAACCTCACCTTCAACATCACGAAGACCATCCGCCAGGATGAGTGGCACGCTCTGCGTAAGTACACCTGAGTCTCTTTCCTTGGCTGTGACCTTTGGAGGGCATGGACGTTGGATGCCCACCAGCAGTTTGGACAGATGGACCTCTATCAGAGACCTGTGGACAGTCTCAGAACATGGTGGCAATCCTTAAAGTCTGAATATCTGTGGGTCTGAACTGCCCCAGTTGGTTTTGATTGTATTGCAGTTTTGAGGAGTTTGCTTCTACAATTGACACAAAAAGCGATTAGCAGCTAGACAATGATCCGTGGTCTTGCTTTGCCACCCTGGTAGGCATTTCAGATTTCACCTACCTGACTGAACCAACTCCTGGGATTCAAGTCCAGCTTGTCTCCAAGTTGCTCGGGGCATTATTGTGGCAACCTGCTAATCCCTCGTGTCATCCTCTGTGTGGGTTAAGACCTGCTGGTGGTTGCAGGCAGTATTGCACTGGAAATTTGCAATTGGGGGGGGGGCCTGAGTGGGAGGGTCTGGTCCTCCACTGACAAATTTATCTCTTGGAGAAAGAAAGGCTTTGGGACCTGGGTTCTCCTGTGATGGCTCAGCGAAGATCAGAATATGTGCCTTCATTGGTTAGGGAAGATTTTGGTCAGGGATTCTCAGAGACTTAAATTATTAATATGATAAGACGATGACTTAATGAGCAAACAGAGTTGGTTGACTATTTTTACCTTTCTGCTCCACGGGGATCCACCTGCTTGTCTGTGTAAGGATAACTCTGCTTTGTCGCAGGCACGGTTCATGCGAACACATTCTTCCTGCTAGTAAGCTCCACGCCACCTCTTGTGCGCTTGTCATTTCTTCCCGATTCCAGCTTTTTCACATAATGTCACAAGGTTGAGTTTCAGTTTTCATGTATACATGAAGAAGGCTCTTTATTGAAAACAAGGATCCTGTCGTGGGTAAGCTTTGATGAAGGCCAAAACCATCTTTCTTCTCTTTATTGTTGCCTAGTTATCTTTGGCATGCATGGAGCCCACTGGGTCTGTTCCACTTTTGGGGTTGGTTTTAATCAAATCACCATATGTTGATGGGTGGGGTGAAAAACAAGTAAAATTAAACAGAGCAATGATCCATTGGTTTCAGGAAAAATATTGTGACTAGGTGTCTGGATGAGTATTACCTACAGCCACTGGCCCCAAATGGTGTAGGGGCAGGTGTGAGTAGATGGGAAGGCATTAACCAAATGGTTCCTCCTACAAGCTTTATCACTGGTGGAGACACAAACCACACCCTGAGGACAGAGAGCGAATGTCCAACGGGCACCCTCGTGTACTAGATGTTGAGCTAAGCTTCCCACATACTTAACTTTAATGTGAGATTTGCCCTAGAGACACTAGTAAGGGTTATTAATTTCCTTTTTGGAGGTAGACATACCAGAAGCCAAGTATATAAATCCTTGACCGTGACTGCTTATTTGTCACATTGCATTGGTCTAGGATAGTCACTTAATAGACACTTACAATGCATGTTCAAGATACGTGACAAGCTTGGTTGAATAACCACTTAAATATAACTGGAGGGGGAGTCGTCATTGAATTGAAGAAGTTGTTGGTATTGCAGCGTCCATTCAATTCCACTCAATTCAGTCCCAGTTACCAAGTTTTTCTGTGTACTAGGGCACATGGTGGACACCTGGGCCACAGAGAACTCTTTCAAAGAGCTCGCGTCTGGAAGTGGAGGAGGGCGAGGAGGAGTGGAGAGAGACATTCTCAAAGCAAATAATTATAAGGCAATGCGCTAATTACAATATAGTGTAATTGCTTCAAGCAATTAAGATAGCTTGTGAAAGTTTTTCAGCAAGGAGGAGAGTTATTCTAGTGTAAATGGCACAGATGCACTTCATGGGAGACCTGGTAGAGCTTTTTTGGCTGTGCACACAGCAGAGAATCTGGAATTCAGATGGACGACCCATGGCGACATCACTGAAAGTATGTTACATGGTGTTAGCAAAGATAGAGAAGAGGCTGATGCTCAGCTTTATGGACCTTCTCTGAGCCCTGTGTCTTCGGGGTTCTTGTTCTAAAACTGTAGTGCCCTTAGCTTCTGCAGAATCCAGCGTGAGCCTCTGCTGTGGTGAATGGGGGTGCAAACAGATCTATTTTTAACTGATAAAAGCCGTCTCAGCGACTGATGCATGCGGAATTTTGGGCACCCCATGTTGGGTGGAGTCGAGGCTCCCCTTTGGTGTGGGATTCATCTGCCTGTTTCACAAAGCAGCCTGATGGGCTGTGAAGCCAGCAGAGAGCGTCTGCTGTTCTCGACATCCACGGCAGCTATTTTTATCAGAGGGCAGGTGAGCATCGGTCGTATCTGAAGCTGCTGCTAAGTGTAATTGGCAATGTTGATACAATGGGGAACCATAGACAGAAAGAAAAAAGAAAGAGCGCGTTGTGCTCAGTCGTGTCTGACTCTGCAACCCCATGCACTGTAGCCAGCGAGGCTCCTCTATCTATGGAGTTTTCAGGAGTGGGTTACCATTTACTTCTCCAGAGGATCTTCGTAACCCAGGGATCAAACCCAGGTTTCCTGTATTGCAGGCAGGCTCCTGCATGGCGGGCAGGTTCTTTACCAACTGAGCCACCAGGGAAGCCCATGGGGAAGCATAGTAAATGTCGATTTTAGTTTTCAAAGGTCAGATATTGATGACATTAGATAGGAAGTGGGCGTATAAGCCCCCTTTGAAATAGAGTAGAAATGGTCAAAGATTAGCAAACATCTATGATGGAGCTTTAGAAATTAAAAAAAGAAAATCAGACTCTGATTTCTTTACTTATTTGAGAATCCTGTATTCTTTAAGGTTGTTAGTGGGATCAAATAAATTCATTTAATGCTAGGTTGGTTATTGTTTTATAATTTCACCATAATATCTTATATTCAATAATTTTTCTCAGTAAATGATTTTCTGTTAAAGCAAAAAATTTGATTTTTTTTTCTGCTGAAATAATTCTGGGAAAGTATTTCAGACTTTGATGAAGCTCAGGTTATATTGATTACATACATTTTCATCAAGAATTTGCATGTAAGCCTGGATGGGAGGGGAGCTTGGAGGAGGATGGATGCATGTATATGAATGGCTGAGTCCCTTCACGGTTCATCTGAAACTGTCACAATATTATTAATCAGCTGTACCCCAATAGTGAATAAAAAGTTTAAATTTAAACAAAAGAATTTGCATGTGATCATCAAACACTCTTATGAAAAAAATTTTTCTTCAAGTAAAAAAAGCACCATTTGGTTTAAAACTATGCTGTGATTTTTGAATAGTTAATTCTACCAATGAGAGGCTTAACTGTTTGGCTGAGAGCTCATTCACGTTATGGTCCCGTGACTAGCAGGTGAAAGAATAAAATTAATCTGTAGGTTGCTAGGTTTACAAATCCAAGTGTAAGGAGATAATAACCATCACTCTGGGGAGTAAAGGTCAGAGTCGGACCTGTGTGTGTGTGTGTGTGTGTGTGTGTGCGCGCGCGCGCGAGCGCGTAGGGTGGTCTCTGCAATGGAGGTTTGAATGCTGAGTTTTCTGAGTGATTTGGTGACAAGGTTCTGAATCTGTCTTAGATGGTAATTGCTGACGAACAGTTGGATGTGCCCGTTTCTCCTTCCTACCTTGGCAAGAGCTCCCCCAGAGAAGGTAGAACTCTGTCAATAGTAGGGACTGTGCCCTCAACCCGCCCAGACCAGATTGTCTTCTGGGAGCAGTCCACTTTATCTTCCTGCCTGCCTGCCACCCCGAGTGGCGTTGGTCCAGCCTCTGTGGGCTCCAAGGGGGCACTGTACTCCTGCCGGATCTTCCTGCCACCTCCAGGGCTGGAGCAGGATGGGCGCGTGTGGCCAGGCCGGCCAGGAAGGGGGGCCGGTGGCTGCAGGAGATGAGTGGCAGGGCAAGATTGGCAGTGGTCAGGGGACGCAGGCTGGCAGTAGAGTGGCATCTTAAACGGCGATGCTTCCTCCTCTTGCCAGAATGCATCCCTACGGGCTTCTCATGCTCTGAAGCTCAGGCTTGGGTTGTGTGCTGGTTTAGAGGATTCTGTGTCTCTGTGCCACCTCCAGGAGCCCCTGAGGCCATCCCCAGTGGCTATGCCTTTGCTTTCTCTGTCACTGGTGTCCCTTTGGAATGCCCCCCACGGAGGTGGGGGCCTGGATGTAGCCAGTAGCAGGGCAAGGATGGGTGGGTGGTAAGGGGAGGTCTGGGGGGGCCTCTGATAGGACCTGGGGAAGCCAAGGGGGCGCTGAGAAAGCTGGGTCTGGGGAGGGGGTGGTGCTGAGATGTGGGTACTTCTGCAAGGAGAAGCTGCCGTGGAGTGGAGCTGTGCTTGGGGCAATGCCAGTGACCCCAGGGTCAGGGGCGGTGGCAAGGGGCCCTGTGGGGGGCCTGCCTGAGGGCTGCAGAGCAGGTACCGCTGGAGGGTGTGGGGAGGACAGTCCTTTATCCCCTTGGTCTCCCACTCTGCTCATCAGGGGCTCCCCCTGGGGTTTGAGCTCCGAGACTCTGGAGCTCTGTGCCTGTGAGCTCAGATCCTCTCACTTGGCTTGGCGTTTTTAAGATGGAGGTTTCAGCTCACAGTTGATTGCCCCTGGCAGTGGGAAATCAGGGAGCTGGGGCTCCATGTTCCTGCAATCAGATCCTCTCCATTATCTTTCAAGAGGCTGAGAGCCGAAAAAGCGTGAGTTCTTTTTTTTTTTTTTTTTTTTTAAAGCTTCCTTCTATCAAGACTATCAAGGAAGTTCAGCTAATTAAATTGGATGGTCACACAGCACATTTCCAGCTGGCCAGGGAGGGAGGGAAGGAGAGAGGATCTCTGCCCCCGACATTCCCCCCACCCCCTGCTGTCCTCCTGAGGGCTCACCCGGCCCTCCCATCCCCCAGGGACACAAACACACACTCACATGGTAGCCTTGCAAAGTTGAATCAGAAGCAATATGTATGTAGTTCAAGAGGGATGGGAAGAGGAGGGGAAAGGTATTGGGGGAGGGATGACAGAGATGAAGGCTTTGCGGGGGAGCAAAGACATTTCAGCGAACATGATGCAAAGAAGGAGGAGAAATGAGATTCAAAAGTGTCTTGTCTCATGCATGCTCCTTGGATGATACACTTAGATCCCTGACCCCGAGGCCCCTGGCTGTTTACGCTGGGGGCCTGTAGTTTTTCGTTTACTCTGGTGGGGGACCGGCCCCTTCCAGGCGGTGTACCGTGGGAAGCTCAGGCTATCTGCTGCTCTGCTGTGGATCTCCATGCCTCACTCTCCTCTTACTCTGCTTGGTCAAGCCCTACCTGGTTCCTCCTCCAGCCTCTTCCACAGTCTCTTACACACCCTCTCCTCTTTTCAGAATTAAACCCTTCTGCCCCTGAACCCTCCCTGGTGCTAAGACTCCCTCCAGCCACCCCCAGGTACTGCCCACCTGTTGGATCCCAAGCTGCTCCTTGCCCCTCCCTGTTGCTGTTGGCCTTCTGGCCTTGGACTTGTGTTGACTCCTTGCCTGATGGTGCTTGCTTTTTCCTTTCCCAGTGGACTGGCCTGGTCATTCCAGACCGGCCTGCTCATCTGCCCTCTGAAAGTGAAAGTGAAAGTCGCTCAGGTGTGTCTGACTCTTTGCTACGCCATGGACTATACAGTCCATGGAATTCTCCAGGCCAGAATACTGGAGTGGGTATCTTTTCCCATCTTTTCCCTTCTCCAGGGGATCTTCCCAACCCAGGGATCGAACCCAGGTCTCCCACATTGCAAGCCGTCTGAACTTTACTCCTATTCAGACCTCTGGACAGCCCAGGAGTTGCCGAGGTTTCTGGTTCATCATTCCCCAGACATCTCTGGTCACGACAAGATGAATGTGTAGACACAAGAGCTTGGGATGATGATAACAGTAATTATAACAATAATAACTGCCTTTGTTCATACCAGCTGCAATGCTCCTTGGAGGGTGGCTCAAGAGTTTCCTCCTAGGAACCCAGTCCACGTTGTGCTGACTGCTTTGTTGACAGACTAACCAAGCCAGGGAGGAAGGGGCTGTGTAGAGGTCCCCTCTTGGCCTCGGAAGAATCTGAGACTGAGAATCCAGGTCCAAGCTCCAGCAGACTCCCTCCAGCTGTTTTCCCTTTCTGTTTTTGGCTGATGTTACGTAAAACGTCCTAATGAGGTAAACATCCCAGACTTGGGAAGCTTACATCTCCTGCAGTGTCAGCCATTTCCCTTCTCCTGCATCTGTGCCCAGCCAGTGTGAGTTCTCAGCGTGGGCAATCTGTTGTGAGCTGCCTCCTGCTTGCATGCCTGGCATCCATGGAGGTCATCTCTGGCCGGATGCCCTCCCTGGAATTCTGGAAGCTTGGTAGCAGAGGAACCCAGCCAACAGAGCATCCCCATAGGTCACTTGGTGTTCTGAAATCTTGGCCTTTTGTAATCCATCACACATTTCTCTGTCCCCCATCCCCCCAACCTTGCAGGGAACATTGTCAACCTTTCAGGATACCCACAGCCTGCAGCCCAGAGGCTGCCCTATGCTTGTCCTCCCAGAGCTCCCATGGCGTTTTTGCAACAGGCTAGGCAGAGAAAAGCGCAGTCCTTCATGTGATACCACACCTACATCTGCTCTGGCAGCTGTAACTCCAGGCCAGGACTCCTTTCCTTCACAGCTTTCCCTGCCTGTCAAAACCTCCCCTTCCTCTGTCCCACTCCCTCAGGCTTCTGCTAGACAGCGGGTTTACTAACTGGGTGAACCTGTTTGAGTTAAGGTGTTAATGCCTTCTTGGGTTACCTGTCCTGATGGTGTTGTTTTCAGAAAACCTCACTCAAATGACTATGAAGTGTTAAAGGTCGTGTGGAGACACTCTAAAATCATGACACAAGTGTAGCTGTTGATCCCACCTACTTAGATGGTGGCCTGACTAGGGGCCAGTGGTGGAAATGGAGTGGACAGGAGGGAAAGTTTATTTTTGAGGTGGCCTTAGGAGTAAGATTTCCCTGGTGGCTCAGTGGTAAAGAATCCACCTGTCAATACAAGAGACACTGATTCAGTCTGTGGGGTTGGGAAGATCCCTTGGAGAAGGGAATGGCAACCCACTCCAGTATTCTTGCCTGGAGAACTCCATGGACAGAGGAGCCTGAAGGAGTTGCAAAAGAGTCAGACGTGGCTGAGCGACTGGCACTTTAACTTTCGCTTTACAAGTAAGGCTTCCCTGGTGGCTCAGTGGTAAAGAATCCGCCTGCCAATGCAAGAGACGAGGGTTTGATCCCTGGGTTATGAGATCCCCTGGAGAAGGAAATGGTAATCCTCTCCAGTATTCTTGCCTGGGAAATCACATAGACAGAGGATTCTGGGGGGCTACAGTCCATGGGGTCGCAAAGAGTCGGATACAACCAAGCGATAAACAGCAACAACTAGGAGTAGGGAAGAGAGGAGGCCTGGAGTAAGGAGGGGGGCGGGGTTCGGGTGTAGAGTAGACTACAACCTTTTCTGTTAAGGATAGCCACGTACCGAAACAAACCTGAGAACCACTGTGCTGGTGTAATTGCAGTCTTCAGGCCACAATTCATCTGAATGTGCAGGTCCGATTTTGTGCTGGGAATTAGTTGGGAGTCTGGCCTAGAGGCATTCTCTCAGCTTCTGCAGATTGGAGGGTGTTTCCTTCTGGCCGAGCATCCTGATCCAGACGCCACAAAGGAGCCCTGGGTGCAACCCCACTGGCCTTCCTCATCCATTTGTTCTTTTGCTCATTCATTATTCATGGAGTGCCTGTTCTGTGAGAAGCCCCGTGTCGGGTACTGGACGGGATATTAAAAGGTATCCTGCTTTCCAAATTGGATGATATATTTCCAGGTATCAACTAGGCCAGGGATCAAACTGCTTGTTGCTTTACATTTATTGACTACCCAAGGAGTACAGGCTAATGCGGCTGGCATGCACACACATCGTGGGTCCTGACCTCCACACTTAAATGGGCAAGAGCTCATTGCAGGGGAAATAAAAGCAAAGCATAAGACAAAACGACCATATCTCAGAGGCTTGGCCTGTTTTTCCTAGGCTGGGGAAAAGTGGGGATGGTTTAGCATCTGCTGCTGCTTGGCCCTCCGGGGGAGCTGTCCCAGCTCTAGGTGCTAAAAAGGAAGCTTAATATGGCAGGTGACTCATCTTTCCAATAGTTAAGACAATGGAACTCTCTGTCCACAGGAGCTGTAGCAGTGAGGGGGAGAAGCAGGACCAGGAGCTGATGTTCCAGCAGGCAGGGACAGCTCAGACACAGGCAATCCGGGTTGGATGACACAAGGATGTCTGGGCAGCAGACACTTGTCATCAAGACAGTGGGTCAGCAGGCACGAATAGTTAAGGGCTACTTTGGGGATTTTAAGACTACGTGATCCAATAGGGAAGAAGCTGGGCCAGCAGAAGGCAGGCACCCGTTCTCAAGAAATCTGGAGCATTAGGGGATTAGAATAAGAAATAGAGAAAAGTGACGAGGAGAGAAGCCAATTTTAAGGTCAAAGGTACTGTACCTTGATGGAGAAGGAAATGTTTCTGCCTGGGAAATCCCATGGACAGAGGAGCCGATAGGCTACAGTTCATGGGGTTGCAGAGTCGGACACGATCTAGTGACTGAACAACAACAGCTACGCTTGAACACGATGGGAGACCACGTTAGTCGGAGCAGCCGTCTCAGCCTGTGATAGGATTGGTCCTGGGATTTGGGGATGAGGCTGCTTCTGAAGATGGTAGGACTATGGAGAGGGTAGGCCAGAGGCATCTGGGAACCAATGTCACTTAACGGAAAAAGTAATCAGGTTCTCCCTGGTGTGGTAAAGGTCTCATCAGAGTCTAGAGCAATGCTGCTCAATTGTGGTTCATGGACTGGAAGCATCAGCAGCATCTGGGAACTTGTTAGAAATGCAGATTCTTGGGCCTGAACCCAAACCTACCAAGTCTAAACCTTTATGAGCGGGGCCCAGGAATCCGTGACTCTTAACACATTCACATTTGAGAACTCTTGGTCTGGAGGGTGTTGTGGGGGCTGCAGTGGTCAGTGAAGGCTCCTGGGAGGAAAGAGTGTGGGTGGGCTTTGGATGAGAGCTGGGAGAGGGAATGCTGCGTTTTGTACCTCCCACACGGAACCAGGACTTTAAGTTACTTGCATGCTTGTGTTGTCTGTTTCTATTTGGTTATAGCTCTGGTAATTTAACATTTTCCATATCTCTTTCTGTTATTATGGGCTTCCTTGGTGGCTCAGATGGTAAAGTGTCTGCCTGCAGTGCGGGAGACCCAGGTTCGATCCCTAGGTCGGGAAGATCCCCCGGAGAAGGAAATGGCAATCCACTCCAGTACTCCAGTACATTGTACTCCAGTACATTGCCTAGAATATTCCATGGACGGTGGAGCTTGGTAGGCTACAGTCCATTGGGTCGCAAAAAGTTGAACATGACTTCACTTTCTTTCTTTTCTTTTCTGTTACAAAATGGCATGGGAGACGTGAGGTGTATTTTCTTTTTTCCCCCCTATTATGGGGCATCCTCCTGTTATCTAGCTTGAAATCTCTATCATGTATCTGCAGTGTTCTCCTTTCAGAAACAGACTTAAAGCTTCACTGAAGACAGGGGACATTGCATTGAGCTCCAGCTCTGTTGCTCTCAAGGTATACGACCCTGGGCAAACTATGTGAATGTTTTAAGCCCAGTACAGTCATTAGTAAACCGGTGGTAATAATACTATCTTGAGAGTTATTATAAAATTTAAGTTAAACAAGATGGTTCATGTGAAATCAGTAAAGGCTGATACCAAGCAGTGTTGCTGTTGTTTCAGCTGTTAAGCTATATTCGACTCTTTTGAGACCCCATGGACTCTAGCCCACCAGGCTCCTCTGTCCATGGAATTTCCCAGGCCAGAATACTGGAGTGGGTTGCCCTGGATCTTCTCGACCCGGGGATCAAACCCACGTCTCCTGCATTGGCAGGTGGATTCTTTACCACTGAGCCACCAGGGAAGCCCTACCAAGCAGCATTAGGGGCTATAATTACTAGAACACAGAGCTGTGCCTGGCACTGAGTTCCCCATAGGAAATGGGGGAAAGGCTCTGAAATGGTACTTTGTGGACTCAAGGGCTTTTCTCTTCAACTGTATGTAGCCTGTGTGGGTCAGTGTGCCTCGTATATGGCTGTATATGTTGGTGGGTCTGCTTAGGGTTTGCCGTCTGCACAGGTGTGTTTGTGTGTGTGTGTTTGTGTGTGTGTGTGTGTATGTGTATGTGTGTGTAAGTGATAGGAGCTGGCATCTGGTGTTTCCGATGTGGGAGTAGGAAGTGGTTGAGTATATTATGTGCTGAGTGGCAACCGTGTGGCATATTGTGAAAGAAGTTTAAGAGCAGAGAATCCTCAGTGTTTGGGATCCTCAGTGGGATAGCACAGAAAAAGTAGTCTTTAATTTGTCAGTTGTGTCCAATAGGGATGCAGTTTAGACAATAACAGGAGCCTCTAAAAGAAGATTTACATGCTAAGTGTCTAAAAAGTAACATCTTCAGAGCTTTGAAGATAAATATACTGTGAGTACATTTGTGTTGAAATTGTCAAGGGGAATATGAAAATGATTCTCGCTTAACTATTGCAGCCTAGCCCTGCCTTCCAGGAAGGCTGCAGTTTCCAGTACGTCCTCTGATCAGAGCCTCTCTTATTCCTCTTATTCCTGAGGTGAAAAGACACTTCCCCAAAGAGGATGCAGTGAGTGTGTTGGAAGTAGAGGCAAGAGAATGTCCGGGAAGAGAATAGGTGACGCTGGAGACAATATTCCTGTCCTGGGGGAAAGGGAACTCCTTTTCGTCTCTCTCTCTCTTTTTTTTGTAGTACAACATATATTTATTAAAAATTTAATAGCAAATTCTTAGTCGCCTATTAAGAGTCTTGCTTATGATAGGTTCTCAGAAACGATCTCTTTTTATACTTCGCTGTTATGTTGACGTTTTCTACATGTTTTAAATATAAGAACCAATTACAGAATGGTGGTCTGGATGGATCATTGCATGTACTCCCAAAACAAAGACAAAAATTGCGGTAAAAGTTCATATTAAAAAGACTTAGGGCCTCATATTCTTAGGGAGCCCCCAAACATGCACAATTAAATTTTATTTTCTCCTGTGAAGAAAAAAAATAAGATTTAAAAAGATACTGAAATAGCCTCAGGGAACTCCTTATTTTCAACTCAGTGCCCACGGTGGGCCAAGGGGTGGTGCTGGCTGTGGTTGGTCATGACTTCTGCCATTCCTTGTTACCAGCTAAGGAGGACTAAGAATTGCAGGAAGATTGGTTAACCTTGGAGATTAGCTGGTGACTTGCCAGTTGAAAGAGAGGAGGCTACAGCACTGCCCAGCCCATGTCCCTTTGGGAGGAAGAACTAGAACCCGGGTCTTTGTGAATGCAAGATTCACGCTCTTTCCTTGCTCCAAGGGTCCCTTCCTATGTCTTACAAGATAAGCTGACTCACTTTCTCTTTTCCCCTCTCTGCCTGTTTTCCCAAATAAGCTTTACTCCCCCTGCCCCGCCATTATCCCAAAGAACAACTCTAATTCATCCTCCAGCCCCGCACCCCCACCATCAGCTACTTCCCCTCCATCTCATTATCCAAAGTGAATGAGGCTCCTCACCCCTTGAGCAACCAGGCTCCCCACCCCCTCCACCCAAGAGTTCTGGTATTCAAAAGGAACCAAAGAAAGCTATTTATTTTCCACTTCTCTGTTTTTCTTTTCATTTAATTACTGGTATCACAACAGGATTTTTTTTTCTGTTGCTTTTCATTGCAAATGTATAGTATTTCATCTACATTATGAGTTAAATAGGCTTTTGTGGGCCAGCCTAGAAACCCAATCATCATTTATAACAGATATGACTTCTCTGGAAATGGGTTCTGAATTCCAAATAACTGACTTACAAATGAGGTTTTAGAATGGAGCTCATTTCAGAGCTGGAGACTGTATCTTCTACTTTCTAGGCAGTGTACCTCTGAATGATTTTGCTGTCTCCCCTCTTTTTATATCTCTTGTTCTTAGGCTGGATTCCCCCAAATTAGGTACCCTCAATGGGGTGAGAGCTCAGACTGTTCTGTCCCTTGTTCTCAGCCCATAACCAGCTACTGATACATTTAATTAATGTTAATTCATACTCCACAATATGTCCTATGTAGGCTTGGCTGAAACCAACCATGAGACACTGAGCATCCTTGGTGCTAGGGATCGTTCAGTCTCAGGACCCCCCAGCCCCCAACTCAGTTCATGCTAGTAAAATGAGGCTATTTATGTAACATTTCCTGGAGGCTCTTTGCTTGGGTACCTGGCACCAAATTGGAAATGAGCAGTCAGAGTGGTGTGTGTGTGTGTGTGTCCTCCTGAGACTGAGAAGCTGCTAAACATGGGCGTGGAGATGATACCACGTGGGACCCACATAGTGTTCATATTCCTCACACCACCACATCCCACTGACTCACTCATGAGGCCTCTAGATGCTGCACAGTTGCCAGGGAAACCAGGAAAAGGAACTGTAGGAAAGCCATCTCCTCCCTAAGCTCCTGGGCGTGCCCCCTTGAGGGTGGAGGAGGGGAGAAGAAAGAGAGTTCTTCCTGGCTGTGATAGGTGGTTGGGCAGTGCTGACGCCTAGCCAGCATGCCCTCCTTCCCCAGGTTGGCTTTCTCCGTGCGTCGTCGTCGTCGTGCATCATCGTCGTTGTGTGTCATCGTCGTCGTGCGTCGTCGTCGTCGTGCGTCATCGTCATTGTCATCGTGCATTGTTGTCGTCGTGTGTCCCCTGAGCTTTACGTTCTGCTGTTCCCTCTCTCCCATTCACAGCGCCATCAGCTCCTGCCCCAAAGCAATCTTTTAATTTCCTGGAAGTTAAGATGACTTCTCTACTTCATAAAGAGTAGGGACTTCTGGCTTGTGGTTAAGGTTTGAAATCCAGCTGCTGTTTAGTTTGGCAGAACTAGCAGAAATGTGCCATTAAAAGAATGATTAACTCAACTCCATCTCCTCTTTCAATTGAAAGAAAGGGGCTGGGATCTAAGTGCTTACAATTCCCCATCAGAGCTTTGCGGCTCTGGTTAATGAAGATCCATCTTTGGTCATCCTTGGAATGACCTAAGTTCCTTCAATGCTGGGTTGAGGGCCTGCGGTGTGCACAACATTGGAACCAGGCAGTGAGAGAGGGGTCTTCAGGGGGCCCACAGTCTCCCAGAGGACACAGGGCAGTGATTTCAGATTGAGACAGCAGGGGCTGGCACTACAGGACATGGACAAACCAAATGCTATTAGCAGTGTCCATAGGAGGAAAAGACCATCTCAGCCCAGGATAAAGGGGCAGGAATAGTGGCATTGAAATGGGCTTAAAGTAGTTGACTTGTTAAGTTTATTGAGTTCCTACCATTTACTGGAAACTATTCTAAGTACCAGATGAAAGAGCCAGCAATTCCTGCCCTCATGGAGTTGCATTCTCGTGGGATCATAACTACCACTTATTGGTGAAGCTTAACTTGGGTCAATGGCTATATTCAGTTCAGTTCAGTCGCTCAGTTGTGTCCGACTCTTTGTGACCCCATGAATCGCAGCATGCCCAGCCTCCCTGTCCATCACCAACTCCCGGAGTTCACTCAGACTCACATCCATCGAGTCAGTGATGCCATCCAGCCATCTCATCCTCTGTTGTCCCCTTCTCCTCCTGCCCCCAATCCCTCCCAGC
The DNA here is from genome assembly GCF_000754665.1 of Bison bison bison. NCBI lineage: Eukaryota > Metazoa > Chordata > Mammalia > Artiodactyla > Bovidae > Bison > Bison bison. The sequence continues at coordinate 5,028,291 of NW_011494924.1, forward strand.
ATCAGATACATTACATCCCCAATATGCCTCATTTCACTTAAACCTCAATTGTCTTATGAGGGGCATGTTATTATTGTTATTGTTATTGCAGCTTTCAGTTCAGTTCAGTTCAGTCGCTCAGTTGTGTCCGACTCTTTGCGACCCCATGAATCTCAGCACGCCAGGCTTCCCTGTCCATCACCAACTCCCGGAGTTCACGCAGTCTCATGTCCATCAAGTCAGTGATGCCATCCAGCCATCTCATCCTCTGTCGTCTCCTTCTCCTCCTGCCCCCAATCCCTCCCAGCATCAGAGTCTTTTCCAATGAGTCAACTCTTCGCATGAGGTGGCCAAAGTACTGGAGTTTCAGCTTCAGCATCATTCCCTCCAAAGAAATCCCAAGGCTGATCTCCTTCAGAATGGACTGGTTGGATCTCCTTGCAGTCCAAGGGACTCTCAAGAGTCTTCTCCAACACCACAGTTCAAAAGCATCAATTCTTCGGCGCTCAGCCTTCTTCACAGTCCAACTCTCACATCCATACATGACCACAGGAAAAACCATAGCCTTGACTAGATGAACCTTTGTTGGCAAAGTAACGTCTCTGCTTTTCAATATGCTATCTAGGTTGGTCATAACTTTCCTTCCAAGGAGTAAGCGTCTTTTAATTTCATGGCTGCAATCACCATCTGCAGTGATTTTGGAGCCCCCAAAAATAAAGTCAGCCACTGTTTCCACTGTTTCCCCATCTATTTCCCATGAAGTGATGGGACCGGATGCCATGATCTTCGTTTTCTGAAAGTTGAGCTTTTAAGCCAACTTTTTCACTCTCCACTTTCACTTTCATCAAGAGGCTTTTTAGTTCCTCTTCACTTTCTGCTGTAAGGGTGGTGTCATCTGCATATCTGAGGTTATTGATATTTCTCCCAGCAATCTTGATTCCAGCTTGTGTTTCTTCCAGTCCAGCGTTTCTCATGATGTACTCTGCATATAAGTTAAATAAGCAGGGTGACAATATACAGCCTTGACGTACTCCTTTTCCTATTTGGAACCAGTCTGTTGTTCCATGTCCAATTCTAACTGTTGCTTCCTGACCTGCATACAGATTTCTCTACTAATGGGAAAACTGAGGCTTACAGAAGACAGGTAACTTGAGAGCCATGTGGACTGAGTGTTATGACTTTATGATATCTTGAAAGTGTTAGTTGCTCAGTTGTGTCAGGCTCTTTGTGACCCCATGGACTGTAGCCCACCAGGTTCCTCTGTCCATGGAGTTCTCCAGGCAAGAATACTGGAGTGGGTTGCCATTCCCTTCTCCAGGGGATCTTCCCAACCCAGGGATCAAACGTGGCTCTTCTGCACTGCAGGCAAATTCTTTACTGTCTGAGCTACCAGGGAAGCCTTAGGAAATGCATCCACCAGCTCTGTCTGGGAGGGATGGAGGGGAGTGGAGTCTGGACTCTGAGGGGCCTTCTATAATATCCCAGGCCTGAGATCATAGTGATCTGGATTGGACTCTCAGCAGTGGATTATGTGAGACTTGAAGAAATAAGGAGATGTAGGTGGATGTGCTTGTATAAGTGCTCTGTGGAGGAGGGTTGAGATTCTGACATGTGTAGACAAAGTCTGAATGAGTGGGTGTCTAACTCACTCCCTACAGGGGCATGGCAACTGTATTTATCTTGAGAACAACTTTATTAGCACTAACTGTGGACTCAGACAGAGAAGGTGATGGCACCCCACTCCAGTACTCTTGCCTGGAAAGTCCCATGGACGGAGGAGCCTGGTGGGCTGCAGTCCATGGAGTCTCGAAGAGTCAGACACGACTGAGCAACTTCACTTTCACTTTTCACTTTCATGCATTGGAGAAGGAAATGGCAACCCACTCCAGTGTTCTTGCCTGGAGAATCCCGGGGACAGGGGAGCCTGGTGGGCTGCCATCTATGGGGTCGCACAGAGTTGGACACGACTGAAGCGACTTAGCAGCAGCCGCAGCAGCAGTGGACTCAGAATATGAAAAGTAAGCTTTGCTTGAAGTGGAGGGAAGAATTAACTATTTTTTGTTGAGCTTACATTTCTCTTTTCGTGTGCAGAAATAAGGTATATTCATTACGTCCAAAGATAATTCAACCTTGGCATGCAATAAATGCATGAATCATACATCTCTTTGGCCTTCAAGTCTCAAGGCTAACAACAGTTTTCATTCTGTCATTAAACAAGACCTATTTGATCATGATCATTAATCTGTAAAAATTAGTTTTCATGTGTATGTTATATTTAAATAAACTAAAATATACCAAGCTCACTGAAGCTGTTCTTGCGAATAGAATTGTCAACTGTAACATAGTTGGCAAATACACCTATTACTCATGAACTCAGATTTAAGGGGATAGTTAGATTTTCATCTGTCTTTGGGTATTTAAACTGGATTCTCACCTAGGGATCATGAAGGGGGAAAAAATCAATGAGGAGCTATTACTTACTCTCCGAAGAGGGGTTCTTCTGCCTTACCCGAGTGGAGCTGTGAATAATTCAACACATTCCTGGGCTCCTTTTTCCTTTCTTGAGGTTGAGCTTATTAAAATTGCATGGCCAAAGGACACTGGTGAGGAATTGACTGGCTCCCTCCATCTCAGCTGCCAGAAGCCCCAACATGGTCTCATAACAATCTCAGCTCAGTCTCTGGGGACACTGGGCTGCCATCAGCTGGGGATGACGCATGGGTGAATGAAGAAAGTGGGGGAGGAAGAGCCAGGCATCTCCTCCATGCCGTAGCTTTCGTCCATTCCCTTGGCAGCCATTCTGGTAGTGCATGGAAGTGGGATGCTATCTCCATGTTCTCTATTGATTAACTTGGTCATCATTGTTGGCCCCCTCATTAAGTATTTAGAATTTAGAGTTCACTGTGCTCTAGGTAAGTGATGAAGAGTCAGGGCATCCTTTTAGAAGCTTTCCAAGACTATCTAATTCATCTCCTCGAATGAGGGGAAATCTCTAGAGAAAGCATCTAAACTGAAGATTACAGTCAGTGCTATGTTTGTTGGGGGGAAGGGGGAATCCGATGACACTAAAGAGTTTTTGAAAATGCTATGGTTCTTTTGGAGCATTTTTTTTATGGGTCAATATATATAAGTTTCTTGAACCAGCTAGGATTCAACTTGGAGGCTGAAAATGGTGGGAACCCAATGAGACTTTTAAATCCTGTGGACCCAGGTCAGATTTATTTAAGCGTTGTCAGGGAGATTGAAACCGAATGTTAAATCTGATTAATCTTGCAAGGAGGGAGGGAATCTGAGACAGATATCGCCATCAAGTGCTATTCTGGGCAGCAAACATTTGCCCACCATCTGAATCCTTCTTTAAGTCTCTGGTTGTAATCCTTCCCTCTTACCACTCACCCCAACTCTGGTTCCTGTTCTTCCTCATTAGATTGATGTTTTCCCCTCCTCCTATCTTATGTCTTTTTTTCATCAGTTTATTTTGCTTCTCCTGATGCTCAAAATAAAACATGATTAAAAAAAAAAACTTGATAGGAAAGTGTAAAACACCAGAAAAACATCAAATCATCTAAAATTCTACTACCAATAGGCAAGTTACCATTATGGCATATATCCTCTTGCATTTCTTTCCATAGTATAAATCATACTTTTCATGTAATTTTTTATCTCAAGTTTTATTTATAATCATATCATAAGCATTTCCCCTTGGCATCAAAATTCTTCTTAATCACAATTTTAATGGCATCATAATACTCAACCATATGGATATTCACAATTTGCTTAACCTTTTCCTTTAAAATTAAATGTTTATGTAGTTCTAGTTTTAGGCTATTATGATAATGTTGTAATGATAACCCTTGTATGTAAATCTTTAACCATCTTTTTGATAATGTGTTGAGGATAAATTCCTGGAACAGGGATTATTGGCTCAAAAGATACATATTTTTTTTAGGTTCTTCATGAACAATGCCAAATATCCTTTCAGAAAACTTGGGCCAGTTTCATCTTATCTAAATTTACCTACACTGAAAATTCTTTTTTCACTCAAGCATATACTAATTTGATTGATGAGAAATAGTAACTCATTTTTGAAATTGTCATTACTATGAGACAGGTTTGAGCTGAAAGAAATGGTTATTAGCCATTGTGTTTCTCCCTTTTCAAGTTCTCTCTTCAATTGTCTTTACTTTCCTATTGCTTTATGTTTCCACCTCAAATGAATTAGCCCATCTTCAGAATATGTGTCACTTGACTCCTCCTCTAATCCTCCCATCAACTCCCCCTTAATCCTTTGCCACCTCTAAAGATTTCTGCTTTCAGGGCTAAGAGGTTGACAGCCCCTGGATTACAGGTACCAAGCCCTAAGAGGTGTTCAGAAAATGAATCCCTGTAGTTACTTAAATGGGTTCAAGAACACTTTGGATTTTGTGGTCTTGGAGTTGCCATGAGGAATGAGACCCTGTCTTGCTCACACCTTTGTGACCAGCGCCTAGAACAAAGCTGACACACGAGGCAAGGCACTCGGTGCCTGTTCGTTGAGTGAAAGGGCAAAGCCTTTTCACGTTTCCAGCTTCTTCGCAGTGGTTTGACTCTCCTGACCCACAGCTCTCTCCCTGATCTCAGGAAAAGAACAAGGGGGGCTGCCAAGCAAGTTTGAAATTAACCTACATTTTGCAGTTTGTACAAGAATATAATTAGATTCCTTCTCCAGAGGTACTCCATTAATGTAATCGATGATAGTAGTTACTCAGTATGTAGCCTTAAAAAATTGCTGATGCCTCATAAAAACAAACACTTGCCTAGTAAAATTCTCTGCCCAGGACTAGCCACTTATCTGTTTTCTTTTTGTATGAGACCTGGTATCTCCTCTGCGGCATGTCCACTTAGAGACAGCAGCCAGGCCTGCTCCCTTGGAGGCCGGAAGGACCCCTCAGTCATCACACCTGTGAAGTGGAGGGCTCTTGCTGCTGGTGGGAGGCATGGAATTGCGTGGCTCTCACCATCAGCTAGTTCTCCCATGCTGGCTAGCTGGTGCTTCCCATGGCTGACCATACGATCCAGTCAGCACTGCTATTGCCATACAACTTAACTCTTTTATTTTATCTTTTTAATAGACATGTAAATATGCGTGAATTCAGCACCAGTTAAACTCGTGTAAATTTAGAAAAGCCACTTCCTTCTTTCACCCTGTTTCTTCCTTCTCCTACCAGAAAGCATTCTCTAGCCTTGGGGTGTCATGGGTCTCCAGTTGTCCTGCCTTTAACTGCAGGCAGGCTCATGCCCATCAGGGACCCTGAGCCTCCCCTCAGAGACTTGTGGGGAGATATCAGTTGGGCCCTAAACCCGGGAGCAAGAGGCTAGTGATGGAGACATCACCCCCTGGTTGAGAAAAGAGTGAAGAGGTCATCTGAGCACAGCTGTGAGCTGCCATCTCTAATAACCAGGGGGAAGTGGGTGATGTCAGTTCCTGCACTGGAAAGTTCTTTTGAGTGACTTGGAGCAGATGGAGAGAGCGTGGTGATTTGCACATGGTGATCCCGGAGGAACCTGTCAGTTCTGAGGTTAGGTCTCCATTCTCCTCTCTCCAAGGAAGCCCCTCCTGCATGCCACTCTTAATGCTCTGTTTACTTCATATCACAGTCACTGACTGTTGTGCTTGTCTACCCGAAGGCGAGGGAGATGTCTTATACACCTCCAGGTATCTGGTACGTAGTAGGCATGAAAACATTTCTTTAAAAAAGTTGCAGAATGTGAAAGTGGAGTTGTTGGATGCAGGGACAGAGCAGAACATTATGGTGCTAACTCGGTTGTTGAAATTAGAATTGATATTGCTCTCATTGGGCGAGCTCTGTTTTGAGGAAGAAATTTCTCCATTTTCCATATTAACTCTGGAAACCTTTCTCCAAGTGATGGCCGCACTGTAACTCTTCCTCCGTTTTGGGCTCGTCCTTCTCGCGGGTTCCTATGCATTTCAGCACAAACAGACGCTGGGAGCTAGACTGTGGGGGTGTTATAACTTCCGCATCCCACTGGGGTATGTGTTCTGCCAGAGAGGAGTCTGGGCCTCTGGTTACACAGATGCTTCCAGGGTCCTCGGTGTTCGGAAGGTCCAGAGCACTTTGACTTGTCCCTCTGCTGGTTGAAAGGGTGTTGGGGATTCTGTGTGTCCCTGAAGTGTGTGTGCGTGCATGCGTGCTGAATGCTTCAGTCATGTCCGACTCTGAGACCCCATGGACTGTAGCCCATCAGGCTCCTCTATTCATGGGATTCTCCAGGTGAGAATACTGGAGTGGGGTGCCATTCCCTCCTCTAGGGGACCTTCCCATGCCAGGGATCGAACCTGCATCTCTTATGTCTTGCTCATTGGCACGCGGGTTCTTTACCACTAGCGCCACTTGGATTCTCCACCAAATAGACTTCTCTCTTTTGAAAAATAGGCAGCACCTAGTTCGACTTCTTTGACTTCACTGTGCCTCTGTCCCTGTCTCATGAAGTGGCCCCTGCACAGAATTTGCAAATTGTGGTCCCAGCACCACCAGCACCAGAATCACCTGGCTAGGCTTGCAAAATATCCGATTCTGGTCCTGCCAGTTCAAGCTGGTGAATCTAAGTTGTAAGCAGGGCCCAGGAATCTGAATTTTAGCAAACTCTGACGATTATTCCTAAGAGTTGGCTAACTCCTGCCCTAGTGCGTGGGGGAGCTGGTCTCCTGGGGAGCAGTGGTCCTAAAAGATGTCTGGTCCAGGTGGGACCAAGATAGTCACTGCTCCCTTTCCACAGCCTACTTCTTGCTGATCCATAGTTATATATAAAGCTGGTGATATGCATTGTTGGGGTTAAAGTATGAATAAGATGATGCCTCTGTCATTATTTTAAAGAAGATGTCTGTATTCATACCTGATCACTTTAGTACATGATACATTGGGACACATCAAATGCCATAAAAGACAGGGAGAAGGGAGCATTTTAGGAGGTTGGGATGATCTGGTGAAAGTTTAATGGAGGTAGGATTCAAATTGGACCTTGAAGAGTAGCTGGGACTTCCCAGGCACATGTGGGAAACGAAGACCTTCTAGACTGATGGAGCCATGTGAGCAAACTTCTGGAGGCAAGGAGGATACTGGGATATCTGAGCAGTGGAAGGAGTCCCATGTGGCTGGAATGTGCGAGGCTTACGGATGGGAGAAGAGACTGGAGGAGGAGTAAAACTCACATACTTTAAGACTCTCCTCTGTTGGCCCATGGGAGAACTTGAAACATTTTCTAGTAGGATAAGATATGATCACATCCTCTGGGAATAAAACCTGGTCCAGGGGTTTGCATGACCATCTATTTCCCCACATTTGGGTGAAAGTGTTAGTCGCTCAATCGTGTCTGACTCTTTGCGACCCTATGGACTATAACCTGCCAGGCCCCTCTGTCCTTGGAATTCTCCAGACAAGAATACTGGAGTGGGTAGCCATTCCCTTCTCCAGGGGATCTTCCCAGCCCAGGGATTGAACCCGGGTCTTCCGCATTGCAGGCTGATTCTTTACCGTCTGAGCCACCTTTGGGAGTGGTCACCACATTTGGGTTCAGTTCAGTCGCTCAGTCGTGTCTGACCCTTTGTGACCCCATGAACCGCAGCACGCCAGGCCTCCCTGTCCATCAACAACTCCTGGAGTTCACCCAAACTCATGTCCATTGAGTCGGTCATGCCATCTAACCATCTCATCCTCTGTTGTCCCCTTCTCCTCCTGCCTTCAATCTTTCCCAACATCAGGGTCTTTTCAAATGAGTCAGCTCTTTGCATCAGGTGGCCAAAGTATTGGAGTTTCAGCTTCAACATCAGTCCTTCCAGTGAACACCCAGGACTGATTTCCTTCAGGATGGACTGATTGGATCTCCTTGCAGTCCAAGGGACTCTCAAGAGTCTTCTCCAACACCACAGTTCAAAAGCATCAATTCTTTGGCGCTCAGCTTTCTTTATAGTCCAACTCTCACATCCATACATAGCTACTGGAAAAACCATAGCCTTGACTAGATGGACCTTTGTGGACAAAGTAATGTCTCTGCTTTTTAATATGCTGTCTAGGTTGGTCATAACTTTCCTTCCAAGGAGTAAGCGTCTTTGAATTTCATTGCTGCAGTCACCATCTGCAGGGATTTTGGAGCCCCCCAAAATAAAGTCAGCCACTGTTTCCACTGTTTCTCCATCTATTTGGGTGGTCACCTGCAAATTGGCACTTGCCATGGGTATTTGCCATCTACCTCAATAAGGATTAAATAATGAGCTGCTGATCTTCAACACCAATGCAAGGAGTTCAGGGTGGAGAGCAGAAATAAGGCACTCTGTGCTCCAGGTGGGCAGGAAAACTGATTGGACAGGTCTTCAGATAACTGGGTATTTTCAGGAGATGATTTTCAAAGCCTAATTCTTGTATCTCCTCATGTCTAGAAAAGCACTAAAATCCTTCATAGTGACAACTGTTCCTCGTGACTAGCAAAGCTTCATGAGACTAGTAGAAACCTTCTGGAAAAACATGTGCTTGATTTGCATGTATTCCCCCTTCACCAAAATCACATATATAGTGTCCTCCCCACCGCCTCTTTGGAGCAGTTTCTCAGAGCTATCTGAGGTGCTGCCTCCCGGGCTGCAGTCCTCATTTTGCCCCAAATAAAACGTAACTCACAACTCTCAGGTTGTGCGTTCTTTTAAGTCGACGGGGTTAACAAAGTCCTTTATTCCCTTTGTGTCACCTCACCCCTCAAGCCCTCAGAATTCTAAACCATCTGTACTCCAGTCCACATGATAGAGCCAAACCTCGGTGAGAGAGGAAAGGACGGACAGAGAACGCAGTTTGGTCATTTCTGCATTGTCCACCGCGCTGCTGGAGGGATAGGCGTGGGAGGTGAAGAATTCATGACCGTGTGTGTTACCAGAGGCACGTATACTTGGCTTTGCAGTGCGTGGTGTGATTGCTGGCAGCAGGAGCAGCTAATTTACCTTCCTAATTAGGCAGATATTCAAATGAGTTGGCACTCCCTGAACGCATGCCACCAAATTGCAAGGCCCTGTCAAAGAAACCATGTCCATCTTCATGTTAATATTAATTATTTACGTTCATACTAGTTAAGAGTACTCTGGAGCATTAGCATTAAGAGATCTCCCATCAGCCTGGCTTGTATGGCCAATGGGCTCCCAGCTGGACGTCTCCATTTGTGATTGATTTTTTATGAAGCTGGGAATAATCTCTACCACACTTAGAATTGTTGAATGGAGGCTTCTGATTTGTTGTGGTAAGGGATATGTTGTTACGTTGATAATAGTTTCCTGTTTGGTGTAGAATTCTTGCTCGAAGGCAGATTTCTCTGTGTTGCAGCGTACACAGTAGCATGGGAAAGCCATTCGTGGTTCTAATTCCCTTTCGAACTTTAGTTTCCAGTAAAGTACAGTTAGATGTGAATGATGGGATGTACTCTAAGCCCATATGTAGACAGGACAGAATTTATAACCATCAGTAAAAGCATTCATCTTTCACTTATGCATCTCATCATGGAATTTTATAGCTAGAAGCAACTTTAGAGATCAACTAATCAAACTTTATCATTTTAGTAATGAAGCCCAGAGAAAGTTAAGGATCTGGAGTCTGTAGTACTAAAAGTGTGTTGTGGGGTACAGGCTAGCCAAGGATACAAAGAGAAGTGGATTGGAACCCTGAAAACCCTCTGAGGATCATGCCAGGTTGATTGTCTCTGTGTATCTTAGTCACTATACTTCCTATGGGTCCATGCTGGAGAGGGTACTCGTACTTGCTCCTTAACAATTGCCACTGAGCCCCAAGAAATTGCTAGGCACCCTTCAAGATCTTTGGATAACTGATGGACAAGGTGGGCTTAGTCCTTTGCCGTTTGCATCTTGTATTTCCCCCAGACATATGGCGCTTTCTGCTGGCTTCAGGCCTGTCCTAGACCCAGCTCAGCCTTCCACATCCTGGGTGTGTGATGTTCCTTAAGCTTGCCTGCTGTTTGGTTTTTTAATGAGAGCGAACTGAAGAGCACAAGAGGGATTTTCCTCTCTCTGTGCAATCACCAGCAAGAATTGAACTGGATGAGAGCGAGAGAAGCGGAGCAGAGCTGCAGTGATGCTATCCAGTTCCAGCTTCTAAATGTTCTCTGGGAGGCTAGCCAAGCAAACACCCTCACCCCCAGGCCCCTGTGAAGGTTGGGAGGGGCTGGATGGGGGGAGCTCGGAGCTCAGGAAGGGTTTGTAATGAGGCGGAGAGGAAATGGGAAGAGTTCCCCAGCATCTCCTGTATTGGCATGCGGGTACTTTACCACTAGGGCCACCTGGGAAGCCCCCTCTCCAGCATCTCTGATTAAACCACTCTCAAGTTTGAGAAGTTACAGAGGTCAGGTGAAGGGGAGCTAGACAAAGGGGGAGATGGGTAAGAGCGAGGGGAGGCAGATGTGTGAGTGGTGATGGGGTTCCCAGAGCCCCAAAGAGGAGTTCCGAAAGTCCTGAGCAGAGCTTGTCTCTCCCCTGGACATAAATAGACACTCTGTGCAGGAGGGGAGGCAGGCACTGGGCCAGCACATCAGTGCCCTGTGCACGAGCTGGAAGAAGGTAACAGAGCCAAGCCAACTGCCCGGGGCCTGCCTTTCCCCCACAGTACAGATTATTTCAAAGGGATCGTCTCTGTCCCTCTAAGAATAATTGAAGCATATGGGATGGGTGAGGAGCTAGAATAAAGTAACCCAGAGTAAGGAAAGGCCTGGGAAAGAAGCTGATGAGACACACCTTGAGAGCGGAAATAATCCATGAGAAAACTATTAAACAAAGTAGAAAAGAAAAACAGGTGAATATTTATCTGATGCTCTGATGGGAGAAAGATTTTTTAAGCTTAAGGGAAATCACAAAGGAAAATATTGATAGGCTTGTCTACATTCAAATCAAAAACGACACAGTCCCCAAATTAATGAAAAATTAAAAGGCAGAGAAACCTGAGCAAATACTTGCAACAAACACAACAGACAAAACATTAGCTTTTTTAATATGGTAAGAGGGCATGCATATAGATTCAGAGCCCATTAAATAAATGCATGAAGGCTTTGACAAGGTGGCCCGAGGGAAGTCGAAATTCTAACATACATGAAAAATGTTCAATTTAACCAAGTAATCTGAGATGTCAATATAGTAATATCATATTTTTTTTATTTT
>NW_011494924.1:5040095-5061276 GCF_000754665.1 Bison bison bison
CCATGGGATTTTCCAGGCAAGAGTACTGGAGTGGGTTGCCATTTCCTTCTCCAATGGATGAAAGTGAAAAGTGAAAATGAAGTCACTCAGTTGTGTCTGACTCTTCGTGACCCCATGGACTGCAGCCTACTAACAGTGGTTATTTCCATGTGGTGAGATTATGAGTGATTTTTTAAAGGCTTTAAAAAAAAATTTATTCCTATAAGCATGCATGATTCAGCAAACTTAAACAGTAATAACAGCAAGAAAACCAAATACTTTATTTAAAAGTAAGAAGAGGAGGGGTAGATAGAGTACCATAAGCTGGGGACAGGGTGATGTCTGTGGAGACACACAGCCAGAGAGCTGAATCAGCAAGTCGTGTAGCTGGGTCCCGAGGTCAGAGCCCAGTCGTAGGACAAGTTGTAGATGCAGTAAGTCTGGAAGTCCAGGAATAGATCTGAGTCCAGGTTGGAAAGGCCCTACTTCTTTATGGAGGCAAAGAACTCAGTGCAGGGTGGTCCATGTTAGAACCTCCAGGGCTTGGGAAAAGAGGCCACCAGGCCGTCCGTGGAAGACTGCTGCCCATCCCCACCTGGTATGACTTGAAAGCGAAGGTGTTAGCTTTGCAGTCGTGCCTGACTCTCTGCCACCCTATGGACTGTGGCCCTCCAGGCTCCTAAATCCATAGAATTTTCCAGGCAAAAATACTGGAGTGGGTAGCCATTCCTTTCTCCAGAGGATCTTCCCAACTCAGGGATTGAACCCAGGTCTCCTGAATTGCGGGCAGCTTGGGGTGTAGCAAGGAGATCCATCCAGTCCATTCTAAAGAAGATCAGTCCTGGGTGTTCTTTGGAAGGATTGATGATAAAGCTGAAACTCCAATACTTTGGCCACCTCATGCGAAGAGTTGACTCATTGGAAAAGACTCTGATGCTGGGAGGGATTGGGGGCAGGAGGAGAAGGGGACGACAGAAGATGAGATAGCTGGATGGCATCACCAACTCGATGGACATGAGTCTGGGTGAACTCCGGGAGTTGGTGATGGACAGGGAGGCCTGGCATGCTGCAATTCATGGGGTTGCAAAGAGTCGGACACGACTGAGCGACTGAACTGGGGTGTAGTAAAAGGCCATCCTTGTGCTGTGTCTCAACTGTATAAAACCTGCACCCCAAGATTCTCTGGACTGGGGGAACAATATCTGAGTTATTGAAGTATCAAGAGAAAAAAATGTGCAGACTGGGTGTGTGAAGAGCCATCGGTGGGGGAAGTCACTTCTCTTTGTGATGGCGGTAGGGTCACAGCAGAGGGTGACTGGGCAGTCCCTGGCACGCGTGTGCCTCTGCACGTGATTTGACCTGGTGACCCTTAGCACCAACAGAGGCCTGTGTTCCCCACCCTCCCCCGAGACCAACAGTGTGTGCATGCTGCCAGGAGTCTGGGTGGCAAGGGGAGCCGCTTGTGGTCAGGGAACACAGGAAATTGATATGTCCCCTGGGAATAGCTGAATCAATCTCTGGACTTTTTAACAAAGGGTTTTAACTAGGTGACATCACCAGCTATATATGCAGCTTAGCTCTTGGGTGTCAGGATGTCTTTTCTTTGCCTAAAAAAGCAGAGATGGATGGATGCTTCACAATAATCACGAAAACTGAGAAGAGCCAGTGGGAGCTGATAGAAGCTTCATTTTTTTTTTTTTTTCTTTTGTTACATAACAAAGCACTCTGGGGTCTTAAACAACCGATGTTTATTTTGTCAGTTTTGGAGGTTGGAAGCCCAAGATCAAGGTGCCTACGGATGTGGCCTGGTGAGGGCCCATTTCCTGATTTGCAGATGGCTGTCTTCTTGCTATGAATGTCTTCACATAGTGGAGGGCAGAGAGAGGGAAAGGTTCTCTTTTCTTGTAAGTGCAAAGGCCATCATGAAGGTTCCACCTTCATGACATAGCATGACTACCTCCCAGAGGCCCTGTCTCCAAAACCCGTGACATTGGGGGTGAGGGTTTTGGCAAATGAGTTTGGGGGGCACACAATTGTTCAGTCCATAGCAAAGAGCTTGAGACTGAGCTTCACCTGCAGAGAGTTTATTGGGAAATACCCTATGAGGGAGGGAGAGAGGAAGAATGGGAAGCAGGATTGAGCAGGAGAAATGATGGAGCTGTGACAGAGGCTTTGGCCTCTGTCACACATAGAGCACAGGGGGCTCTGGAGTTGGGCTGGCCCTTCAGAGTGTTCTGAGATGAGGCAAGGAATTGACCTCCACATTGACCTGTCACTGGCTACAGGCTGCTGCTTGGGAAGGGTCTAGCCTTGGGCAGGGCGGCTCCCTTTGGCCAAGGGCAGTGGCTAGGGAGCGTCTCAGCTGTGAGCCCCTGTGCTGCAGGGGACTTGGTGGCGTACGACAGCATCCACTACACAGGACCGTGAGAGACTCAGAACACCTCACCTCCATCCTGACCACTGTCCACCACCCTGGGCCCACCTTGGTGGTTTCCAACTGCAGAATGGCTTTCTTGATGGTTCTAGCCACTCCATCAGGGAGGGCTTAGGGAGGTAGGGAGTCAGGGCTTGTCCACAGGAGTTGGTGGTCCCACTCTAGTATATCATCAACCTCATCAACACCTGTGTGAGTGAGTGTAGGCCAGTGCCCCTGCTTTTAGGGAGCTGATGTTGGTCACTTTGAAACAACACTGTCCAGTAGAAATATAATATGAGCCATAGATTGAAACTTTAATAGCCATTTTTAAAAAAGAAAAAGATCAAGTTAACCTTAATAATAGAGTTTATTTAACCTAAAATAATCAAATTTTACTTCAACATATAGTCTATTTTTTTAAAACATTTTAATAAGTTAAACAATTTTTTTTGGTACTAGGTCTTTGAAATTCTGGCTAAGTTTTCTAGTCTCCTTTTGACCAGTGAGACTTCAAGTGCAGTAGGCACATGGGACTAGTGGCTACTGTATTAGAAATTGCTTAGAATGCCATTTTTTTTTTCTGCTATGAATTCTACCCTCCTAGTTAATAAAATGTAAGTTTTTTGGATGGGGGAGGGGGGACACCGATAATTCAAATTCATCACCATTAATATTAAAATTCACAAAGCATAGGATTGGATCTGCTTTGTGTGTGCAGTACTAAGAAGGGATACCTTCCTCCTAGAAGCCTCTAAGCTTCTGTTAGAGTGTTTACTAATTAAGCTCCTAAATCTACACAATCCGTCTTCAGGGTCATCTGGACTCTGGGACAAGTTTCAAGAGATGACATAGTTTATGATGAACTGAAAATAACAATAAACCAATAACCAATAAAACCAATGAACCTAGTAACATGAGCAGCAGTACCTTAAAAAGTCCCAAGATGCTGAGATATTAAGCCATAAAGTAGAAGATACCCTTCTCTCTTCTGCGGGTTGTGATACCTTCTACTTTCCCAAAGTAGAAAGTTAATGATTTCCTCTGAGCAAAGGAGGACAAGAATTTCGGTGAGTAGAAGTTTTACTTTTAAAAATATTTGGGAGCAAAACATTTACACTGATTGAATTGCATTTTCACCCGGAAGAGAATACCCATCAGAAGTGAGTTCAAGGTACATTACTCTGTCTTTGGCAAACACCACATGGGTTTTCCAGCTGTAGGCGCCTTCTGTGATCATTATATCAAGCAGATTGCCTTCTTACCCTCCACTGCCTGGGTTGCTGTGTTTTTTGTTTATTCATGTCTCTGTTTTTCTCCTCCTCCTGGTGATTGGGTACTTTGCCAGCTTTTGAAAAGTTCTGTGAGAGGCGGGTACTGGCAAGGTTGTTCTGGGACTTCCTGCCCTGCGTCTCCTCTGGGTGGAAAGCCCTCTCTGTGAGGTCAGAACATTGTCACTTCTTCTCAGATTCCTTTTTGATACGAAGTGGGTGCCTGCTTCCCCTGAGTCCTCTCACCCCAGAAAGCAACATGGCAGACTGTTCAGAATTTATTTGACTTCTCGGCTGTCAAGCTCCAGCAAGATTTGGGTGTACGTGGTGATGCTGGTTTCCATCAGATCTCTTTTTAAAAATTTTAATTTTTTAACACCAAAAACATTTTGCATTGGGATATAGCTGATTAACAATGATGTGGTAGTTTCAGGTGGACAGTGAGGGGACTCAGCTATACATGTACATGCATTTGCTCTCCCCCCAAGCCCCCTGCCATCCAAGCTGGCACATAACATTAGGCATTATTTGTGCTATACAACAGGTCCTTGTTGGTTATCCATTTTAAATATAGCAGTGTGTACATGACCTTCCTGAAGTCCCTAACTGTCTCTTCCCCCAGGCAACCGTGAGTTCATTTCCTAAGTCTGTGAGTCTCTTCATCAGATCTCTTTTAAAATAGCTTTGCCTTGCTTCCTTCAGAGTAGTGCTATCTGATAGAACCATGATGTGAGCCATATACTTAATTTTTAATTCACCAGTAAGTGCCCTAATAAATGAAACAGGTGACATTAAATTTAATACTGCATTTTATTTAACCCTATATATCCCAAATAATCTCATTTTAATATCTCACCAACATAAAAAATTATTAGTGAGGTATTTTACATTCTTGATTTTCATATTAAGTCTTCAAAATATGACGGGTACTTCACACTTAGGACACATCGGAATTTGAGTCCTAAATTTTCTTCAGAAATACTAGATCTTATTTAGAGTTCAAAAAATTTACGATGGAAAATGTGGATTCACATATCCAACTTGTTCTAAACATACTTAAAACTTTTTAAGAACTAAATTGAGTACCCCCTCTCAAGTCAATTTTCTTTATATATCCATAGTAATAAAACGGATTTATCAGTGAAGAATGAACTGATGTGATTTTGGAGCAAAGTGAAAAGTAGTCCTACCAAATAAGCCTGTGTTTAATGAAAAAAGATTTCATGTTACTTTCATTTTTAAATTTAAACTTAGGTTTGGTGAAAGTTACATCAGATTGGGACTTCCATGGAGTCCAGTGGTTGAGACTCCCCTCTTCCACTGTGGAGGACACGAGTTCCATCCCTGGTTGGGAAACTAAGAGCCCATGTGCTGCATGGCATGGCCAAAAAAACCAAAATAAGCTAACTAAATCTTAAAAAAAAAAAAAATTGTATCAAATTTAAAATTCACCTTCTCAATCACAGTGGCCACAATTCAGATGCTCAGTTCAATCACGTGGGGCCACTTTAGAGTATTTAAAGCCCTGTTGAATTGGAAAGAACAAAACTATAGTGATTTTTTCCCACGATACCTCTGTGTGTGGCTATTTTCAAGGGTTTTGTTTTAAAGGCGCACACGTGTGTCTGTGTGTGCACGCCTGCCTGTGTGTATGTCTTTATTAACTCCGTTTCTGACTCTCTGTTTGGGATTATAACTGCTGTGTCCCTACCTTTTAACTGCAGTGGGTTTTATTTCCTTGCTTTCTGATACCATTTTTCATCTCATGCTCCATCCAGCTTTTTTTATCCACCCCCCTCCTGCTTTCCATCATGAATGGGTCACAAAGCGTAATTTTAAGAGAATAGAATTTTTTTTTAGGGCAGGTTTTAGGATCACAGCAACACTGAGTGGAATGTATGGAGATTTTCCATGTACCTCATCCCCCCATCACATTTGGACCCACCCCCATCATTAACGTCTCCCACCAGAGCAGTGTGTTTGTTCCACTCGGTCATCTGCACTGATACAGCCTTATCACCCAAAGTCCGTAGTTTACCTTAGGGTTCACTCTTGATGATGTGCGTTCAGTGGTTTTGGACAAACATCTAATCAATGTATCCGTCACTATAGTATCATACAGAGTATTTTCACTGTCCTAAAGCTTTTCTGTGTTCACCTTTTTAAATAATTATTTTTTGTATTGAATAATTCTGAATTCCCAGTAGTAAAAAACAATAAAAATAAAAAGGTTGTGTAGATTTTTTCCCTCACTCTAAAGTAAAATGTAAGCAAACTTAAACAACTAATCCCTTGGAGCCCTTGATTGATTTCCTTTTCTTGAAGGTCCTGGACTAACAAAGGGGCGAAATGTCTCTGCTACTGAATCCATCTGAGATCCGCTGGGCACTCGGTGTTGGGTTTTGCTGAGGAGGCTGCTGCGACGGTCATTTGTTTTTTTGCTCTGACCCCAACAATTGACTTCTGTTTTGAGATGAAAAAGAACACAGAAATCTCTCAGATCCTCTGTCCTGGTACAGGGCGGAGGGAGGTCAGCTCGGCTTTGTGGGGTGATGGTTGCCATGGGAAGTGATAAACAGCATCCTAGCCAAGGATATGAGATGTTTATGATGCTGAGGGACAGGTCAGCTGGGACTGGGTGTCATCACCGGACAAGACCTGGGGGGAGAGGGAACTGCGGCAGGGCCCTCAAGTTAACTTGGGCCAGTAGATGTGTGACCTTGAGCAAGTCGGTCTCCTCCTTGGGCCTCAGCTTCCTTCCTCATTGTCAAATCGAGCTGTACCGTATGTGCCTCCTCCACCATATCGGCCTGTGAGACCAGATCCACTTCTCAGAGCACTCATTCCTACTGCTGGGCAGCACCCAGTTACAGGCCTGAGAAGAGGTTAGATCAAGCAGTTCCATTATTAAAAGCAATGGGGAGAAGGGAGAAAATAGGAGCTAATGCATCTCCATGTTCCATTTTCACTCCCCAAATAATTCACGTCTGCACTAGTTGTTTTTGCTTGACCTGTCACGACCTAAACATGTATTCACCAGCAGATACCCACACACCCAAATCGTCCAGATGCCTGGCCCAGTTATGGCCTGGCACCCTGAACTTTCCTCTGCAGCTGGCAGGAGAGGCAGACTGGGGCCTCTTGGGATGTGGATGTCTTGGGAGCATTTTGCATAGTTCATCTTACTCAGTTTGCCAAGTGTTTATTGAGTTATCTACTTACTTATCTTTAAACCTATGTTTTTAAGCTCATATTTTGTGCCAGGTCCTAAAATAACCCTTTTATAAAGATCAGCTCATTGACTTATATGTTAAGATAAACAGATCCTTTTAAGAAAATGTCACAAACACAGTTCTTATCATCCAGAAACTCATAGAATACTTTGAGTTGTATAATATGTCTGCAGGAAACAGTTAAGAGTCCAAGGCATTGTTTTTTTTTTGTTTTTTTTTTTAAATGCACAAATGATAATATAGTCAGTAAGTGCTTCAGACATTCAGGGAGGGGAGAGATCATTTAGGACTAAAGTTCAGTCATGAAGGTGTTTCTCATACGTGGAGAGGAAGGAAGATAGTTTTTTGAGTAGGAATAATATGGGTTAAAGTTTTCATTACAATCGACTGGTAGGTATAAGGGAAGTAAAAGATACATAGGTACGTCGTTGAATGAACAGATCAATGACTTCAGGCTTCAGGTTGGGTGACTGAACCTAGTCAGGCCGCTGCAGTAGGAATGGTGATCATGGTTTCTGTTTCGGGGGAGGTAGTGTTTGAGATGATGATGTGGCCACTTGGAGATGCTTGTGGACACCTGAACTGCAGTGTAGTTGAGAAACTGAAGGAGGAATACAGACTTGAGAGTCATGGAATAGAGGTGATCATGAAGTCATAAGATAGGATTTTGTTTCCTAAATGAAAGAGGAGCATGATGCCTGGAGTCATTTGAAGTGCACAGGGCTTGCGCTTGCGGGAAGAAGGGGTCAGCAAAGGGCACAGAGAAGGGATAAACGGACACATGGTAGGAAAGCACCACGTGGAGGGACCAAGGAGTCAGGTTTCCTGGTTTGGCCGACACCTGTGCCGCCTGATGGCAAGAGGTGCACAGAAAGGCCAGAGGCAGAGCCCAGGGCCCTTCTGGATGAGGACGAACAAAGGACTTTGTGGAAAGAGGTCTGTTCTTTGTTATGCTCGCTGGTAATTTTGTTCAGAGACCTCGGTGTTACATGACTGCTACCAAGGGCTGAACTTTCAAGTACATTTTATAAAATAGGAAAACACAACAAAAAGGGCTCTGAGAGCCTATTGAGTTTATAGCATGGAGAGGAATCACTGAGGTCTCAGAGCTCTTCCCCTTGCCTTCTGAGCATCCTCTTCTGCAAACACTCTCATTTCTGCAGATAGCGTGCGTATGTTTTCACTTGTCCCCAAGCTCAGATGAGGCCACACTGCACTCATCAGCCAGTGCCCTGACAGAGCTCTACGTTATTTGGGAGTGTCTAGATTTGCCAGCTGAGATAGAGGCAAGAGAATCAGCATGCTCCCAGCAGATCTGCTTCCACACCTTCCCCAGATCCATATTCACTGTGTCCAGTGAATTTCACTATGGCGCGTGACTGAAACGTCACGTGGTATTAGATGTAAATCCAGTTCCATTATGTAAACAAGCACCATTTTCATCTCATTCCAGAACCACCGTCAGACTGGAAAAGGGTTAGAAGGTAGAGATGGAAATAATACATTGTGGGAAATGATGTTTTAGGTTTTTTTTTTCCTGAATTCTGATTAAACCTGTAACTTCTGGAGATTTCTACAGACTCAACTACTGTCCGTCTAGCTTTGGTTTGGCCCAGCCTACAGTCTATTCAAATATATTTCTGAAGGGGTTGATTCTGAGTAAGAATCAGATTCTTGCAGGTCCTTGATATCAGTGAAGAATGGCAGCAACTTCTGTCTGTTTTTGTTGATGCTCATTATACTGGAGCCATGCTTATTTTAGTTCAACTCAAATCGTATCATCAAATATTTATTATTCCCTGAGTAAAACGGAATTGAAAAATACTTATAGGTGAGTGACCCCTTTCCTTACATTGATGAAAGTGGCAAGTTTTTCATTCGTGATTTCAGCAAGTATCTTTCAGATCCAGTTTATCAGGCAGAGTGTTGTGGGGACCACAGAAGGCTATCTGGGGGGTAGTGTCCATTCTCCAGGAGCTTTTAGCCTATATGGAGAGACGAGAATAACTTAGATAAAAGGATTTAAAAATAATCTGGCTAAATATATAAAGCATGTTATAGTATAGCCTGTGTGCTTAGGAATTCAAAGTAAGTTAAGTAATATTAAGTGATGCAGGTCACCAGAGACACCTGGTTGGAGGGGGTCAAGTCGTGGACTGGATGAACCGCATGGCCAATGAATGGTGTGCCCAGGGTTTGAACCCAGCTGTTGCTGACTTGAGAGCTGGCACTCCTTCGGGGGCCACCTGACCAGCAGGGATGCCCACGTGTGAAGTTCTGGGAATGATCCCAGGAGGAGCAAACTGTGTCCTGCTGCTGCTGCTGCTGCTGCTAAGTCACTTCAGTCACGTCCGACTCTGTGTGACCCCATAGATGGCAGCCCCAGGCTCCCCCGTCCCTGGGATTCTCCAGGCAAGAACACTGGAGTGGGTTGCCATTTCCTTCTCCAATGCATGAAAGTGAAAAGTGAAAGTGAAGTCGCTCAGTCGTGTCCGACTCTTAGCGACCCCAGGGACTACAGCCTACCAGGCTCCTCTGTCCATGGGATTTCTCAGGCAAGAGTACTGGAGTGAGGTGCCATTGCCTTCTCTGAACTGTGTCCTAGGAATGTGAATGTTGAGTTCAAAAGCAGTCAAGCAAGGGAGGAATTCTGATTTGAATAAGGGTACAGGGTGGTGGAATAATTGGAAAAGAAATCTGAGTTTGGAAGGTGCTTCAGAGTTCTGAGGGTCCCGTGGAACCACTCCCAGGCCTCAGGTGGAGGGTCCTGGCTACCACCACCTCAGCCTTCTGCTGGAACCCAATACATCGTCCATGTGAAGTAGGAGCACAGCAAACCTACGGGGCCAGCATTCCTGGTCCTTATCACCGCCCACTGCCCAGGCTAAGGCTGCCAGTTTACATGCAGGAAACTAGGTTACATCTGAGTTTCAGATAAACAGCAAACATGTTTTTAGTCTAAGTGTGTCCCCTACAGTGTTTGAGACATCCTTATGCTAAACTTACTGTTTATCTGAATGTAACTGGGCATGCTGTCTTTTTGTTTGCTATTTCTGGTATCTCTGACCCAGGCTCCTGCCTTCTTTGGGGACAGGTTTCTGGCCTGCTTGTTTCTCCTCTTGCACCTGAGTCCTGTCTGTTAGGTAGATTAGTAGAGGTACAGGCCACTCTTATGGCACTTATGCATTAATTTATTGACTCTCCATCCTAAACCTATGAGTGTGTGTATGCTAAGTTGCTTCAGTCCTGTCCGACTCTTTGCAGCCCTAAAGGGTCAGCTTTAACAGTCTCCCTTAGGCGCCTTCTGCTGGCCATGCCACCGAGTTCAGCCCTGAAGATACAGTGATGGGGAAGAGACTCTCAGTCTAACTGGGATGGGACCCCCTCTGTCCCCAAGGACATAGCACTGTCTTTACCAGAAAATTCTATGCCAGAGGCAAAAACAAACAAACATGCCAACAAAAACACCCCACAGGAATCAGAGTTCAGTTCAGTTCCGGTGCTCAGTCATGCCTGACTCGTTGCGACCCCATGGACTGCAGCACACCAGGCCTCCCTGTCCATCACCAACTGCCAGAGTTTACTCAAACTCATGTCCATTGAGTCGGTAATGCCATCCAACCATCTCATCCTCTGTTGTCCCCTTGTTCTCCCACCTTCAGTCCTTCCCAGCATCAGGGTCTTTTCAAATGAGTCAGCTCTTAGCATCAGGTGGCCAAAGTATTGGAATTTCAGCTTCAACATCAGTCCTTTCAATGAACACTCAGGACTGATTTCCTTTAGGATGGACTGATTGGATCTCCTTGCAGTCCAAGGGACTCTCAAGAGTCTTCTCCAACACCACAGTTCAAAAGCATCAATTCTTTGGCATTCAGTTTTCTTTATAGTCCAACTTTCACATCCATACATGACCACTGGAAAAACCATAGCCTTGACTAGACGGACCTTTGTTGGCAAAGTAATGTCTCTGCTTTTGAATATGCTATCTAGGCTAGTTGTAACTTTCCTGCCAAGGAGTAAGCGTCTTTAATTTCATGGCTGCAGTCATCATCTGCAGTGATTTTGGAGCCCAAAAGAGTAAAGTCTGTCACTGTTTCCATTGTTTCCCCATCTATTTGCCATGAACTGATGGGACCGGATGCCATGACCTTAGTTTTCTGAATGTTGAGCTTTAAGCCAACTTTTTCACTCTCCTCTTTCATTTTCATCAAGAGGCTCTTTAGTTCTTTACTTTCTGCTGTAAGGGTGGTATCATCTGCATATCCGAGGTTATTGATATTTTTCCTGGCAATCTTGATTCCAGCTTGTGCTTTATCCAGCCCAGTGTTTCTCATGATGTACTCTGCCTGCATAGAAGTTAATTAAGCAGGGTAACAACATACAGCCTTGACATCCTTTTCCTATTTGGAATTAGTCTGTTTTCTGTCCAGTCCTAACTGTTGCTTTCTGACCTGCATACAGATTTCTCAAGAGGCAGGTCAGGTGGTCTGGTATTCCCATCTCTTTCAGAATTTTCCACAGTTTATTGTGATCCACACTGTCAAAAGCTTTGGCATAGTCAGTAAAGCAGAATTAGATGTTTTTCTGGAACTCTCTTGCTTTTTTGATGATCCAGCAGATGTTGGCAATTTGATCTCTGGTTCCTCTGCCTTTTCTAAAACTAGCTTGAACATCTGGAAGTTCATGGCTCATGTATTGTTGAAGCCTGGCTTGGAGAATTTTGAGTATTAGTTTGCTAGAACTGAAGCATGTGAGATGAGAGCAATTGTGCAGTAGTTTGAGCATTCTTTTACATTGCCTTTCTTAGGGATTGGAATGAAAACTGACCTTTTCCAGTCCTGTGGCCACTGCTGAGTTTTCCAAATTTGCTGGCATATTGAGTACAGCACTTTTACAGCATCATCTTTTAGGATTTGAAATAGCTCACCTGGAATTCCATCACGTCTACTAGCTTTGCTTGTAGTGATGCTTCCTAAGGCCCACTTGACTTCACATTCCAGGATGTCTGGCTCTAGGTGAGTGATCACACCATAGTGATCATCTGGGTCGTGAAGATCCCTTTTGTACAGGTCCTCTGTATATGCTTGCCACCTGTTCTTAATATCTTCTGCTTCTGTTAGGTCCATACCATTTCTGTCCTTTATCGAGCCCATCTTTGCATGAAATGTTCCCTTGGTATCTCTAATTTTCTTGAAGAGATCTCTAGTCTTTCCCATTCTATTGTTTTCCTTTATTTGCAGCAAATATGGCAGGTAGGAGCTTCCCTAGTGGTCCAGTGGTTAAGACTTTTCCTTGAGATGCAGGGGGTGTGGGTTCGATCCCTGCTCAGGGATCAAAGATCCCTCATACCTTGCTGCCAAAGAATCAAAACATAAAATTGAAGCAGTATTGTAACGGATGCAATTAAGACTTAAGAAAAATGACAAAGGGGCCTGGCCAGTGCATGTGGACAGATGTCCAGGGAAACACGTGATCTGTGCAGCTGGGAATGGGCTGTGATGCAAAATGCTACTGGACAAGATCAGGGGCGCGTGAGAGGGTGAAGAAAGTGCAAGGTTCTCATAGCTCCTGAAGTTCTACGGCTGGAGACATTTCAAGGAACATTTATTGACAAGACCTACTACGTGCATGATGTAGAGTTCCCAGGTAACTACTTAGCCTGCAAGATTCTTGCATAAGGAAAAATTATCAACTCATGAAGCCATACTTATTAGGTAAAATAACGACAGTAATAACTCCAGAGGAAACTTATAAAACAAAATTAGAGCGTTTATTACCCCAGGTCTAATTTAATTTATTCACCCCAAATTGTAATTAACTGTTTGTTATAGTGAGTTCCAACCTACAGTCCTCTGTCCAAGGTTAACACACTCTCATTTCTTTAACTTATTAGTAGACTTGACCTTAAAGTGACATTTTTTTCTCAGGCTGCCTCCACCTGGGATTTTCATCTGGGAATGTCAGCAGTTACACCCCAGAACTCACATGAGGGGCAGCATGGTTGACTGTTCCCAGAGGGCAAGGGAAGTCACTTCTCTTTGAAATTTCAATCAACTTGATGCTTCTTTTTATCATTGAGTTCTTTTACTTTTCACTTAGGAGAAAGACATTTCTCCACGATTTCTATTTGCTTAAGGCTTAAGAAATGGGATGCTACTCTTTATTAGTGTTCCTTTTCAAGCTGCTGTGAGATAACAAGAGAAGGATTTTGTTAAGCTAGAGAACTGACTTGCTGAGAGGCAGCTGGTGAGACAGAAAGAGGGCTCCACTGTGAGCCTGTTGGTCTGTCGGCCCCTCTCCCTGCTGGGCTGAGTGGGTCAAGACTGGAAAGATGCGGAGGAACGGGGACTTATGCAGGAGAAGCAGCTGGCCTGCACTTCCGCGTGAAGTCCGGACTTCTGTCTCCTTCCCCTTTTGGGTGTCTGGGCCCTCTCTCCTGCATAGCAGCTCTGAAACCCAACTGCTTCATCTTCTAATATTGAACATGTTTGCTGTTCTCAAAAGGAACAAGGCAGCCATGTGAAACTGAACTCTTCAAAGGGAAACCGGTCAAGATGTGAGAGTAGCTCTGGCAGTAAAGTTGGGAATCTGCATGAGAATTCCTTGGGCCTGTATTTCTGTTCCTGTGGACTTGATCTCTATCTGGGCCTTGGAGGTAGAAAGTAGACTGTTCCATAGGTTGAAGGCAGAGATTTAAAGCTTTGTGATCATCTTAGTTGCTCATGTGTTATCTATTAAGTCTGCACATCTCCTGGAGCTGTTTAGCTTTTGCATCTGTATAATTCTTGGACTAGAGGCGCAGGATGTAAAAACTGAGAAACCATGGAAACTGTATAGTTCAGTCTCTTTCCTGGAAGTCTAACCACATTAAAGGGTGTCCAGAGTCAGTAGTGGTACAGATGGAACCAAGTGTCCTGACCCTCCATCTAGGGCTTTTTGCTGGTTTTGTCCACTTGCCCAGCTTCCTTCTCCAGGCCCTGGGAGGCTGACCTCGATGGGCTGCATTACCTCCACTCACTAACTCTCAGCTTTCCATATGGGTTTGTCCAGTGGGAGGCACGGCCAAAGATGGAGGAGGCAGGAGGAAAGAGGGGTGGTCTCCATTGATACTGCACCCCACCTTCTGTGTCCTCCAATGCCACGGTGCTGGGTTCTTCAAGGCATGGGTCCTGCCAGGGAGTCCTCTTCTGCCGCTCTGACTTTTCCCTGCCTCACAGTTCCCTCCTCTTGTCCATCAGGGGCAGTGATAGAGTCCCCCTCATTGCCAATCCCTCAGTGCTTCACTGTCCCTTAAATTCTGCATAGAATGCAGAATTAATGCATTCTATGCATTAATGCATACGCATAATTAATTAATAATAATAATAAATTATATAATTAATAATAATTAATGCATAATGCGTTAATGCCTTTCCTAAAACTCCCTTCAGTCAAGTCCTTTTGAGTATGTTCTCCATACCCTACTAGGTCCTTACAGTTCCAGGTGCTTCCCTCCTCCTGGGGCTGTCGGATCTTAAGTCAGCAGCCTCACCAGCTCCAGGCTTCTGCTCTTTCTAATCCTCTGTAGCAGGTGTATCTTGGTTTACACAATAGCTGTGCTCTGGAAAATGCATTAAGTTACACAGGTATTAAGTTGAGTTCCTAGTTTTCTATACTATTTTTCATTTCAGATATACATTTTCCCTTCAGTTTTGAATGCTTTTACAATGAGTAGTAGCTCCTGAGACTAGGGACCTATAATCTCACCACAAACACAGCACTTGGGTCCTACTAAAGCCCACACTTGGGTCCCAGGCAAAGACAGAAGCCTCTTGGTAAAAGGACTTCGTCACCCTGTCTCCTTATTCTTTTCTGCCTTCCAACTTTTTGCTTATTGGTGAGTTTTACTTTTTGCCTTTCAAAATGGTTCCAAAAGTGGGGCTCATCTGGACTCTACTGGTAAAGTAGAAAAGAACATTACTGATGGGGAGGAAGGATAATTATCTTGTTGTTGTATTTTTTGACTTTGCTTATTTTTATTGAGGCAACATTGATTTAAAACATTATGTAAGTTTCATGTGTACATTGTGTTTCTATGTCTGTATACCCTACAATGTGCTCACCACCAAAAATTTATTTTCCATTTGTCACCATTTAGCTGCTCACTTGACCCGTGTTCCCTCCCCTACCACCCCTTCCTCCCTGATAACCACTATTATGTTCTCTGTATCTACGTTTGTTTCTGTTTATTTTTTAATGTTTCATATGAGTGAAATCGTGTGGTAAATCTAACATTTCATTTAGCACAATACCCTCCAAGTCCATCCCTGTTGCTGCAAATGGCAAGATTTCATTCTTTTCACGGCTGAGTAATACTCCATTGTGTGTGCATATACATAGACACACACATATGTATGTGCATTTATTTGACATTGGTCTTCAGTTCAGTTGCTTAGTCATGTCTCTTTGTGACCCCATGGACTGCAGCACGCCAGGCTTCCCTGTCCATCACTAACTCCCGGAGTTTGCTCAATCTTAGATCCATTGAGTCAGTGATAACATCCAACCATCTCATCCTCTGCCATCCCCTTCTTCTCTTGCCTTCAGTCGTTCCCAGCATCATGGTCTTTTCCAGTGAGTCAGTTCTTTGCATCAGGTGGCCAAAGTATTGGAGTTTTAGCTTCAGCATCAGTCATTCCAATGAATATTCAGGACTGATTTCCTTTAGGATGGACTGGTTGGATCTCCTTGCAGTCCAAGGGGCTCTCAAGAGTCTTCTCCAACACCACAGTTCAAAAGCATCAATTCTTCTGTGCAAAGCTTTCTTTATAGTCCAACTATCACATCCATATATGGCTACTGGAAAAACCATAGCCTTGACTAGACGGACCTTTGTTGGCAAACTAATGTCTCTGCTTTTGAATATGCTATCTAGGTTGGTCATGACTTTTCTTCCAAGGAACAAGCGTCTTTTAATTTCATGGCTGCAGTCACCATCTGCAGTGATTTTGGAGCCCCCCAAAATAAAGCCTGTCACTGTTTTCATTGTTTCCCCTTCTATTTGCCATGAAGTGATATGGGAGTGGAAACCATGATCTTAGTTTTTTGAATGGTGAGTTTTAAGCCAGCTTTTTCACTCTCCTCTTTCACCCTTCTCAAGAGGCTCTTTAGTTCCTCTTCACTTTATACCATTAGAGTGGTATCATCTGCATATCTGAGGTTGTTGATATTTCTCCTGGCAGTCTTGATTTCAGCTTGTGATTTCGCCAGCCCAGCACTTTGCATGATATACTCGGCATAGAAGTTAAATAAGCAGGGTGACAATATACAGCCTTGACATACACCTTTCCCACACTTTTTTGCTTCACAGTATGAAAAATTCTTTATATTCCCTGAGTATTTCGAATCACTGACTCTACCCAATGGAGATCAGGGAAACTTCATGTGTTCCCATCCACTATCTTAAGCTACCA
Source organism: Bison bison bison (assembly GCF_000754665.1). Taxonomy (NCBI): domain Eukaryota; kingdom Metazoa; phylum Chordata; class Mammalia; order Artiodactyla; family Bovidae; genus Bison; species Bison bison. The sequence continues at coordinate 5,056,444 of NW_011494924.1, forward strand.
CTGAAGTGGACAAGTAACTGTGGGGTCAACAGGCGAGTAGGATTTCATATACAAAGGCTGATTTTGCATGTGACTTCAGGAACATAATGTCAGCCTCTGCCTGTGTCTTTTTCATTTTTCTCTGCTCCTGGCAGGGTCTCTGCCAGTGGGATCCAGGCCCCAGAGGCAGGGCTGGGGTACTGTAGCTGACTCCTCTTCATACTGGGAGAAGAGGGTGGGTGTGTGAGAAGCTGCTTAGTGCCAGGTCAGAGTCCAGCCTTGAAGAAACTGAGGTACTTTGCTTGTTGTTGATTTTGCTAAGACCTTGCGATTGTTGAAGAGTTGGGTCACAGGGGAAAAAAGCCTGAAGAGCAGGGGCCAGAAACAGTGGTTCCAAACCTTTGATTTCATAAACAAAATCCTTCCTCCGTGAAAGGGCAGCATTGGATTCCCTAACCAGTCTTACCATTTATGCAGCCAGGGGAGCCCAGGTGCCACCTGCAGTATGGTGGAATAGAAGTGTTGCCTCATGCAGAAGCGCCCGTTTCACTTGAATATTTGGAATGAAGAGTTAAGTAGGTTATAAGTAATTTAAAAAACATTGTATTGGGGGCTTCCCTGGTGCCTCAATGGTAAAGAATCCACCTGCCCGTGCAGGCGACATAGGTTTGATCCTTGGTCTGGAAAGATCCCACATGCCTTGAGCCACTAAGCCTGTGCTCTAGAGCCCTTGAGCTGCAGTTACTGAGCCTACATGCCCTAGAGGATGAGCTCTGCAGCACAAGAAATGACCACATCAGAAGCCCACGCATTGCAAGTAGAGTATCGCCTGCTTACCGCCACTCCAGAAAGCCCACGCAGCAACAAAGACCCAGCACCACCAAAACAAAGCATTATTTTCAAATGAATAAACACAGATATAAAGTAGAATGCAAAATTCAGAAAGCAATCCTGTATATGTTTAGATAAAACCACGAGACCTCAGAGAAATTCTACACTTACTCTGCCCACTGTGGGGTATCCCTAGAGGTTCGTCTTCATTCTCGGGAGTGTTTTCATTAAAAAATTACAGAAATGCTATAGCTTGTTTAGTTGCTCAGTTGTGTCCAACTCTTTGTGACCCCATGGACTGTAGCCCGCCAGGTTCCCCTCTCCATGAGATTCTCCAGGCAGGAATACTGGAGTGGGTAGCCATTGCTTTCTCCAGGGTGAAATTCTATAGAGATGAGGCTTAAAACGGTTAATGAAAGATAATATAGGCTTTCTGGTAAGAAAGCTTTAAGATTTATTAAATTGAAAAGAAGATCATTTGTCATAATGTAAGTGGTAATCCAAGTTCAGCCTTAGTCATTGAAAAGAATTGAGAATTTAATTCTATAATTAAAAAGAAACCCAAACTTAATGAACACATTCCTTGCAGTCAAAAACTGGTAGAGTGCAGCCTGATTGCTGCATAATTGTTTTGTTTGGGGTGCAGAGTTTTTGAAATACAGTTTGCATGCCAGTTTGTGAGGGAGAGGGAGCAGATGTGGTGTCCTCCTCCTTCTTGCCTTTATGTTGTAGAGGCATTCCCCTGGGCTACCCTTGAACTGATCAAACTCTAAGCTAAAGCTGGCTTCCCTGGTGGCTCAGATGGTAAAGAATCTGCCTGCAATGCTGGAGACCCGGGTTCCATCCCTGGGTTGGGAAGATCCCCTGGAGAAGGAAATGGCTGCCCACTCCAGGATTCTTGCCCGGAGAATTCCATGGACAGAAGAGCCTGGTGGGCTATAGCCCATGGGGTCACAAAGAGTAGGAGATGACTGAATGACTAATACTCTAGGATGACTAGGATGAAGCAGGGTTCGGAGTTAGAATCTTTGTCTGCAAGAACAGAGAGCACTGGACTATGGGTTGAACTTTTGGATAGTGGGGAATGGGACAGACCAGGCACAGAAATTGAGGATGTAGAAGAGGGCCTCAAGAGCAGACAGTGTCAATCATCTGTGATCCAAGGCTAACCAGACATCAGGATGGGAAATCTAAACCCAGCAAGTAGTTGAGAGCAGTGAGTAGCCATGGTCATCGTCTCATCTCCCAGAGCCAGAGCTCCTGCTGTGCTCCAGGCCCTCAGTCATCTGTTTCCACCCTTATCACGATTCCAGGGGATGGAACAAGGACCAGGGGATGGGAAAGTGGAGTCCAGTGCTGGAGTTCCCAGAGTGACAAGGTGGGAGAGATAGGGACCATATGCTCCATCTATCACAGCTATGTTTTGGTTGTTTTTTTCTTTTTTTAAAAAAGTCACTTTATTGAGTTACGATTGACATGCAAAAAGCTGTATATTTTTGATGCTTACAATTTGAAGGATTTGGAGGTAAGTAGAAATGGCACCCCACTCCAGTACTCTTGCCAGGAAAATCCCATGGACGGAGGAGCCAGTCCATGGGGTTGCTAAGAGTTGGACATGACTGAGCGACTTCACTTTCACTTTTCACTTTCATGCCCTGGAGAAGGAAATGGCAACCCACTCCAGTGTTCTTGCCTGGAGAATCCCAGGGACAGGGGAGCCTGGTGGCCTGCCGTCCGTGGGGTCACACAGAGTCGGACACGACCGAAGTGACTTAGCAGCAGCAGCATACACTGTGAAGGGCTTCCCTGGTAGCTCAGCTGGTAAAGAATCCTCCTGCAATGCAGGAGACCCCAATTCAGTTCCTGGGGGGGAAATTCTTCCTCCAGAGAAGGGATAGGCTACCACTCTAGTATTCTTGGGGTTCTCTGGTGGCTCAGATAGTAAAGAATCCACCTGCAATGCAGGGTCCTGACCTGGGGTCTATCCCTGGGTTGGGAAGATGCCCTGGAGGAGGGCATGGCAACCCACTCCAGTATTGTTGCCTGGAGAATCCCCATGGACTCCTACATGGACTCCATGGGCTACATTCCATGGGGTCACAGAGAGTCAGCCACAACTGAGTGACTCAGCACAGCACAGCATACACCCGTGGAACCGTTACCATGATATATGCCACAAACCTATCCATCATCTCTTATAGTTTCCTCCCACCTTCTTATTTATCATCATCATCATCTTATGATAAGAGCGCTTGATATAAGTGCCCTCTTACCAAGTTTGTATGTTTATATTTTTTGTCATTTGATTTTAGAAATTTTTTATTGAAATATAGTTGATTAACAATGTTGTGTTTCAGGTGTAAAGCAGAGTGATTCAGTTTTGTATATATATACATACATTCTTTCTTGCATTCTTTTCCATTATAGGTTATTACAAGATATTAAGTATAGTTTTCTGTGCTGTACAATAGCTCTTTGTTGGTTATTTATTATAGTACATTACTGTTAACTGTAGGAACTGTGCTGCACAGTAGATCTCTAGGATGTATTCATTTGTGTAATTGAAACTTTGCTGTCTTTAATACGTCCCTATTTTCCCTGCCTCAGCCCCTGGAAGCCACCATTCCATCTCTGTTGCTGCCATTTTTCACCCTTGCATGTATCAGTCTCTTCTACCATCTGGCAATAGGATAAAGTACCATTTTGTACTGCAAGCATAGCAGAATCTTATCTCTTAGACCTGGAAGAATCTTGCTAGGTTGTCAGGTCCAGCCCCGCAATTCCAAGAAAATAAGGTGTCATTATCCATGGCCCCCAAGGCAGCTCAGGCCAGAAAAAAGGCTTAGACGCTTAAGAATGTTAGGGTGAAAAGGACCTTAGAGGTTTTTCAGTTCCTTCTCCTAATTTACAGACAAAGGAACTGTTTCTGGAGGGTCATCAAGGAGAGAAGGTAAAATTAGAACCTGTTTGCTGGTGGCTCAGAAGGTAAAGAATCTGCCTCCAATGCAGGAGAAGCGTATTCCATCTCTGGGTTGGGAAGACTCCCCTGGAGGAGGAAATGGTGACCCACTTCAGTATTCTTGCCTGGCATGGACAGATGAGCCTGGCGAGCTGCAGTCCACTGGGTCACAGGGAGTCGGACACGACTGAGCACGAATGCGCTCATATCGAAAGCCAAGGTTGTTTGTACCACACCAGGGACCTTGAGGCATTTTCTAAAAAGTAGCCTCACCTGGTGAATCCATTTGAGTTGCATGTTTCTCTTTGGGGTCAGCAAATGTCCAGTTGTTCAGGCTCTGGTTGGAATCTATAGAAAATCAGGTTTGGTGCTCTCTTGCTCCCTCTGCTGGCCCTCAAGGCTGATTCCCTGAAATTGACATAGACACTTGGGCCATGAAATGACTTAAAATAAAATGGAGGCATGCATGTGGGTTGCTTTAGAAACAAAGCAGAAAGCTACAATTTTTTTTTTTCTCAAACAGGCAAAGCCAATGCAATGGAAGCTTGAATATATATATATGTATACATATAAATTATATTTCCAACTTCTCCACCACCCCCCACCCCCCACCTCCTGGTTTCTCTTGGCTATACACAATGGCAAAGCAAAAATGGAAAACTTGAAAAAAAAAAAAAAAAGTTGACAGCATTTCTATGATTCAGCTGGCAATTTGCTACGGTATCCAGGGAGACAGCTTCTCACATACATTAGCATAATGTGAAATGGCAGCTAGAACCAGAATTTACTGTCTAAGCAACTCAGCCTGAACAGCCGTTGACGACAATGCAATTTAAAGGAAATCCAAATATTAGGCTTAAGTGACTGATACAGCCTGAAACCTCTTCATTTTAAGCATATGGGGTCCAGTTTGTTTCCTCATTTGATTCCCCCTTCTTGGGGCAGATGACTGGAATTCAAGGTTAACAAAGAGAGATACTGTGACCAGCTGAGATGCAATACAGCATTCAGCTAGCCTCAGCTCACTCCAGCCCTGTTAGCACCAAAGTACCTTTTCTTCCTTG